>NW_024871460.1:25637500-26105000 GCF_019054845.1 Dipodomys spectabilis
AGTGTTTTACTTTTAAAATCCTCTTGCCCTTAAAAATAAAAACTGGATATCCTCTGACCTTTCTATCTTGCTCTAATAATACTCTAGCATTAGTCAAATTCAGATATTGAGCAGAAATGCACATTTGAGACTAAAATCTTGAATGAAGTTCTGATAGATATGTTTTCTTTTTTTTTTCTTTTTTGGTCGGTCGTGGGCTTGAACTCTGGGCTTGGTCACTGTTCCTGTGCTCTTCAGCTCAAGGCCGAGTGCTCTACCGCTGGAGCCACAGTGCCACTTCCGGTTTTCTGGTGGTTTTATTGGAGATAACAGTCTCACACTTTCCTGCCTGGGCTGGCTTTGAACCGCAATCCTCAGATCTCAGCCTCCTGAGTAGCTAGGATTACAGGCGTGAGCCACAGGCACCCGGCTTAGATATGTTTTCTATAGTAGGTGTTAGCATGTTAAGTTCTATTTCTTTCCTTAGGCTTTCATTGTCCCTTTTCCTTTCCTCCCTCACGCCCTTCTTTCCTTCCTCTCTCCCTCCCTCCCTCTCTCCCTCCTTCCCTCCCTCCTTTCTTCTTTCCTTTCTAGAAAAATACTGTACATCCATATATATGGACTACAGGAGAAAACAGAAAGAGGATGGCTTGAACTAATCAAAGAGAGAGAGATCACAAAAATGTTTGAAAAGAGATCTTTAGAGGTTAAATGTAAGATGTACATACTTGTGAATACAAGTTAATTATGATGCTATGAGACATATATCTTTGGGTGAAACAATGATATTAGACTTTGATCTTCTCCCTAAATTACCTCATTATATAGAATGATAGCCACCATTGGTGGCAACTAATAATCTTTTGAATCTATGCCTCTTTTCTCTGCATTTTTATTATCATCCCTTATTAAATACAAGCAATTGCAGTGTGATAATTCCATATGGAAATTATCCCTCTTTATATTGCCTTAACTTCCTATTTCCCCCTTTTCTAATAGTATTTGGTAATTTTCCTTACACTAATAATAAGGGAATTTTGCACTTAGCAAATACAGTCTCTCTCTCTCTAGTTTTAGTAGTTAACATTTATCAGGTGAATGAGCATCCTCATATATGTGTGTGATCAGTATTGTGTGGCACTCACAATGATCCTTTCCCTAAATGATGCTGTTTTTTATTTCAAGATCTTTATTTTGCCAGATGGCATCAAAACTACTAATACAGCAGTCAGGAGTTCCCATACATGCAGGAATGCAGCCGTCACAAATGAGCATTAGCAGAGTGAGAATTGTAATTATTTTTGTACTTGAGAATTTTAGAGTCTTTAAATGAGACATATATGTTTTATATAGATAGACTATGACAGTCTTTTAAATAAACAAATGTAAAGTTAACTATATATTTGCCCCAAATCCTTACCTTAATAACAATAAAATAGTAGTTTGATAAATAGGAAACTTTCATAACAAAACCTAACATATGGTAGAACCATACACCTATTTGTCTAACACGTTTTTTTTCATTTGGTTTAAGATAAATTTACCAAATATTTTGAAAAGGGAGAGAATATTTGGTGTTGTGGTTAAAATGTCAGACGTTCGAATCAGGTAAAGCTAGATTTCATTATTGTTTGAGCTTACTACCTAATCTTTACAGACCCAACTCCCTCATCTAACCACAAGAGTCATATTTGTAATTAACTGGGATGCTAAAATTATAAAGATACAGAATGTGAAGTGCTTATAAGAGTATAAGAGTGTGTAGTTTGAATACTATTTCCTACTGTAGTAATATTAATTTATATGTACTAACTAATGCTTATTATAGCTTCTATATTCTGTAATATAATATTTTTCTACTAGTAGTTTATCTTTGTATGAATTCATAATATCTACTTGTTGAATAACTACTCTATATTATATTGCTTATTAGAACCTGAATTTAGAAGGTGAGTTATGTAAAATCCATCTTTTTATGGAAATGCTACTATAAGAGAGAGAAAGAGAGAGAGTAGGAGAGAGAGAGAGGGAACAACTAAACCAATTTGTGTGTGTGTGTGTGTGTGTGTGTGTGTGTGTGGTGTGTAGCACTGATCAGAGGTTTCTTGTCTATGTCTCCTAGAAGATCAGTTCAGAGCCTTTGTCTTGAAACTTCTAAAACTGAATCTAAAAACTTTATCATTTTACCCAAGAGCAATGGTACATAGGTAGCTTGTAAATCTTTAGCCATTCTATAAGCCAGATATGTGTGTGTGTGTGTGTGTGTATGTGAGTGCACACACACTTGTGTGTTTTCCTTCAGTTTAGCTCATCAGTGCTCAGCACATGTTTACAAAATGAAGTAGACAGAGGTCATCTTTACAAAGGACCTTAGTTACAAAACAACCAGAATCTCTAAGGTATACTGAACATAAGCAAAGAAATCTGTTCTTTTATTTTCATTTATTTTCCTGCAAGATAAAATAACCCTCTCCCCAAATATATTTAACTCTTGGTACTCAAAGTCTTAAGGAGAATAAGAAAGGATGCTTTAAGGTACCTTTCTGGAGTGTGGGTTCGTGAGTGGAGGTGGATGTTGGTGTCTATGATCTTGGCTTGTTTAGAAAATCTACAAGTGTATTCTTCTGGGTCTTGTGTGCATGGGGCTCCCTGGAGCTACTGGCCTCTGAGCTAAAGTCAACTCCTTCAAAGCTTTAGGTCCTCACTTTAAAAGACATCAGTAAAAGCACTCAGAAGAAAGGCAAAAGTTTTACTCCTGGCTCTCTATCGTGAATTACAAACTGGCATTCTCTCCTCCCATTCTTAAAACTCGAAGGGTGGTACAGGCAGCGATGCTGACAGTGTGCATTCGCAGATGCCACCATATGGGTCTTGAAAAACTAGTTGCACTGATGAATCCCTGCACATGTAGGAGACAGTTTGCATTGTTGGCATCGTCCCTGCACAGAAACAAGCACAGCTTAGCAAGGCTGAGCAGATGGCACTAGATCTGGTGCCAGGGAAGCAGTGAATTAAAGGTTATACCCACCAGGTTTGATGCGGTGCCAGTTTGAATTGGTACAGAAGCTTCGGCCCACCTGCTTATTGGCCTCATGACATCTGGCATCTTTTTATTTTATTTTATTTTTTTAAATTTGGACTGAATTGAAGGCAGCAAGGAAAAATGTCATTTTAAAAGCCAGTTACAAGTCAATAGATTTAAAGTCTTAACAGAAAAAAAGGCCTACAGCCCTCCACATTAATGTTTTATTTTAATGATTTTTTATAAAACCGTAGGGAAAAATTACACACCGATGTACTGAGTAGAGTTGCAGTTTATAGCATCCTACAATGGAAAAGATGGACCGCTAAAAATGGACTCAAAGTTGCTAAATTGTGACAACAGAGGAAAGACTATTATCTGTAGCCTGTATATTGCAATTAGAACTCAGGGAGGGAAATGAATTTGTTTCTATTTATTCTAATGATTTTCACATTGTAATCATTAGAAAACATTGCAATGTGTCATGGAGAAGCATACTCTACAAGGTGTTTTGCACCTTTCATTTGCACATATTAAGTCTTGCATTTGAAGCCATGTATTTAGTTATGCTGTATTTCAGCTGTAATCCCCACTTGTTCTGCACACATGCATATACTATGTACACAAATAAGCAACACACCCAGCCCCAGGGTAGCAGTGTATGTATATACTGAAACCTGTTTGTGTATCTTCTCCATTTGGGAGTTTCATGCCTGCACCAGGGGTGTGAAATGAAAGAATGCAGAGAGTTGCATTTCTGAGGTGATTCATTACAATCAAACCATATAGACAACCTTGTTGAAAGCATCCACAATTTATTTTAAAGTGGCTTTTAATGTTATTTCACTAAGCCTTGCATCAGTATGGTAGACATAAAAGAAATCATCATTCAGTAAATCTATGAAATATCTAAGGTAACAAATTTTTCATAGTTCTGATGTGAATCATGGTAATAATCACTTTACATTGACTTGACTGATTCTTTGTTTGTTATTTTGAAGAAATATAGCAGCTCTGAAGTTCTGTAGTACTAATAGTCTTTTATTTTAGAAAATAGGCAGTGGTAAGGAAAAACAAAGTAGTAAGTGCTTCTAAATAGTTTCCAAAACATGTGGAAGAAGAGGAGAGATCTGAAGCAACTCAATTTGTAAATAATACCACTTAGATGGAAAAATCCTGTAACTTATTCTTGTTTAGAGATAGATGATAGAGACCAAGTCGGCCAAGACAGCCCTCAGAATATTTCAAGGAAAGTGAGAAATGAGAGATGTTTGGTCAAAAAAAATCTATATCCAGTTTTTTTGTTCTGGATGAAATCTGGAAATCTGTTGTTTTAAAGTCTTAGACTGAATATTGTGATGAATTTTTTAATATTAAAAGCACCATTAATAGTTGGTGTTAATAATTAAAACACATTAAAATAATTTTGAATATTAAAATACTATCAATTAAATATATTAAAATATTCATTTGCTTTTCAGTCTGAATCACATGCACTATAATTATACATCTTCTAATGGAAAATCCAGGTAAGATAGCTACTTTCCTCCCATAAAAGTAAAATTGCTATGGAAATAATAAAGTTTAGAAGAAACAAAAGTATTATTGAAGTTAGTTTTATAGACTTATTTGTCTTCATCAAACTACCTTAAATATAAAATGCAGAAAATAATCTCAAATGCATTTGGCCTTATTTAAAGAATATATTAAACAACATTTCTATGCCAGAACCCTGGAGACAAGAAAGACTAAAATTACCTACAGTGCAGAGTTGCCCAGATATTGGAGGCACTTAGAGCTTTCTCCTGTCCTTGTAACTAACTCATTTATATTTGATAGTTCTTCAAAAATCTATTAAACTAAAATTTCTTTCCCAAGCTTCCAAGGTGTTCTCTTCCAATAATGCTCCTTCATTATTGCTATCCAAAGACATCTTACTGTTGTCACAGTGAAAACTTATACATTATTCAGTGTTGTTATAAATAATTCTTGTTATAGAGCAGGTACTAAATTGCTACCTTCTATTCATTGTAGTGAAAAAAAAGGAGCCCAAAATATTCCTGGGAAGTGGGGGATGGAATGTTCTTTTACTTCCTTTACTGAACAGCTTTAATGAGGGAATGGTTTAAAGAAAAAAAAAGCATTGTTCATGAGAAGTGGTAATAAGAATTGTAAAGTTACAATAACAATGAGATAAGTTTAGTTCATTTCATTCAGCTTGCTGATTTGGATGGATATCCAAGAAAAATTGTGTTTGCAATGTAACTGACAACATTTCCTTTTGAACTATCAATAATATATTGTTAAACACCCTTTTTACAATGTATTTATTATCTAACACTTGTTAACACAAGGCTGGTTAAAAAAAAGAAAAGGATATGAAAAGTAAGGAAGAGTGCTTGGAATAACTGGGAACTGAGACCATCAAGAACTCTCCTCTGAGCTCATCATACAGCAAATTCTGTAGTTATCTTTAAAAGTACATTTGTCTTTTCTGAATATAACAGCCAACTGGGGCACTGAGTTATTGGCCATATGTCATATTTTCAGAGTAAGATTTTTCCCATATACGTGATAATAGCTGTTTTAGAACCTTTAATTTGAATCTGATGTCTCAATACACTTGTTTTTAAGTTATATCCTTTCTTTTTAACATCCATTATATTTTGAGGTTAATAATATCAATAAGTAAATCTTCATGTTTTTCTTTTATAGAAGTCATTTTTTACTGTACAGAACCTCTTTGTGCAAATGTTTTCTTTTAAATTTCTATCTCATTTGTTTATGTAAAATTTTCTTTCTAGAGGAAAGGTAATCCATTTTATTATTAATAGGAAGTATTGATTTAAATATCTACAGCCAAAAAGTCACTATGGGTACTTTAAAAGTAATTTAGACATCAATTGTTTATCTTTAACTTAATGATATAAAAGTTAAAGCTCTTGACCTGCTGTCTAGTTACCATGACCATTAGTGTAACTTCTTTTCATTGTCTAAGATATGATCTTACAACAGAGATGGGAAAACACAGTTCCTTGACCAAATCAAATATTTGTTTAGTGGATTTATGAACTTTATAGCAAGTCTTTCTTCCCACCTTCCCTCCCTCCTTCCCTCCCTCCCTCCCTCCCTCCCTCCTTTCCTTCCTTCCTTCCTTCCTTCCTTTCTTTCTTCCTTCCTTCCTTCCTCTATCATTCAAGTACTATTCATAATATATATAGAAGTTACAATAGAAGTTACCAAAAGAATGGATTCTGGAGTCAGAATATGGGTTCAAAGTGGCTTTGCTAACTGGGTGAGTTGGAACGAGTTAGTTAACCTCTCAGTGCCTGACTTCACTTTTCTCTAAACATAAAATCTATACCCAGTATATAAAGTATGTAATGAATACTCCATAAGGCTTTATGATCAATAAGTTATATATGTTAAGATTTTAGAGCAATTCTATACCCACTGTCAGCGATTTGGCCTATAAGGATTGTGTCAGTAAATAGCTAAAGGGAAGTAGATAACAAAAGCCCCAGTATAAAGCACATAGTGACATAGTCTTTGTTCCAAATGTACTAAAAGTGTTCAGATATTCTTTCAGCTTGGGAAGACCCAGCATGCATAAAAATCTACAGTTCATTTGAGTGCAATTAGATTATTTTAAGCAGGGAAAATGGAGTTTACCAAAAGATGATCAATGTTCATGAAAATCAACATATCATTTGAACATTGTATGTAAAATACGCAGCCATTAAGACTTGTGCTTATCCTTTATAATATGCTCTTCCTTTGTGATGGTGCTTCTTATTTAAAGAAGAGATACCTAGTATCTGCTTCCCATGCTAGGGTTTATATCCTTAATAATTTGGAATGTGAATGATTTGCTGTTTGTCCTCTTCATCTGAGCATGCTTAGATGCTTTTTAAGTTCCTTTCAGTAGTTTTAAAGGGAAAGCATATGTTCTTTTTAAAAGACTTTGATAGTGCCAGATGGATGGAAGATAGGGGCAGAGCCAAAGGGCATTTTCAGTAATGTACAGACTAAGTGCTTCACACCCCATCCATCTCACCTATCTATTGCTTCTAACCCAATTTGCTTTCCCATTTCTTTTCTCGACATCACCTGCACTAACTCCTTGATTCAGATCTTTATCATTTCAATATTTTCAGAAGTCCTGCCATGTCTCCCTCTTTGCTTCTTGCTTGCTTATTTTGTAGTATCTCATCATATGCATTGGGGGAAAGAATAAGCATTGAAACATCCCTGACATATTATTTCTTGCTCAAAAATATCCCAATGGTATCCCATGGCCTCAGCAGAAATCTCACACCTTGCCCTATCTCCCTTCACGGAACTCATTTCTGTGAAGAGCTTGCCTCAGGAGGTTTTCCAGGGAGTTTAAGGACCCCCCGAGGGACTTTGATGATAAAGTATTTGTATTTCTGATGTTCAGCCAGAAAAAAAGGCAAGATAGAGACTCTCCAGATTTGTCCACATCTACTTCCTTCCACTGAGGACTGCTGTGTTCTCTGGTTGAAGTGAATGAACTATATGTGTTTCCACCCCTGTGTCTTTCTTTCCTGGTTCAGCAGTGACCATTGGTGACTGCTCTAGGCCAATTGGTAGCTCTTTTGATAGCATTCTCAGTTTAAAGATACATCTCATACCTTCTTACTCCTATAGTTATGAGAACTTTGACAATGAATATCAGCACCAGAATGATGGCATTGAAGGAAGCTTAACTTGTATATGTGAAAATTACTTGAATTTGTGATATTAAAAATTAGATAGGTGAGAATGTCGAAAAAGGTGGCATTGATATTGTATTCATAAACTGCTTTGTTAAGTGGAAACTCCTCTGTACAACTCCTCACAGAGAAGAAAAAAAGAGAAGTAAAAAAAAATACAAAAAGCCATTTATTATACCTGAAGATTCTTTAAGAAGATTAAGAAGAGCATGACAGAGCATTTCTCAGTAGAAATTTATGAATGAAGTTATATGAAATGCTTGACTTCACTAAGAATGCAATTCTGCTAGGTACTGGTCCTTCACGTTTGTAATCCCAGCTGTTCAAAAGACTGAAATATGGAGGACTGTGGTTTGCAGTAATTGCAAAAACCTGGGCTGGAGGTTTGAATAGATAGAGAAAGTAACAGCTGTGAGCAAGCAAACTGAGCAAATGCAAGGCCCAGAGTTCAAAACCTATTACTGGCAAAAAAAAATCCTTTTCTAACAGATCTACCTATAGGCTGAAGTCCTATGAACAAGAGTGGTTGGATGCTCTAGCAACATGATGGATGACTTTCTCTAGAGCATGTTGCTCCCAAAACACAGAAGAAACTGCAAAGACTTACGGTGTAGTCTCAGAAGTCACATATTGTCTCATTCAAGTATTCTTGAAACATCATAGATCTAGACATGGTCTGATCTGCTAGCTAATTCAACCATTTAGTTCTTAGATGAGAAAAGACAGGCTCTGGAATCTGTGGCAGAGATTTAACAAATGGCCAGAATTCCTGTTTCCCAATAGAAATCATATAAAGCAAAGAAGCAGGGAAACACACAAAAATTCCCTAGAAAAAAATAAGAATCATACAAACATCTTTTGTTGTAAAGATTTAATCTGAACTTGAGCCAATGCTATATATTATATATACATTTTTTTTTCAGGGCTTGAACTCTGGGCCTGGGTGTTATCCCTCAACTCTTCAGCTCAAGGCTAGTACTCTACCAACTTGAGCCACAGCACCACTTTCAGTTTTCTAGTGGTTAATTGGAGATAAGATTCTCACAGACTTTCCTGCCCCGGGTGGCTTTGAACTGTGATCCTCAGATATCAGCCTCCTGTAGCTAGGATTACAGACATGAGCCACTGACACCCGGATATATTACATAATTTTATGTTTAAATTCCATGCAATACAACCATGGCTTGCACATTCACTTGCATGGATTTCATTTATTTATGACAACTCTATTTATATTTTTACACCTACTAATTTATTGACTATACGATAAAGTCACTCGTGAAGAAATTCAAATTAAATATCATCCTCTTGTATATCTCCTAAAATTATAGAGATACTACAGAGTATATAAACTTTAAAATATGATAGAGCATACTTGAGATTTTTGAAATTAATTGAATAAATTAATCTTTGATATTAAGATGAAAAATTTTTGGCTAGTAACAAAACATACACAAAAGAGTGCTCTGAAGTTTATTTCCCATTAGCTACAAATTAAGTCCATATTGAGTTTATTGATAAACTCCTTTTCATTAATTAAATTCTCTTACCAACTAGAAACTATAATCATTTCTTTATTGTTTTGGCAAGTTAAATTGAATATTACACACCGCCGAGTATAACTATTTTATAGACTTTCTTTGCAATTGGAATACAAGACAAATAAAAGTAGACATAAAAAGGGTCATTTGGTTTTGAACATTTTACTGCTGCAGTTAAAGATCTGCAAACATGGGGACACAAATTCTGGGTTTTATATTAGTTCTGCTATCTAGTTGCTTTGGCTCTTTAAGAAAATAGAATATGATAGGGTAGAAATATAAATTTCTGATCTGCTTTCCTTTAGAGAGAAATGCATCTTGTTTTTATACTGTAAGATTTTTGTGCTTGAACAAAGCAATGTATCAATTCTGAGAAAATAAAAACCTGTACATCTTTGGGCTTAATTTGTGCTGAACTTGTAGTTTATTTACATACAATTTTCAAGTGTTTCCCCATGAGGTTTTTTTTTTCAGTTCAGAATAATATATTGACAGGTGGTCATTTAATCAATTTTTATTCACTTAGCACACATACAGGTGATTTTAAATATTATTTTCTCATAGTAATAATCCTAAAATTAGCTGTTGTTATTATATATTTAGCTAAATGGCAAATGTAGTTGGAACTTCACACTCAGATGTAAGTAATTATTTAATTATATATTGTTTATTATTGTTTTTAAGAATCACTTCATGTAAAGTGTTAAAATTATGCTTTACATATCTATTACTTAATGTTTCTCTCTTGCTGTTGTGTCATAGTCTGTTATTACACAAGCAAGCCTTTCACTGAGTTTTCTCTGTAATTGAAGGCCCAGAACACACCCTACCTGAACATAATGGATTAGGTTAAAATATATATGTATATATGTATGGGACATGCATGTAAATATATAACTAGTAGAATGTAATATTATTTAGATGAAATGCTAATGCAAAAATGCATTCAGCCGGAAATCTAAAGTTACATGACATTTGTGACCTTGATGTCACTGTACATTTTAATATACACTTTATCACTTGCCTCTGACTTTTAGAGCTCTGCATTTTGCTTTATTCATTACTGTCAACTGCTTAGCATCCACTTGCTATCATTTAAGAAATAATAAAAGTGGTTTTGTTTTTATAAAGTATGCAATTCCACCACTCATTCTGTAGAAACCCAAATATACTCTGGATCTCTCCCTGTTTGGTCTTTATTTCTTTCCTTCTTCCCATGTTTACTTTGGCTTGCAAATGTGTTCCTGCCAAACGAGTTAGTTGAAATAGGAACATTAATTTTTATGTGTAGACTCATGTGACCTGCACGGGGGGGGGGGTGCTGAAGAAGAAAGAGAGAGGAGGGGGAACAACTGAGCTTGTATATTGTGCCAGGTGGAGCTGTCACAAGAAAAGGCCTTGGCATTCAATGTCAAGCAAGCTCTACCAGAGATGCTATGGATGAACGGTTGCCTTTTCTTCATGAGATTCTATTGCTTGGCTTGAAAACTTTCTTCTCAGCATTAAGCCTAATAAGTTGCTCACCTAACCCACAATACACTTCACACTTGCTTGAAAGTTCTATTATTAACATATGCTAGATAAACATTTAAATATAAATAAGCAGAAAAGTGACATAACTGAAGTTGTAAGAGTAGTACTACGCATTTGTGGCACTCAAACATAGTGTCTGAGAAGACACTTACTAAAACATGGCTGGACTATGGGATTTTTATTGTGTCATCAGGCTTGAATTCAGGACCTGGGCACTGTCCCTGAGCTCTTGTTTTGCTAACATTCTTGTCACTCATTTTATTTTTAGTATATGCTAATTGTTAAAAAGGGTTTCACAAGCATGTGCACATGTATATACAGTACCTTCATCATTATTTTTCAGTACAGAGGTTTAAACTCAGAGTTTCTCCCTTGATTGGCTTGCTTGCTTGACTGTTGCTTTCCTATTTGAGCAAGATCTCCAGCACAGCATTTTGATGATTACTTTGAGGATGGAGTTTTGTAGGCCTTTCCTTCTAGACTCTTTTTTTTCAATTTAATTTTATTGTTAGGGTGATGTACGGAGGGGTTATAATTACATATGTAGTGAGTACATTTTTTTGTCGAACTTGTTACTACATCCCCATTTTTCTGCCACTTTCCCTCCCTCCCAATCCTTCTCCCCTTTCCCTGAAGTTGTACAGTTCATTTCCAACATATTGTCTTATGAGTATCACTGTTTCAGTGGTTCACCCTTTGTCCTTTGTCTCACCACTTTGTTGTTCCCCTTGCTTTCCCTAATTCAAAAAATGTATTTACAATACCCAGGGTTCCAAAAATCAAATGCAGTTTTGCTCAGTGCTAGCACTCTATCACTTTGAGCCACAGTGCCACTTCTGGTTTTCTGGTGGTTAATAAGAATCTCATGGACTTTCTAGCCTGGGTGGCTTTGAACCACGATCCTCAGATTTCAGCCTCCTGAGTAGGTAAGACTACAGGTGTGAGCCACGTGCTTCTGGCTGGCCTGTGTTTAATTTATTCTTAGGCTACTTATTGAGTTCATTCCCATACATGGAATAGATGATCAATACTGTGCCCAAATGAATAATTATTTGAACGTGATGGGTAGTCTAGATTTGTGTTGTATAGTCTTGTGGTAAAGCTACTTTAATAATAAAATGCCACAGAAAGATGAAAATTCATGTTTTGGAGAAATTCAGAAATGGTCTTACAATGTGCTAATCTACATGAATACTTCCTATTTAGGAAACTCATGTAATAAAGTCCTAGAAAATTGGAAAAAATTATTTGCTTGGTAGTACTGAATTAGAACATTTGCAAAATAAATTTCTTTTCCAAATTTCAAATGTTTTATGTATATGGAAGTTACATATATCTGTGTGTACATGAAATATATGTATATATATGAAACATACACATATATGTTTATAAACTTGAGCCAGGTATAAAGAGGCCACTAGAATTTTTCCATACAACTCTGTGAAATTGAATGTGTGACATGTGACATATGCATTGGCCATAACTAGTCACGTAGCCTTAAGAATAATGAGATCAGGCCGGGTGTGGTGGCTCATGCCTGTAATCCTAGCTACTCAGTAGGCTGTGATCTGAGGATGGCAGTTCAAAGCTAGCCTGGGCGGGAAAGGCTGTGAGACTTTATGTCCAATTAACTACCAAAAAACCCAAAGAATAATGAGATCAGGAAATACAATCTCACCTTATACAAAAAAATATTAATAACATGAATGATCAACATGAATCAAGTAAGAATATTAAAATTAATATTTTAAACAAAAATACTGTAAGGAAAGTTGAGCTACCATGATGATTCTACAAAATAGGCTAATTTTCCAACTTCTATGTGATATGAACAACCTTTTTATTCTGGTAGCAAGACTCACATACTTTGGATTTTTACCATGTCTTATTCTGGGCCAAGAAGTTCTAAACATTTTGACTGCTTCCTAAATTATTAACGTTATTTTTGTTGAGTTGTATTTGTGTTACTCAATTATTGCATGCAGTTTAGGGATTTCTGCATTATCCAATGCTAATCCTTATGTGCTACTGTGATTCTATTACTTTGACTATTAAAAACACACAGCTCTTCCAAACAAATTTATTTTCTGTTTTGAATAAGTACACTTCATCTTCTTACTCAAGGTAATTTCCCACTGTCTATGATGGGCAATATTGTTTGTACTAGTAGGATGTACCTTTAAGAAGAGTTTACATTACATGAACATTGATTATGATGGAAAAGTGAAATTCCAGGCAACAGAATGGGAAAGTATAAGCTTCTTTTAAGATGCGGAGCTATTCTCATAATAGATTGTTATTTAGTGCCCTATTCTGACTTTCTAATATGCTTTGCATCAGCGTGGGTCTAGTTGAACATGATGAGCAGGAACAGATCTTGGTGGCTAGATTAGTTGTTCCATGAAATCTGGTAAGTTAGAGTGAAACAAAGGATGGCCTTGTATAGAATGGAAATCCCACAGTCAATAAAGAGAATCTGGTGTTCTGGTGAATGTGGTCTTTGGTGTTGTCCTCTTTAAAACTCTGTGTGTGTGTGTGTGTGTGTGTGTGTGTGTGTGTGTGTGTGTGTGTGTACGTGCACACGCATGCACATGCCCACACAACTAGGAAGAATGCATAACTAAAATCAGTATGTACCTCAAAATTCATCTTGCTTTTATGTGGTTAGGAGTCATAGTGTTGTAAGAAAAAGCAAGGGGTATAATGGCACAAAGCAATTAAATGCATTTCACAATAATCCTCACGAATAATGAATTTGGTCCTACTGGCAGTTAAATCAGTCTTCCTAAGCCTATCTCAACATATGGTGGCTTTCTCAGTGTTATTTTGTCTATAATGCTGCGGTTATCTTTGCTTGTGTCACTGGAGTAATTACAGGGTTCTACACTCTCATTTTGCTTGCTGGTCTTTAGTGAGAAAACTTAGCCATTTGTCTAGGATCCTCTGAATGAAGGCAATTTTTTTGCCTTTGCCTTCCTGAATGATAATGAGGTGATGAGTGTGTTCTCTTAGAAAGCTATGTGGACCTGTCCATGCTGGAAGTTTAATGTGTTTAACAACCACTATCATAAGACTGTGGAGGAAAAAGAAGAGTAAGAATATCTATGCAGTGACTACAAATACACAAATGGCAAGGATACAGAGCACAATTTTTCTGCACAGTTGCCTTGAGGACTGACAGGTGAGGAGGGCATGTGACAGGGTATCATGCCATCCTGAGTGAGGTATGTCACAGCTGATAGGAAAGCATGTCACTGGTTCTGGGCTCTGGGCTAGCAAAACCATGTTAGAGCATTTCCAGAATGGTTAAGAATGACTCGTTTTAGAGCCAATTTCATTCAGCATGTTGTTCCCAATGAGGCAAGGAAAACTGAATTCTTATTTGAAGTTTTGTTCTGATGTGAACGAGACTCAGAAGAAACAAATGGGAAGTCTTTGTAGACTCAGTTTATTCATTAGTAAATTTTTATACTTGGTGGATGATTTCATGTTGCCAAGTCATGCCAATGGATGGGTATTTATAATGTAAATTTCAGGCCACTTGTGAGTGAGGAGAAAGCAGGAAATGGTGGTAAAACAGATCACTAGTAGTAAAGTCAGAATTGGAGAAGCTAGAGATATCTAGCTATACAGCTTTGCAGACTTCAGAGCTAAACACAAATAAATTTGAAGGCTGATCTTTTACTTTGTTTTATTATTAAAATATCCATATAACCATTAAAAGTTTTACTACAATGATTGTTTTATAGTGCAAATATGTCCACGTGCACTTAGCTCACAATATAAATCATGAGGATTTTGTATAACTAAAAATTACCATGCTTACTTTCTCATATTGCTTGTTGATTTTGCCCCATACCATTATTTCTTAGTCCTTCACCTGACCCCTAAACATATTTGGAATTATCTAGGGTTTATATACAAAATATTAGTGACCATTTTGATGGGATTTACACAGTATACTATGTTTTAGTATTTTCAGCAATTGGAATTGGAATCTGGCAGATGGTACTACTGGAAGAGAACTAGTTTCCTTCAGAATGCAAATTCCTCTTAGCACAAGGGTTATTGACCACAAGATGTATAATCGTTATGTGGTTTATTATATCTAGTCCATTGCTGCACATGCATGCTTAGCCTTTGTGCTTAGAGAGTTCAGTGGAGCACAGTGGTGTAAGCCCACTCCAAAGCTAAACACAATCATTAGATCACCCTTCTCTTTTCCCTATAACCCCCAGCACCCTTCAGAGTATCCTTTTGAAATCATCTACATTTCACATTCATGTAATTGAATTCAGGTCACAATTCAAGCCAACTGCTCTGGAATATCAGCAGGCAAGCATCCCTCAACAAGAGAGCTTGTCTTTATTCTGCACAGAAGAGACAAGGATGCCATTGCTCAGCCTGACATGTAGTGCTTCTGATTAACAATGGTTTCAGCTTCGAAAATCAACTTTTCCAGGCAAAAGAAATCCAACTTTCCGGAGACAAGACTCTTTAAAATAATACTTACATTTCTCAGCTGAAAATAGGCTGATGTGCAACTAATTCTAGTGAATGGCATCCAGGTAACAGTAAGGTTGCCTTGTGGTTCAGTATCTTAATCACTTGTGGGATATTGCTTATAAATCACAGGCATTTTGTTGCTCTTGTTAATTGGTGAACTAACCTTTTACCAAGTCTTTTAAATGTTACACAAGCTGAAGATGTGAACAGAGATATGGATTGTATTGGGGGAGTCTGAAATTTGTATTTGCTGCATAAAAAGAGCAAAGAATAATATCTGTCTGAAGATTGCTCTGCTGTATTATATTTAAACCAAATTGAGGCATTTGCTTTAGTTGTCTCCAGCTCCCATGCATAACAGCTTTGAATTGTACAGGGTGTTATTCTAACATATTGTTAGCATCAAACAAAGGTCTTGAGCAACAGATACAGTAGCAAGTAGAAATTCAAACAACAGACAATTTCAGCAGATCCTTTGGAGATGCATGCTCTGCAAAAAAAGTTAACCTTCCTGAACTTTTTATGCAAAGTCTTTAAATGAATATTAAATGAATTTTAGAAGGAAAGGCCCCATTTGAGAAAACTGACTAATTGAATTGCTTGTCATTGTGCATGCCAACTTGAGGAAAATACATTTATCAATACACTTTTTCAGTCACACAAAATGGACACAATTTAATCCCAAACAGAGAATCAGGGATGCACAAAGGCTCTGTTGAATGTCTTCTGACGATGATTTGGTGAGTGAAATGTAAAGCTAGGATTTACAAATATTACACAAGTGAACACTGTTACTGCACTCAGGCTGAAAAATCCTGTTCAAATCCAATAAGTGGTTTAAGATGTGCAAATAGAGGCTTCTGCAGGGAGTCAGGCATTAGAAGCCACCTGGAGCATGTGGTAGAGATTGTATCCATCAATACAGCAGCTGGGCTGAAATTATAAAGAAAGCTGCTTTTCATCACGCTTGTTTTAATGCATACATTTCTCCTGTCACTGGCACCCCAGGAAAACTACTAAGCACAAAAATGAATGGTGCCCATTACCTGATATTCATACTTGTGACAACAGAGGAAAGAATCACAACACAACAGTAAGCAAAAAAAATTGATATCCAAATTATTTTTAAGTTGCTGCAGTAGGAGAAAATCTTGAAAACCAATTGGCAATATTTTAATATGAGAAGAGGGAAGAGAAGCAGAGTCATTTTCTATCTGATCATACATTTCCTCTCCTGGGATGACATGGGCAGTCTCTACTATTTTTTATTGTTATTGTAAAGGTGATGTATAGAGGGGTTACAGTTACATAAGTCAGGTAAAGAGTACATTTCTTTTTGGTCAATGACCTATAAGTTGTATAGTTCATTTTTCAACAAATAGTGTCCAGTGACTACTTTTGCTGCTTTTGTTCACCCTTTGTCCCTCCATTTCTGTGCTTTCTCTTATAATCCCAAAGATGTAAAAATGAACAAACAGACCAAAAAGTAAAGGAAATAAAGTAGGAAAAAAAACAACCTCTACTATTATTTTGGAAAGCAGGATCATCGCTTTCCCCCTCAGGGTCACTTTTAAAATACATTAAAAAAGATAAAATACATTTTATACTAAAGAAGATATATCCTCTTTAGTGTGAAACTCAAGGTAAGATACTGATTACAGAAGTGAGTAGAAGCCTAATTTTAGATCCAACTCATTCTGTTTTGGGGGATTGAAGTTACATTTCTTGCAGGTGATCATATAGCTTCTGGGATCATGGACTGATATGCATTTTACAGAGCTCAAAACTGTATAAGCTACACCAGCCATTGCCTCTTTATGCTTTCTTTGTATAGCTAGTACAATCTATACAATAACATAATATTAGATGCTTGCCTTAGGACAACTTGAAAACAGTCTCCACAAAGACACAATAAATCAATACTAACAAAGAAAAGATCAGTGATTGTTTCAGGTCTGGGGTGGGATGAGGTTGAATGGAAAAGTGCATGAGGAAGTGGGGAGGGTCATGTGCATGTTCCCTGTGCAGCATGGGCGCACAGGCCTGATAAACCTACCAAAACTCATCAGTTATACCACTAAAATACACGTGTTTGGGGGTATGTAAATTATTTCTCAGGAAAGTTGATTTCTAAAAATAGCCTTGGTATCAGAAATATTATTCAGCATACTACAGTTTGATTATAGATGTGTTAGTTTATATAAGCAACCTCAATGTTTTCTTTTTAATTTGGAGAAAATTGTAAATTCACATTTCATTACATAACAGGGCTTATTGAACCTGTAGGATTTGACTCAAGTATAAATTTCATTGCAGCATTATTTACCATAGCTAAGGTATGAAATCAGCCCAGATGCCCCTCAGGAGATGAATGGATCAAAAACATGTAGTACATATATACACAATGGAATTCTATGCTTCCATCAGAAAGAATGACATTTCCCCATTCATAAGGAAATGGAAAGACTTGGAAAAAATCATATTAAGTGAAGTAAGCCAGACACAAAGAAACATAGGCTCCATGTTTTCCCTCATTTGTGATAACTAGTATGTATATGTCTAGGATAGTTCTAGCAGAGAATTGCAATAGTTAAATAGCTGTGTACATATGACCATATGAGATGATGCTAAGCGACAGGAACTCCAAGATATGGAAACAGAGGGGTTTTGTTATTGTTTTGTTTTTTGGTTTTTCTTTTAGTGCACTGTTTGCAGTTATTTTTTTTTCTTTCATTTTACCCCCTTTGGTTTATTCCCTGTTGTCCCTGGTTTTTATTTCAGCACCTTTTGTTTTGTATATAAGTTTATCTGATTTGAGGATGGGAAGGGGAATAACAAATGGGTGAAGCAATACAACAAAGGGTGAACCAATGCAACAGTAATAATCACAAGGCACAATGTTGGAAATAACCTTTACAACTTGCAGTGGGAGGGGAGTCTAAGAGGAGGGAAAATGGGAGAAAATGAGGGAGGGGGTAACAATGTTTGACAAGAATTGTATTCATGTCCTTACTTATGTAACTGTAACTCTTCTGTATGTCACCTCTACAATTAAAAAATAACAGATGGTGGGTGGATATGGAAGAGAAAAACTGGGAGAGAGCAAGGGAAGGGGTGATATTGTCCAAAAAGAAATGTACTGTTTACTTGACTTATGTAACAGTAACCCCTTTGTTCATATAATAACAATAATAACAATAAAAGTAGATTTAAAAATCAAGTGAATTTATCTTTCAGAAAAAAAAATCTGAGCATTAGCCAGGTATAGGTGACTTAAACAAGTAGACAGTTTCTGTCCAGGTACCAGGTACAGGCTCACGCCTGAATCCTAGCTATTTAGATATTGAGATCTAGAAGATCAAAGTTCTAAGACCTCCCAGGAACAAAAATCTATGTGATTTCATCTCCAAAACTATATGCAAAAAACTGGGTTGTAAGTGTGGATCAAGTGGTAGAGCACCAGCTGAGCAAGTGAAAGGCTCTGAGTTCAAACCCAGTATAATAGAGGACAAAAACAAAAGAGAGGGAAAACATGTCCTGATGCCACACATAACATTCTAAGTAAGTAGATACGATGTTCCTCCCTAGCCAAGATGTGGTTTATACAGGAGGCTAGAACAGTAGTTAGGGAACGGTATGATGGTAAGAATTCTCAACTGGGAATGTTAAGGGGCCTAAGATGTTCCTCCATCTGCTTTGTGAAGCGCAGTGTGGAACCCTGGGTCATAGCACTTCCCAATCCTCACATTCTTCATCTGTTATGTAAAAGAATTATGCTCAAGCTTTAGTTTCAAACATTCATTTTTAGCAGCAAAATTTTCATTTCAAGCAATGTATTTTTATAGGACCACATAAATAAAATGGATAAGAATATAGTTTTTCTGATTGAATTGCACATTTCCTGCAGCACACAAACAAATATACAATCATCCTTGGAGCCTTGGGTTCTCTTAGGGAAGAGTGAGAATAATTCTTCAATTACTCCCATTTTGATTTTAATACTTAGGAACTCTATGGGGGAAAAAACTATCTTGAATTCTTGAATGTGAATGATATAATTTGTCTTACAAAAATTTAAAATTTATAGTTGCTGGTGAATTAAAAGAAATGTATCCTAGTTGGAGACATCTTCAGAAGTTTATCTGTATTAATGAAATAAAGTCTAATCAGTATCTTTCTATGCATATTTTTAGAATATGGTAATAACACATAATTTATTTTCTCCCATGTCAGTTTATTGACATGCTCCAACAAATGATAAAAACTGCTTCATTGAATGAATTTATTTTGGTACATTTTTTATTTACCTTAGTATAACACTACACTGACATTTTTCTCTCTATTATTTTATGCTGGGTTTGATTTAATCTTAGACATATAAAATATTTAGCCTATTAAAATGACTCCTTAAAATCAGAACACATTCATTTCCATCACCAATCAATAATTTTAAACATCATTTAAGGGATTAAAACATGTGCCTTAGAATAATGAAAATCTTGTAATTTGTTTTAGAGTATATCTTATTTAAAAAAACTGAGATGGTTTGCTCTCCTCACAGAAGGGCCAAATATTTAAAATACAAATTGGTTCTGGAATACAGTTCCTTATTTAACTTTATTGTGGTGCTGGTCCTACAGCTTGAACTCAGGGCCTGGGCTGTCTTTGAGCTTTAGTGCTCAAGGCTAGTGCTCTACCACTGAGACACAGCTCCATTTCTGGCTTTTTGGTAGTTAATTGGAGATTAGAATCTTACAGACTTTCTTGACTATGTGTTCTTTGAACTGTGATCCTCAGATCTCAGCCTCCAGAATAGCTAGTATTACAGCCATGAGCCACTGACACCCAGCATGGAACACATTTTTAAACAAAAGCAAATGACTTCAAATTTGTCTAATACATTTATTCATTCATTTATTCTTTTATCTAACACACATTTATTGAAAATCAAATATGTTCTAAGAATTTACCCTAAGTCATTTAACCTAAGTTAACTTCCTCATGGTCCATTGCCACTAAATACTGTGTCCAGTAGGAAGATAAGAAAGGTACATGTTGTTGAAGATAAGTTGCCTTGGAGCTCAGAGGATAATCTAGAGACCAAGGCAATTACTATAGAAAATCACATTTGGGATGCACCTTTAATATTTAGTCAAACAGATCCTGGAAAGAGGGGTTGTGTGAGGTAGACACAATTCTCAATTAGAGGGACGAGTATATAGAAAAGTAGAAATCACAGAAGTGCACTCAGTTACTGAAGATGGGTGCCAACTTTCTGTGGCTTGAATGTGTGGCTGTCTTATCTGCCTAATAAATTAAAAAGACTGTTAAGCCTCAAATGATATGACAGGTCTAACTCAAGGTTATTCAAAACACTACTACTTTTCTTTTTGGCAGTTTAGGGATTTTTCTTTGAAACTTTTGAAATGAAGCACTTACTTCCCACCTCTTGACTTCTTTCATATCAAAAAGATGAGCAAGGACTTACCAAAGTATTTTTTTGTTCTTTCCATCCTGTATTTTAAAGGATTTTGAAGCATTTTAATGAAATAGATAATAGTTTCAGCCCGGTTTAAAACAGCATACATATCATATTCACAATCTCTTTAATAATTTTTTCCTGTAGATTCGAAATGTTAATATTTGATAAAAAGTATCAAATATTCACTTGGAGATAGCCTATTAGAAAAGTTATAGCTTGGCTCTTATAATTTTAATTGGTATTTGGCTTTAAGTAACATGATTGTATATTTAACTCTATGACAGTGTTACTAGATTAGACAGTGTTTGTAGATTTTTCCTGTCAATAGAAGTAGACAGTGAAAACATAGATGAGAGATAACATTTGGGACTTTGCTTAGGATCACATAATTTAATAATTATGTGAAATTTAATAATTCCACAGTGAACACCTATCACACCACATAATTACCCTTTGGGATTCTTTGTGGCCTATTAATACCAGTGATAAATTTATTCTACTTGCTCAAAATACACAACTCAAAAAAATTTCCAAGTGTAGATTTTCTAACTCTATACATACGTTTGTAATGCTAGTTGTAAATTCATTGTACAGTGAACTGAATGTGGCAGGCATACTTCAGCTGCTGTATTCAGCAAATAGCCTCAGCATTAAGAATTAAGCAAAAGACCCTGATAATTCATCTTCTGATGTAACACCTGAAGAACCAGGGAGCAGTTTTGGATGTTTTATTCTCCACAAGTCATTTCCCATTATTACAGAAAGAAAAACAAGCCCAGTAGTATTTTCACAATAAAAAAACTTATTTAATAATAAACTAAAATAAAAAACCTTAAGACTTGTTTACTAAAAATCAAGCCAATCATAACTAAAAGAGGGAAAATATTGCATCATCATGTGTGGTGTCTATTTACTTCAAAACTCTTCTACTCCAGAAGAGGGAAGTTGAAGAGAACTATAATCTTTCATGTTTTCATCTTACTTTGTCTTGCTCTTCACGATTTTCTTATTCTTTTTTATTTTGCTGTTTCAATCTGTCAGTTAAAACTATAGATTCTCCAGTTAGGAAAATTCAAAGTTAATATTTTTTAAAGAAAAGGGAAGGCTTTAAAAGAAACCAGTTATCTAAACATCTACTTGGTGAAAGAATGAGTTTCACCTATGAGGAGACTTTCTGGACCTTTTGGTTACAAATTTATTTTCAAACAAACACATTGAATTTTGGTAGTGGAAATTTGGCATTAAGTCTTTTAAATCAGTTACAGTTTAAGCCATTGATTCATGAATCATTTAGAGTAGTAAGCCAGAGCTACCAATGACAGCAAGTGCTGGAATCTCAGAGGAAATAGAACCACAGCTTGTTTATCTTGGAGAGCATTCTTGTCATAATTTTTACTGTGCACATATATTCTATGTGCAATTTTGTCTGCTTTTCCTATTTTCAGGTAGAACAAATGAAACAGAAATGAGGAGAGGAATACCATTCCCTCATCCTGGGAAAGTTATTAAAGGATTAAAATCCCCTCTTCTACACAGAGCTGAGTGAATGCATGGTGCGGTGGTCTGTACTCAGGAAGGGAAACAAATCATTCACCATGCTATACTACCACCCACTGAGTACCCAAAAACATCAAGCTCTTTTCCAGTCCACTATGAGCATGGCCGTCTTCATTGACAAGAGAAAATGTGAGGTTTAATGGTACTAGAGCTGTGTAACTATTTGCCTGTGGACAGCAGAACAAACATCATGCCACTCTTCCGGCCAAGGTCCAAGATAGATGCCTTTACGGTAGAGTCGGAAAATACACAGGAAATAATGTTTCAACCCACCATACCAACAAAAGAGATGACAGAGAAACCACAAGTGCAGAACTGGAAAATGATACTTATCCCTGAAAGCTGTCATACTGAATCTGAGAGTATGGTTTCCATGAGAGTTAAAACAAAAGGACCATTAATAAAATAGTTCAGGGGTATGAAAAGAGATTGAAAAGTTATCTGAAATGTTTCCCTTTCATGAAAGTCTAGGCTTTTTCATGGCCTGGAGTGCGAGGATGGCCACACGAAGGTTCTAGGGAAGTATTTCTCAATTGAAAAATAAGTGAAATTATCTACGTATGGGAAAGGATGAAGCAAGTTATAAAAAATGTATATGATGAAAAACACACTGGCTTCATCTGAAACTGAGATTCAAGCTCTATTTGAATATGAGGCTTGTTATTGAACATTTCTGAATCTGTAAAACGGAAAATGCTTGTGCCCATTGTCTCATAAGAACATTAGAAATCTCAGTGAGAGAATGTGGGGGAGTATAGTTTCTAAAGTGCAATTTCAAATATTCTGTAACTCTTTATTGTCTTCAATAAGTTGTACAGAGGAGTTTCTGTTCAACATGTCAGTTTGTGAGTACAATGCATCTTGATCAATATCACACATAACACATATGTAATGATTTGTTATGCTAACACAGTCCTCAAATCTGTCACCTAATGTCTAGGTATTTAATGTGCAGTTAAATTAGTCAAATACTTACATAATATTTGGATTATTATTAATCATTTCATGCATGCATTGTTTATTCAGAGTGTTAAATAACAAGTGTTAATTCCTTTAAAATTTGGAAGAATTGTCAAAAACTTCAATATTCATCTGAGCCTATTATATATAAGAATCTATGCTCAGCACTAGAATTTTTATAGATTATTTTAAAAATGGCCATTATCCTTTCTAAATATTTTTTGTATGTCAGGGAGAAAAGTAACCTTTAAAAATAATTTTAAGGCCATTGTAGGTTTTTTTGTGGGAAATAGAAATAAACTACTGAAGTATAATTTCAAAAAGAAAAAGGATAAAAATTTTCTGCTACATTGTTATTATTTGGACAAAAATCAGAAAACAAATATTTTTCAGGATTATTCTTGTGAGTATTTTATACTATGGACCTAGTACAAAAGTACATTGTTCCTTTATTTCCATGCTTGTCTATGCAGAATTTACTTAGTGCAAGCTATATTGGGTTCGAACAAGATTTAATTCCTATATGGAATAAAAATGGCCTTTCCTTTTCAAAAGTTTACCATGAAAAACAGAGACTTCTCAATTCTTACATGGGGCCATATTATTTCCCAGTTTCAAAGAAATTATTTTTATTTTTCTGGTATTACAAGTTTTCTTACATCTAAGAACTTTTACCATTTAGTTGAAATAAAAAGTATTTCTCATGCCAACTTAACACAGTTGAAACCATCAATGACATTTGTACCAGTATTTATGTTCTGAGTAGAATAAAATAGCCTTCATCTTCGATTCATTTGAGTTCTTCAACAGATTCTACTACAGAAACATTGTGGGACCATTGTGTGTCTGTTCCCATTTCACATACAGAAAAGATTGGTTTATCCACAAGGAAAATAGCATGCCATTGTAATGATTAGAGCAAGTAATTTAAAGGCAGTGTAGAACTGAGCATGAGGGGGTGGGGAGTCACACACATGGGTGTACTGGCTCCAATGTGTGCTACTTGTGGGCCTTAGATAGCCTGTGTGCCCCACAGCACCTTAGTTTCCTTTTAGATGAAACTCAAGGAGTTATACTACTTTCTCATAGGGACTTTAAAAAAATTAAGTGAAGCAAGAAATGCAAACTTTCAGAAAAGCTCCAATAGGCGTTTAATAAATATTAGCTATTATTATCATTAATTAAGAGCAGCTTTCTCACAGATTCCATTTCCATTATTGATCCTTCTACCAACTGGTAATTGATTGCATTATACTTTCAAAACAGGTTTTGAAACCTGGGTATATTTGTCTACTATGTAATGAATTAATCTAGTATGTAATGCATCAAGTATATAATGAATTGCTACTTTTCTCCCTCATAGAGATTAAGAAACTCTTGTTTATCAAATATACCCTGGCCAACAGTAGTATATATGCCTATTACAAAAAAGTAAACAATGGCAAAGACACTTATCTTACATATGTCTTCTGTAGCTGTGTCTTCTCTGAAGCCATGGGAAGAACAGAGATGGAGAAAGTAGCCTTACTTCACACAGATGAAGCTCCCGCCAGAAAGAGCCAAAGCTCTTTTAAACCGCCAAGACTGATTTCCTCCTTCTTAGTATGAGTGGCCTCTGCTCTCAGACTTTACATTAAGTTATTCTACCCCAGTTGTTTAGCCTGGATAATTCTTTGTAGGGGGCTCTTCTGTGCCCTGCAAAATGGTTAGCAGCATTCCTGGTCTTTACACATTGAGTGAGACAGTGGTAACTCTTTCCAGTCTAAAACCAATGAGATTGTTTCCAAATGTTTCCCAAGGTTGACTAAGTGGCAACATCACCCCAGGCTGAGAACTATAATCTTTAGAAGACCTTAATTACTGCCAGAGCGCTTGACGCCTTTCATTTCCATCCAAGATGTTGATTCACGTTGTGTTGCACTAAGATAACATCTATCATTGTGTTGAGTTGCATCAATCAGCCGTTTTCATCCCCAAATAACTCTCCTATTGGGTGCTTCTCCAATCCAGGCATTCACTTATTTTTCACTAACATAAATCCAGACAGGTTCTTCGTGCTGGTACTATGTCAGATCAGGCCCTGACACCTATTCTTACTGGTATATCTGCCTCTCCCTGGGTCATCCCATCCAAGTTGTCCAAACAATCTTTATACAGACAAAATCTGATCTAATTTCTCCTCTTTTTAGATCCTCCAATAGACACCTACTACCTTCAGAATGAAGTTCAGCGTACAGATTATTTTCATTTATTATTCCTAAGTAAAGCTCCATAAGTGGAGATGTGTTGTTTTGCCAGTCCTGGGGCTTGAACTAGGGGCATGGGCTCTGTCCCTGAGCCTTTTTGTGCCCAAGGATAGCACTTAATCACCTAAGTCACAGTGCCATCTTGGCTTTTTCTGAGTAGGTTTTTGGACATAAGAGTTTCATGGACTTTTCTGCCTGGGGTGGTTTCGAACCAAAATACTCAGATCTCAACCTCCTGAATAGCTAGGATTAACAGGCGTAAGCCACCAGTGCCTGGCTGAATGCCTGTATTTTGTATACCTCCATCAACATTGCTCTTTAACTTTATGCCTACTAGAACTAATTCTATTGATCCTTCAATGACCCACTGCATTATCTTGGAGAAGTCTCTTTTACCTCCTTGTATAACCTGAGACAACTTTGTCTTCCCATTAAATTACTCATCTTTTGTCACACTGCTTGTCATGGTCCATTGTAATTGTGTTTTACTTTCTAATGGAATGTGAGTTCTGTTGAGGTAAAAGCAAAACTTATTCTTCTTTATAGATTATCAAATAGCAATTGACTTGGGTAATACAGAAAATAAAAATGAATTGGAATGGAATTAAAGAAAAAGACCAGCTTCCATCCATCATACATTTCTTTTATATCAATTCCCATTATGGCACCCATGATTTACTTGCTGGTTTTATTTCTTCACTTTACTTTCTACTCTTCCACCACTAAGATGGGAGTTAAATAAGTACAAGGAACATTTGTCAGCATCTACGGTGGTGCTGTGAAGACACTGAACACCTCACATCTTCTGAATGAGTAAATACAAAAATATGAGTGCCATAGTCAAAGCTAGTCAATAAAACTTGGGGTAAGTGGTCACACATGTTGGAAGAGATGGAAGACATACGTGTTCAAATGTAGGAAATTATTTTATTAATGTCATGTTTACTTGAAAAGCAAATGCATATATTTTGAGAGAGTGTACAATAATGGCAAACCCAAACCTACATAAAAGGTATAAAAAAGCCTCCAGGGTTTTCTTTTTCCCCTCTGCTACCTATAGGAAATAGAGTTGGCAGCTGCTGTTACAAATGAAAAGAAAAATTGTCATGCACAAGGTTTATGTCCTCGTGATTGATGGACATTTTCTTTAGAAAATATGCCTATTTATAATCACAAATAAAATTCCTGTTGTCTCCTGAACAACAGACCATGAGTCTTGTGGATTTGCCGCCCAAGAGTTAAATAAGCTCCTAATTCCACTTGACAGTAAGGATAAAGCTACTGTTCGACTGTGATAGATAATCTTCCATGGGGTGTTGGGCTGGAGGAGCAACAAGGAGGCAGGAGAGCAGGGACATCCATCTTGCTAAGCAATGTATGAATTGAGCCCTAAATCCTTAATGGACTAGATGGTGTGTCAGTGTGCTAATGCATACTTGATTGAATTTGGTTTAAAATGCTAAGTTAAAAATGTGCAGGTGTCTTGAGCAGGTGCACAGTTTTCTACTAACAAACAGAAGACATTAAACCTAAGGCCAAGGCTATTTTCCTGCATAGAGAAATTTCACAGATGTATAGAAACTCTGAAATATTGTGGTAAGGAAGAGCTATTCATTTAGTATCTCTCCAAACTCTAAATCAGGAAAACAATGTGCTAGTTCAAATGTGTGCCATGAGGTTTCCTCCCCCCCTTCTTAAAACATTAAAATGAAATGTAATGGTAATTCCTCTATTACAGTTCCATTGTACTTATATAAGCGGTTCTGAAAAACATAGCTTTTGAAACCTCAAAAATATATAGATATGAGGAAATCATATCATACCCTATTTTTGAAGCACTTATGAGCACAGTTGGAGTTCTAGTGTCATAATGAAAAATTGTTGTTAATTTTCAGCTTATGGATGTGAAGAGTTGGGAGCTCAGGCTGTCCTGGGAATTAGTTTTTTCATGTTAAAGAGATCCATTATTTAGGGTGTGATGAGCCTAGAAGTAGCCTTAAGAGGACTGACTGGCAAAGGAACCATGATCCAATGGCGTGGTGACTTTCTTTCAGAAAAAGTTCTATGACAGGGGCATCTGATATGGAAGAAATCTGACATATTTTCTGCATAACTCCAAGCAGGATTGAATTAGATGTCCTACAGAATTTTCTTCATGAAAAATGTTTTTGTATGGTTGTTTACTGTTATAGTGCTTATTAAACCATCACTGTAGGATCAGCGACAACTGTCCGTCATGAATGTAGTTTGTCTGTGCGTTCAGTATGAAAGATGAATAGATATACTTTGTATTGCTATAGAGAACTTCTCCAATACTTGATTGTGTCCCATGTTGGATGTTAAAATGTTACATTTATCTAAAACAATGGTGGAAGATTGATTACATGGAGGTGGAGAGTCCCTTTTCCTAATATAGAAGGGAGTTTTCTATATACTGGTAGAAATCTCATATGTTCCAATGTACCTTAAATCAAAGTTTTCATTAGGTTTTCATTCCTTTAAAAAAAAAGTCTGTTGAATGCCTTGAAAGAGGTCCATCAAATTACAGATCATTGAGGATGCTTAAATGCCACATTTGTGATATTTGGTACCACCTCCCCAATCAGTGTACCATGAACTTGGAATCCCAAACAGGTTCTATTGGTAGCTGGGGATGAGAGAGAGAGAGAGAGAGACAGAGACAGAGATGGGGGGGGGCTTTGAATGAGGATGAATATGGTTGAAGTAGTTTGCTTGCATGTATGAAAATAGAACAAAGAAACCTGTTGGAATTGCTTTAAGAAATAGAAATGAGAAAAATATTTTAAAATGGTTAGTTAAGCATGGAGTCCCAACAGTTTGGATGTCAAATGCTTTGGCTGTGAAATGTTTCTGCATAGTAAGGTCATACAAAGGCTAATAGTGATTTCAGTTCTATTTAAAATGTGTAAGAAAAACCTGAAATACTTTGCTGAAGCAAGTTTTAAATACAAATGCACATCATTGTGCTAAATGATTTGTATAAAAAGTCTTAATTTTTTTGTATTTCATTCCAACCCAAGAATGTTCTGATCATTGTATTCCCTATGTATGCTACAAATCCTGTGGTAGCTTGGTTGTATATTACTGTCAAATTATTTCAATAAATCATGGGAATGACAAAGAAAGTAGGGACAAGGGTAAGGGACAGTAATGGAAGGGGTGAGATTTATTGAGATACATGTGGAAATGTCACAATGAAACCCTCCTTAGCCTACTACCACAGCTATTCTAATGAATGACTGAAATATTTAAAGCAGAGAGACATAATAAAATATGCCTCTTGTTCGAACCCTTTTTAAATCATACATTCTCATTCATAGTATATCAAAAATAAAAAAGATTCCTGAGCAGTACATATGAAATATTTGTATATGAGGGCCAGGGAAGTGTAGATAGTTACCTTGCCAGAACCACTGAGTTCATGGTACCAGCCTGTCTTTGCTGAAATTCCTTTGCACTGAAGTTGTTTTTCTAATCTGCAGAAGCATAAATAACAGTGTAGCCCAGTTATTATTTAGAACTGCCAGTTCTTATAGCCTGAAAGCTATAGACAGTAATCAGACAATCTCTAAGGAGAAAAAACTCAACATAAGTTTGGAGGGCAACAGCACAGTTCCTGTAGCAGTAACAGAAGCTAGGTCTGAGGATGGGCTCTAACAAGGGCAGAGAGCAAAAAGCACATGGCCTATGATGGATGCTGGTGGAGGAAAATGCTTGGTGCATTTTTTATTAATAATGATTAGAAAGAGAGAAGTCCGTGAGATTTGTATAGGACTCAGGCGCTCAGAACTGGAGTATCTGAATCCTAAGAAAATATTAATGTCAGATATTAGTGTAGAATATAATTGCTGTCCACCATAGCGTGGATCTGACTATGTTTGATTTCTCTTTGTCTTGTTTTTCAAAAATTGACAAGTTACTTGATTAAAAAAACATTTTGAAACAAAAGTGATCCTAAACCAGCAACAGAAATTCATGGACAATGGATTTACTTATTGTAAAGATTATTAGACCTGTGTCAATGAAGATGCCATGGATCTCTTTTGTCTTTCATCTGAAGGTCTACCCTTGCACCCTGTTGATGGAATAATCATGCTGTTTCTTGTCTTCATATTTTTTTTCCAAGACTTTAAATCCCCCCATTTGTTTCCTCTAGGAAAGAAAAAAAAGGCAGGATCACTGGACTCCTCAGGGCACACAGACCATGATTGCTGATTTTAATTCACTGCAATACATAAGCACACACGATTCTGACAGCTTTAAACCTCTGCAGTCCCCAGCATGTTGATTTTGCTACTCTATATATTTAATTTTCTTTTAAAAACGTATCGTATTTCTCTGCACATTCATTTGCTTTTCAAATTGTGGCTGCCTAGCTAAGGCTTGTGTACCAGGTGCCATGTAAAAGCATGTTAAAAGTAGATAAAAGCAATTTACCCTGCCCTCTAATTAGAGATGTCTCATCTTTACCACTGACAATAGCAGTATGCAGCTGTGGCAGTGGAGAGATAATAGCAGCTGGAGTAGGGAGAATTTAAAGATATGCTGGCTGATGCAGAGTGTCACCTCTCCATTGCTCAACTTGGGTGGGCTTCAAGCATGAAGAAGGATTTTTAGAATTGCCTCTGCCCTGACTGTGTGCATTTATTATTTTGAATAATATAATTTTTGGGTAAATCTTATGTTTTCTAAAAGAAATAGAAATGGTAAGGGGAGCAGGTTATAAGTGAAACTTTCTTAATGGCTCACCAGATGGAATAAATTGGTACCGACCCCTTTAGCTCACCAACCATTTCACACCTGTTGGATGCCCATCACTGTTCACAATGGAATGAGGTTCATGAAGGATGGAGAGGATGCACTACTTGGAATTTTCCATTTAGAAGGGTTATTCTCATGAAGATCATATCTGATAGGTTGCAATCATTTGCCATGTGCTGAGGAAAGATAAAGCTGAAAAGTGGTCATTGTTCTGAATGAGTGAGTGTTGAAGAAGCACTTTAAAGAAAGGGTCAGCCTCAGACAGGAACATCGAAGGAAAGACCATTTTCAGGGGAAATTCCATGATGCGATGTCATTACCATCTAGCACATGAAATTACTAAGCGAGACAAGTCTTCCTGGTGAGGAGAAAGGTTCTTTGACAAGGAACTTACAGATTTTAGAACAACTCAAACTGCAACAGAGATTTAATCCTTGATTATGTGAACCTATGTGATTTGAATTGCATTTTATATCCTGGTAAACCTATATAGTGATGATGTTAGAGTGGAAAGAAATGATGAAAGAAGGCTAAGGGCATGGTTCACACGGTAGAGGCCCTGAGTTCAAATCTCAGTATGGCTAAGAGAAGGAGGATTAGAGGAAGGATGAAGAAGAGACATAAGGAGAAAGCCAACATTAAGTAGCAACTTTTGGATGCTGGTTGGTATGAGAAAGGATGTTATCCATGAGGAAAAAAGACCACAGCATGTAGTAATTACGTCTGAGTTAGTGTGCTTATTGTAGAAATGAAGAGGAGATAAGATTCACCTGAAGAGATAAATGTCCTGGTTAAAGAACCAATCCATGAGATGTGAGTGGTTTTAAAGAACAGAAGTATAGCATAAACTTATCAAAACACAGTAACAATAAGGTAGTAAGTGCAAAATACAGATTTATGTGAGAAAGAAATGACTTAATATTTCGTGTTTCAAATAGCACATTTCAAATAGAATTAAGACCCAACACTGAAAAGATGTGCATTCATGACTGGAATTATAGAATTGTTTGACCAATGATGGTATTTGTAACAAAGAAACAATATGAGTCCTTCAAAGACATGGAATGTTAGAAAATAACAACACAAAGAATGGTAGAAAAATGTGCAATGGGAAAAAAAAAGCAATTTGAAATACAACACAGGGTTCCCTTAAGAACTGATTGCCAAAGAAAGCACAAGAGAAGACAGCTTCCAGAGGGAAGAGTTTGGGACAGTCATGGTGTCTCATGCTTGTAATCCCAGCAGCTGGGGAGATGGAGATGGAAAGCATTGCAGTTCAAGCTAGCTTGGACATCAAAGTTCAAAAGTCTCTAGCTTAATCAATAAAACTGGGCATGGTGATACTTGTCTGCCTCCCCAGGTACCTGGGAAGCATCAGTAGGAGGATCAAGGTCCAGCCAGCCCCAGACATAAATTGTGAGACACTATCCCCAAACAACTAAGACAGAGAAGGCTAAGGGCATGGTTCACATGGTAGAGGATCTGAGTTCAAATCTCAGTATGGCTAAGAGAAGGAGGATTAGAGGAAGGACGAAGAGGAGACATAAGGAGAATGATTTTCCTGGAAGTAGGGAACTGATACATCTCTTTGTTAGAGTGGAAGCAATGGAAAGCCAGCAATGAGGATTAAGGAAGAACAGGATGGTGAGTAGAATGTTCAGTGACTGAATGTAACCACAAAGTAAATTGATAGCAATAGCTAGCGTTAGCAGCATCATGTGAACAACTTTCATAAGGCCTAGGAAAATCTGAACATTTACATATCTCTGCAGGAATTAACTGCCTAGGGATAAACTGCTTGAGGGGAGAATGAAAAATGGGTGAAAGTTGGCATCCATATGTATACATCTCTCATGGGTATGTTTCAGTAAATTTAGGAAATGTGCATTCTAGTTGGGGGGAAAAGTGTGAACTCAAAAATGGCACCCGTATTATCCCAAACATGATCATTTTACTTTGCTTCTCAAAATAACATCTGGATCTGTAATGGTTCTGCTTGATGTCTCTGAGGACATTGCTAGGATGCAGACAGACTTATACAAAAAAAAATGCAAAAAAAATATTTTTGCCTTTCTGGAGGCAGCCAAGAGAAAGAGGGGGAAGCCTCAGAAACAGAGAAAGGTTAAGCTCTATGAGTGAGCTGAGGATGTCCCTTGAGTTGTGGTTGTAGAGGAAGCAAAATAAGAATTAGCAAGTTTTTCCTTGCATTTCTTTTATGGCCAGAGAAGTTAAGCATTTCTTCCCATGTCTATCAGCCATTCTTATTTCTTCTGCAGAGAAGTCTCCCTTTAAATCTTTAACCCACTTATTAATGGGGCTGTTATTTCCTTGAGGATTTATTTTTGGAGTATTTAATTTTTTGATTTCTAAGTATATTTTTGATATGTTGTATAGCTATGGAAGATCTTCTCTCAATCCGTGGGCTTTCTATTGATTTTTACTAGCTATGTCCTTGGCCATGCAGAAACTCTGCAGTTTCATGAAATCCCATTTGTCCAACCTTTCTTTGATTTGTTGTGTTTCTGGGTCATTATTAAGAAAATTCCAACCTGTGCCAAGGAGCCCTAGAGTTTCTCCTAATTCTCCCTGTAATGTTTTCACTGTGTCTGCTTTGACTTTGAGGTCTTTGATCCATTTGAAGTTGATTTTAGTGCAGGGTAATATATAAGGATCTAATTTTAGTCTTTTACTGGTATTTAACCAATTTTGCCAGCACCATTTATTATCACAAGTAAAGCCATACTAAAGCTACCAGCACAACTATGTTTATCACAGCATTATTCACCATAGCTAAGATATGGAACCAACCCAGATGCCCCTCAGTAGATGAATGGATCAAGAAAATGTGGTATATATACACAATGGAATTCTATGTTTCCATCAGAAAGAATGACATTGCCCAATTTGTGAGGAAATGGAAGAACTTGGAGAAAATCATATTGAGTGAAGTAAGCCAGGCCCAAAGAAACATAAGATCCATGGTTTCCCTCATTTGTAAGAATTAGTGCGTTCATAGAATAGTCCTAGCACAGGATCACAATAGCTCAATAGCTATGTACATATGACCATATCATCCTAATGAAAATGAACTCCATAAAATGGAAACAAGAGGGTCTTGTGTTTTGTATTTTTCTTCTCTTTTTTTTTTAGTGTACTATTGGCAGTTATTGCTTTTGTCTTTAAGTTTTTTTTCCTCTAGTTTATTCCCTGTGGTCACTGTTTCTGATTTTGATAGCTTTTGTATATAAGTTTATCTGATTTGGAGAAGGGAAGGGGAATCACAGAATTGGAGGGGCTAAGGGTGAATCAATGCAACAGTGATACTCACTAGATGCTCTGTTAGAAATGAACTTTACAACTGGGGGAGGAAGAGAGTTGGGGTGGGGAAGGAAAATGAGAGAAAACGAGGGGAGGTAACACTGTTAGAAAAGAAATGTACTCATTACCCTGTAATGAGTTACCCTGTAACTACAACCCCTCTGTACGTCATCTTTACAATAAAATAATAATTAAAGAATCAGCAAGTGAGCGGGGCAGGAGGGGGGAGAGTGGTGTGTGTCTCTCATCCAGGCCCATAGGAGGCTGAGATCCAGCAGGTGCCTAATGATTCCACAGCAAAAATGTGTTCACAAGACTCCATCTTTGTAGAAGAAAGGAATGGTGATACACAGTTGTCATCACAGCTATTGCTAGGATGTGAATCACAGACCTGACATGCAGCTCAGAAAATAAAATGAGACCCTATCTCAAAATAACCAGTGACTTGAGAGTTAGTACAAATTCTGGTTTTCTGCCTATCAAGTACAGAGCTTTGAATTCAAACCACAAAGAAGATAAAGAATCAGGGAGTGGAATGATCCCTTTGATGAGATTGTAATATTTGCCAGAAAAATGCTTTTAGCACATGACATGAAATACTTAAAACCAAGTTTTCTTTATTAACTTATTATTTATTGTAAAGGTGATCTACAGAGAGGTTATGGTTATGTGAGGTAATGAGTACATTTCTTTTTTAGCAGTGATTTACCCCTCCCTCATTTTCTCCCAATTCCTCCCCTACTTCCCTCCTTGACCCCACGTTGTAAAGTTCATGTGCAATATAGTGTCTAGTGAGTATCACTGTTGAATTGGCTCACCTGTTGTCTCATAGGTTTTTGTTTTTTTTGGGGGGGGTTGGTCTGTTGTGGGGCGTGAACTCTGGACCTGGGCTGTCCTATAGTTTATGTGATTCCCCTCTCCATCCCCAAGTCAGTTTAACTTATATACAAGACAAAGGGTACAGAAATTTTAAAAAAATGTTACCAGGGAATAACCAAGGGGAGAAAGAGAAAGAAAGAAAAAAAGAAGTAACTGCAAACAGTACAATTTTAAAAAAACAACCAAACAAAAAACCAAACCTCTTGTCTCTGTTTCTTGTCATTTTGACAAGCATCATTTTGTATGGTCATATGCACATAGCTATTCTTAAAATACAAGTTCACAACTGTCTCCCTCTGTCCATGGTACATTAAAAGCATAAGGGAGGGGCTTTGTTTCACAACTGGGCTTTGTTTCACAACTGGGAAACACAGAAGAACTGAAAGCTATAAGACATAAAGGGAAAATTCAACATCTAAGAGGAATGTAGAACATCATTGTCTAGGCAAAAATGTCAGTTTGACCAAACTTATAGCTGAATTTACAGACATTGGGTAGTGGAGTGTGAGACCAGCTTTCACTTATATTCTGAAGAAGAAGGCAGCTCAAAATATCAGATGCCTAGATGACAAGCAGGGACCAACATATTGGATGAGTATTGACCATGAACTTGTACAATAAATTAGTCAGTGACAATAATAATTACATATCTACTATTTGTGCCCAACAATATCCCAGCCCTAAGAAATTACCATCCAAGTTTAACTCTGATATTACACATTTAAAACAATTTTCCAGATTACTCTTAGAAAAAAAGATTAAAATAAAATACTATTTTATTTTGCCTGGATCCTATGATAATGCATAAAGAAAAGAATTATTTATTGAAAATGCTCAAAATAAAATAAAATTTAAAAAAAGACAATATAAAGAACATCTAAAAAAAAAAAGAAAGAAAATGCTCTATAAAAGTCATTAGAGATATTTATATTTTCTCCCTCTTTGCCCACCTTCCACATTCTCAGCAATGTTGCTGTCTATGCAGTGCTAGTTCTTACAAATTATGCCCTGATCTGAGATTTTCATTTCTACCGCTGCTTGCTGGGGCTTTGTTCCCATAAAGTAGCACTGATATCTGGGCTCTAGTACCACTAGCTAGAATAGCAGCTTCCTGTCTTTGTCAAAACATAGGCTGGCTTGCCATTTCCTGCTTGACTCTCAGCAATTCCATCACCATGTGACCTTAGAGATATTTTAATTAGATAAATTCTGCATTAAGTCAATGAGAAGTTGTAACTCCTACCAGGAGGCAAAAATATGTCTCATTCTTTAACAGGAGAAGATAAATCAAAATCTAAAGGATTAAATCTGTATGCACATGACATATGTACTGGTACAAACATACATATATAATAGTTACATAGATCCTACTCAAGATCAGGGCAATTTTATCTGAAAGAATTAATAAGCAAGTGCAGTTATATTGGGTATCTTCCGATTGAAAGTCATTTCGAGCTCTTTTTTTTTTTATAAAGATTGTAACGTCTCTGATGTACTCCTATTTAAAATTCTGTTCACTTTGAGGAAAGCAGGGCTGTTTAAAAATGGCCAGATATAATTCCCTGATTTTCCTAGGGCTTGATTGCACTCACTTTAACTAACAAGTAAGATATAATCATGTATTTTATTATGACTTCTCAACACGAGAAAACATTTTAGTGTTTTTTTCCCCCTCTTATCTTCTAATTTTCATTTGGACTACTCCATGTGACAAAGCATCTGTTTCTTCCATCCTGTAACCTGAGCTACATAGATGCTTTTAAGTAGAAATAATGCCTATTGGAAACAAGCGTTCAGCGTGGTATGTGGCTCATGCTCGTAACCCTAGCATTGAAGAAGCAGATGCAGGAGAATCATGAGTATGAGGACAGCCTGAGCTGCATAGTGAGACATTTTTAAAAAGCAAAAACAATGCCAAGCATGTGAGTTCATGCTTGTGATCCACCTGCTCAGAAGCCAGGGGCAGGAGGATTTAAAGCTCAAGGATAGCTTGCACAAAGTTAACATGAGATCCTATTTCAAAACACAAAATCAAATGAAAGGTCTGAGGGAAAGCATCAAGTGTTAGAGCACTTGACTCCAAGTCAGACACCCTGGATTCCATCCCCAAGGTTCTTCACCCTCAAAAAACAAGACAACAATGCCACAATGATACACACAAGACAATAGCTTAGAAATGCACTCTACAACTTGGAAGTGGGACATGGGGGAAAGTGGGAGGGAAAAAAGAAGAGGGTAACAATTGTCAACAAGAAATGTACTCACTACCTTATGTATGCAATCCCATTGAACATCACCTTGACCATACAATAAAATTAAATTGAAAAAAGCAAGACAACAATGACAAAGAAACAGCTATTCACTCAATTATATTCTATATTACAGAAATGATACAAAATACCTGACTTCCCTCAAAACAGTATTTCTTCCTATAATTAACTTATTAGGAAAAGGAACTTTTAATATCCAATTTTCTCAGTAAAACACTGCAGAAAATAGACATGAAATTAATGACTAATTGAACTTAATCTGACCAATCTCAACCCTTAAATATGAATAATCATAATGAAGTTTGATTTGTTATTCATATGGTATACACACTAAAATATTATAAACAAGTATTATAAAGTAAATTTTAATTGCAACCATCAATAGAATTGTATAGTTGTGCCTAAGCCTTTCATATTAACTTGTTTATTTTTTTCTTAATCTGATATGTCTTTTTAATCTATCGCTGAAATTGCACCTTTGACCTATGGCTTAACATGACATCTGATGTTACCAGGACTAAGCTGAAGCCAGAAAAAAAAAAGGAAAATAAAGTAAGGACTACTAATTTCACAGTTACAGAAAGCAAAATCTGCAGGATGTTGGTGCCTCACACCTGTAATCATAGCCTCTCAGAAGGCTGAGATTCAAAAGATAATGTTTCCAAACCAGTGTAGTCAGAAAGGTTTGCAAGACACCATCTTGAAAAATAACAAGCAACTAGCTGGACTGGAGTCATGGCTTAAGTGGTAGAGTGCCAGTGTGAGGCCCTGAGAGATCAAACCCCAGTAACTGACAATGAAAGGAAGAAAATGAAATTCCTTCACGAAGACTGGTGATGGAACAGGGTCAGGGACACACAGAACCACGAATTCTAAAAGTAGGCATTTTTGTGGGCTGCATAGTGTCATGATTAAACACTAAGCAGATGGGTTCCAAGAGAGCACTCAAAACTCAAAACACCAGATGTGATCAATGTCAAAAGGCAATAATTGGAAAATGTCTGGGAGGCAGGCACATGGATACAGGAAGCACATCACAGCATGCAAAGCCATATAGACAACAGAGTAAAGCAAACTCCAGGGATGCACCATGTTCTTTGGAGTAAGCTGAGGGGATACAGTTCTCCATAACTTTAAGGATTGCACCCTGATCTGAGAATTTCATTACAATATTCAGAAAACAATCTACTTCCATCATTGCAAAGATATAAATAGGACAAATAAAGGTAAATAATGCTCCCTTGCCCAAAATGGATTGTAATTCCCTGTTGAGACTTGAGTTGGAATGTTTTGCATCTCAACCCCCTGGCACAGTGGCTACAGTTCCCATCAGTCACTCTGCGTTAGGCACTGTGGGCTGAAGGCCTTAAGGGACTAACACATGAATATTATACCAAGTTGTATGTCAGCAGGGACTGTTAGAATTCAAATTCAGTATCTGTCACATTGTGGCAGTAAAAAGAACTCTGGTTTGGAGCTGAACAAACTTGTTTGAATCTTCCTTCTCTGCTACTTACCTGAGTCACCTTGATCCAGATATTCAACCTATCTGACATAAAGGATCATGGTGAACTACATGGAAAAGGCCAGAAAGCAGTTGGTTCATATAGTTGCCCAAGACATGCCTATTTAGTTTGCTTCTTTAGACATTCAAAAGAAAATCTAGTAAGTGTCAATAGAATGGATCAGTTAAGTAGATCGTAGTAAGGCCCAAACAGTTCAATTTCTTTAATAAAATGTCTTAAATGTGCTGGATGCCAGTGACTAACACTTATAATCCTAGATATTTAGGAGGCTGAGGTCTGAGGATTACAGTTCAAAGTCAGCCCTTAACTCCAATTAACCACCACAAATCTGGAAGAGATGTTGCTCAAGTAGTAGAGCACTGCCCTTGAGGATAAAAAAAAAAAAAGCAAAGGACCATGTTGCTAGTACTCTCTCTCTCTCTCTTTTCCTCTCTCTCTCTCTCTCTCACATACACACACATGTCTTACACAGCTGAGTTGCAAGAAAGGACTTTTCTCTCTCAAGGGTGAATAAATTATTGTGCTTTTGTTATTTGTTTTATTCTCTTATTATAGTGTGTTTGCATATGAATAGGAGATCTGCTATCCCACTGGTGTCTCAAATCCAATATATGTAATATAAAATACAGTACTTGCTGACAAAACAGCTCTTGCTCATTAATTCTCTCTGACTTTATGGACCAATTATCTCTCAGTTCTCTATGATTTAAATATTACTTAGATGCACAATGGTCATTCTATGTGTGGAGATGGAAAAGGGAAGGCCTGTTGCCTTGATTCTCAAGAACAATTTAGAAATACATGAGACTTTTGGATTGTCACAATAAATGCAAAGTGCTATTCACATTTAGTGGACAGGGACCAGCGATGCTAAGTCATCTGTAGTGTTGAGAGCAGCGTTTCCCATTAGAGAACTAGAGTCCCCAAAGCCATGTAGCCTCCCTTGAGAACTGTGAAGAGAAGATAAGTATACCACTACAAAAGCCTTCTGCTCATCTTCTACTTCTAGTTTCCATGCTAGTCTTCAATGCATGGACCCAGGCTCTGCATTACCTTGAAGTATTGAATGCTACTACTGGAAAAGAACTCAAAAGGTCATCCAAATCAGGTCATCCAAATCAGCCATAAGGTTAATTGTCTGACTTCAGTGACATAACTACTTGATTACAAAGCTTGACCTCAGACCCCAAACCTCTTACACTGACCTCTAATACTTGCTGAAGGTGACAATATCACCTAATTGTTCTTCACATTCAAATTTATCCTTCCTCTCTAGTACAAAGCTGACTACAAAATCTCCTTGAAGTATCACTCCCAGAACATCATCATCTTACCAACAACATCCCTTGGTGCTTCATCACTTCCTGCTAAGTACATGTGGCTCAGGCTGGCATCCTGGGCCACCCACTACATAGACCACCCAAGGCCTTTTATTGGTATTTAAACTGATTCTCCTTCTGAATTTTTTGAGTGACAAACTGTCCTCCTGGATAACTTCCAAATACAAATTGGGCACTTCTCAAGCTACTCCAATGCTGAAACATGCATTTTCCCTTCCAGTAAAATTTCTACTGATACTCAAATATCTTCTATTCCATGATTTGATTTTTTTTTTTTTGTCAGTCAGGTCTTGAACTCTGGGCCTGAGCATTGTCCCTCAGCTCTTCAGCTCAAGGCTAGCACTCTACCACTTGAGCCACAGCATCCCTTCTGGCTCTTTCTGCTTATGTGGTGCTGAGGAATCAAACCCAGGGCCTCATGCATGCAAGACAAGCACTCTACCACTGAGCTATCTTCCCAGCCCCCTTTATCACCCTTAATGAATTATAACAAATATTGTCAATACTACAGTGTGTTCAGCATTATTGGTATTTGCATATTTTGTTCTGTTTGAGAACAAAGACTACCTAGTATGCATCATCATATCCATATGACACTTAGGACATGTTATAAGGTTCATAGTAAAAAGTTTGGAGCTATGTAAAAGATGTAGCAGCTAATCTGGTACAGAAAATTTGTCAGAAAAAAGCAAAGCGTTCCACCCTTAATATGGGCTACCTGTGAAGAGTTTTACGAACTACTCCCTATCACATCAAGACTCCTTGTATCATTATAATTGAAATTCAGTGGAAATGCGTTTTAATTTTAAAGGACACCTAAGGCTATGACATCATATATGTTCTTTCTGTTGCCCTCAATGAAAGCTTAATTTACCTTTGTCATCTAACTTTTGTTGTCAGCAGAGAAGATGGGAGTTCCATGAATAAAAATCAGAGCAGGTCCTTCTATTTTGTATATATAAACTCCTCAAATATCCACAAGACAATTGCAATGAATCTGTCAGCCTGTATAACTGAGAATCCTGGGCATAACCAGTTGGCTTTGAAGTTGGTTTAGAACTATAATTGCAGAAGGGCAATTATTTTTATAAAATAATTTCAGCGATTCATTATTGTATGATGTAAAGCTCAGCTAATAATAAAGAAGGTATAGTCAAGGAATGAAGTCTAGCTAACCTCATTATATGCATATACAATGGTGTAAAGAATATTCCAGTCTTAAACTTCTATGTTTCCTTAATGTGTTTCTCTCAGGGAAAAAAAAAAACACACTCATGATCAACTAGGCCCCAAATAATGAGCTAAAAATGTATCATGAGAATTTTTTTATTTTTTAAATAAGTTTTTTATTGTGAAAATACTGTACAGAGGCCTTACAGTCACATGAGCAAGATAATGAGTACATTTCTTATCCAGTATTGCTGTCTCCTCCTTTGTTTTTTTCCCTACCATCCTGTACCTCCCACCTCCTCGACTACCCCTCCCCCCACCCCCTGCACCCGCCTAAATCTTAAAGTTTGTTTTTCAACATATCATCTTGTACATCTCATTGTTGCATGGGCCAATCTGTACCCTATTTAAACAGTTTCTTTTATCCCTTCCTCTCCCCAAATTATACCATCAAATGCAGTGAAAACAGGGGCTATACCATGGGGGAGGGACATACAAAGCACCAAAAAGTCACATGGTACCTTATAAATATGTTAGAAACAATAAGAGAAAACCACTTGTGTCCCTATCATTGGGTTCATTTCACGTAACATCATCTTGTCTGAGCTTTTCTGTTTCTCCCAGACATATATAAATATATATATATGTATATACACATCTATGTGTGTGTGTGTATATATACATATATATATATATATGTATATATATATATATATATATATATACTAGATATTGCAAATAAATATGTTTCTTTGGGCCTGGCTTACTTCACTTAATATAATTTTCTCCAAGTCTTTCCATTTCCTAACAAATGGAGTGATGTCATTCTTCCTGATGGAGGCATAGAATTCCATTGTGTATATATACCACATTTTCTTGTTCCATTCATTTACTGAGGGGCATCTGGGTTGGTTCCATATCTTAGCTATAGTAAAAAATGCTGCAATAAACATAGTTGTGCTGAGAGCTTTAGTATGGTCTTGTTTGTGATCATTTGGGTAAATGCCCAAAAGTGGGATTGCTGGGTCATAGGGGAGCTCTATGTGGAGTCTTTGAGGAACCTCCATACTACTTTCCAAAGTGGTTGAACAAGTTTACACTCCCACCAACCATGCAGTAGGATTCCCTTCTGATCACATCCCCTCCAGCATCTGTTGTTATTAGAGTTCTTGATTATAGCCATTCTAACTGGGGTGAGGTGGAATCTCAATGTTGTTTTGATTTGCATTTCTTTTATTGCTAGAGTGGTTGAGCATTTCTTCATGTGTCTATTGGCCATCCTTCTTTCCTCTTCAGAGAAGTTTCTCTTTAAGTCTTTAGTTCACTTATTTATTGGGCAGTTGTATCTTTGAGGATTTGTTGTGAGGGGATTTAATTTTTTGAGTTCCAAGTATATTTTAGATATGAGACCCTTGTCCATTGTATGGCTAGTGAAGATCTTCTCCCAATCCATGGGCTTTCTATTGATCTTGCTAGCTATGTCCTATGCCATGTAGAACCTCTGCAGCTTCATGAAATCCCATTTGTCCAAGCTTTCTTTGATTTGTTGTGTTTCTGGGTCTCTATTAAGAAAATTTCATCCTGTGCCAAGGAGACCTAAAGTTTCTCCTATTCCATCCTGTAATGTTTTCAGGGTGTCTGCTTTGACTCCAAGGTCTTTGATTAATTTGGAGTTGATTCTGGTGCAGCGTGATACATAAAGTTCTAGCTTTAGTTTCTACAGGTGATTAACCAATTTTGCCAGCACCATCTACTGAAGAGACTGTCTTTCTTCCCTTCTATTTTTTTGCTCCCTTATCCAAGATTAGGTGGCAATAGATCTGTGGGTTCATTTCTGGGTTTTCAATTCTATTCCATTGATCCTTAGGTCTCTTCTTGTGCCAGTACCAAACTGCTTTGATTACTATGGCTTTGTAGTAGAGTTTGAAATTTGGTATTGGTATTCCTCCAGCACTGTTCTTTCTGTTAAGGATCACTTTTGCTATTCGGGGTCTTTTATTGTTCCAAATGAATTTTTTTGATTGCCTCTTCTACTTTCTTGAAGAATAAGGTTGGAATATTGATAGGTATCGCATTGAATTTGTAGATAGCCTTGGGAAGTATTGCCATTTTCACTATGGTGAGCTTTCCAATCCAGGAGCATGGGAGGTTTTCCACTTTCAAAGTTCTGTTTTGATTTCCTTTTTCAGGTTTTTAAAGTTTTCATCAGAGAGGTCCTTCACTTCTTTTGTTAAACTAGTTCCTAGGTATTTTACTTTTTGTGGGGCTATTATGAATGGACTTGCTTTCCTGATTTCATCCATGTTTTTCTCATTGTTGGTATACAGAAAAGCCATTGATTTTTGAGGGTTAATTTTATACCCTGCTGCTTTGCCAAAGTTTCCAACCAGATCGAGTAATTTGAGAGTAGAGTCCGTGGGATTCTTTAAATACAAGATCATGTAATCTGCAAAGAGGGAAAGTTTTACTTCATCTTTCCTTATTTGGATCCCCTTTATGCTTGTATGTTGTCTTATTGCTGTAGCTAGGCATTCTTAATACTGAATTGAAGACAAGTGGAGAGAGTGGGCATCCTTGTCTCGTTCCTGAGTTTAGAGGAAATGGCTTTAGTTTTTCACCATTGAGTGTAATGCTGACTGTAGGTTTGTCATACACAGCCTTTATTGTATTGAGGAATGCTCCATGGATTCCTAGTTTTTTCCAGAGCCTTCATCATAAAGAGGTGTTCGATCTTGCCAAATGCTTTTTCCGCATCTATTGAGATAGCCATGTGGTTCTTATCCTTGCTCTTGTTGATGTGATGAATTATATTAATTGATTTATGTATATTGAACCAGCTTTGCATCCCTAAAATGAATCCTGTTTGATCGTGGTGTATGATTTTTTGGATGAATTGTTGAAATCAATTGGCCAAAATTTTGTTGAGAAGTTTTGCATCGATGTTCATCAAAGAAATGGGTCTATAGTTCTCTTTCTTTGATGAGTCTCTACCTGGTTTGGGGATGAGGGTTACGATGGCTTCATAGAAAGAGTTCAGTAGTGAAGTTTCTCTTTCAAATTCATTGAAGAGTTGGAGGAGTATTGGTATGAGCTCTGCTTCGAAGGCCTTGTAGAATTCCACTGTAAAACCATCTGGTCCTGGGCTTTTTTTAGATGGGACATCTCTTATTGCTGTTTCTATTTCAATGCTTGATATGGACCTGTTAAGTTGGTTTAACTCATTTTGGTTTAGTTTCAGCATGTTGATATTTGCTAGGAGAAGGTCTATTTCTTCCAGGTTCTCAAACTTATTAGCATAAAGGTTTGAGAAGTATTCCCTTATATAATGTTGTGAATCTTGGTTGTTTCTGTGGCGATGTTTCCATTCTCTTCTGAGTTTATTTGGGTGTGTTCTCTTCTTTTTCTGATAAGATTGGCTAAGAGTCTCTCAATTTTGTTAATTTTTTCAAAGAACCAACCCTTTGTTTTGTTGATTCTTTCTGTTTTTTTTGGATTCTAATTCATTTAATTCTAATTTTATTTTAATTATTTCTTTCCATCTAATGGATTGGAATTTAGCTTGCTGCCCTTTTTCAAGGAGGTTGAGATGTCTCATTAAATTATTGGTTTCAGATCTCTCCAATTTGTTGATGTAGGAACTCAGAGCTATAAACTTGCCTCCGAGTACTGCCTTTGCTGTGTCGCAGAGGAGCTGGTAATTTGTGTGTTCATTTTTGTTGAATATCATGAATATTTAAATTTCCTTTCTAATCTCTTCCATGACCCACTGGTGATTCAATAGTATGAATTTTTTATTGTTGAAGGATGAAAGAGAAACCAAAATATTTAGAGACTATAATCTAAATTTAGAAGAATAGAGTCCCAACCTTCAAATCATGGAACTAAGTAGCTTAATGTTTTATGCTAATCTTTCAATACCATATTGATCCAGAAAATTAAAGTTTTGTGTCATGATTGTTTCTCAAGTCATTAGAGTGATTTTACAATGGCAAAACTTTTGATTGTATTAGAATTGAAATTATTCCAGTTTTATGCTGTTGATTAGTTGATTTTAGACTAGATGTTGATTTTTTATGGGACTGCTATCTTGGTATTTGGAATAAAATGGAATATTGATTAATTTTTTTATCCTGAAGGGTTGTGATTAAAAAGTAATATTATACTATGTTATAACCTAGTCTTTTCCTGAATATATGTTAACTTTAGAAACCTTATTGCATAAAATCTATGAGTTAGATTCTTTTAATATTCACTTTATAGTAGTAGTATGCCCTGCAAGGTTTTCTATCTGAACTTTGGCCTAAATGAGTATGCTTAAAAATGATTACATAATACTCATTCCACTTTATATGTTGAGGCACAAGATGCTTTATCTCATAATACTAAGTTGCAATATAGAGTTCAAAAGTAAACAGTTGACTTAAATATCATTCTATTGTTTATTAGTAGCTTTCATTCTGTCCTGAAAATTCTTTTTGGTATAAAAAGGGCATGCCTCTTCTCTTCTGGATGCTCCAACAAGTCATGTTTACTGTAACCAGGAGACAAAATTTCCAAACAAACCCTGGTGTTTACAGCACTTGGAGAGGCATGTGGCCTGCCATTCCAGTCTCTAACAAGCATGTGCCCCACCTGCTTTTTGGCTTTAGCTTAATAAGTTGGTTGGGCCACAGCACAAGTGTGAGAATGTGCGAATGTGAAGTGCCGCAGGCCAGGTGACAGCCAGTGCTGAAAAGCTGGCGCATGGCAGGGTATCAGTGTGTACATAGAAAGGCCACATGCCACACCAAAATGTTGCAGCCACTTCTACCAAATTAGATGGATAATTTTCCTTCCATTATGTTCTCACAAACATGTTGCAAAACAATGAGCATTGAGCTAGACTCATTTCAAAGTTCAGGCTTTCAAATGAGTGACAAGTGAATACTCATTTGTTTCTGAGTTGATTGACAGAATGTTTTAAACCCCGCTTGTGTATGGTTTCAGTAATATTTTTCAGGCAACAGAAATCATTCTCATAGGTATAATTCTTCTGCCATGGCCAAATGCTTCAGAGCAGCAAAGAACATTTCTTTTTGGTCTGAGAGAGGGAAGTTACTAGACGAAATTGCCTGGGATCGCATGGACTTCTTAGTTTTCTCTGCATTTCATACTTTCTATGTGCTATCACCAGTTCCATACTGCTAACACCACTGCAGTTGAATTCATTTCAAGTATTGCCAGGAAGGGATAAGGAAAAAAAATAATTACACTTTTAAAATTCTGTTGGGTCTAGTGTGGGTAACAGAATTCATAAATGTGCAATGTCAGGTAGCCTCAGGTATTTTCAGAGCTCTGAGTCCACTGATGAATAAGTATGCAGACATAAAAGTTTAATAAAACTTCTTTGCCTTATTTGCTTTATCTGAACAATAAACGAGTCTATTTCAGGCCAAAATACTTCTAAAATGTTTGAAGAATTGGAAAGGAAGGTTGCTCTTCGGATGAGGCATCAATAGAAGTCCTGGAAAAATAAAATATCTACTACCCGATTTGAAGCAAGGAAATAATCATAGAATGTGCATCTATCAATGTTTTTCTAGTGTTGTATAATTTCATATTTACAGTTTTCTTTTTTGTTTTGTTTTCCTAATCACACATGGATTCCTAAGGAGCAGAATCAATATTGTTATATCCTATTTAATAGATTTCACTTAACGGTAGACAAAAATCAAAGATAATCTCAACAAATATTATTTTATACGACCAGAGATACATAGGCATTGCAACTTTGTGTTTCTCCCCTAAAAGAAAAAGAACAATTTAAACCAAAAGTTACATGAATATATGGAAATCCATATGATTTTAAGTGTGTAATTTAAATTTGCATAATATCATTCTTGAATTTACAAATGCTCCATGACTTTCTGAAAATATTTCTCTAGTGTAAAACATAGAATACCATACAGGACCTGGTCTTATTTTGGATTTACGAATGTGTGGAGTTGTGTGTGGTTTGCTATCACCAGAAACACAGCATCTTCCTCATCAAGAGACCACCTGTACTCTGCTGTGTTGCCCAACAAAAGATATTTGGGGAACTTTAAAAAAATTTTCCTTTCTGTCTGCTAAGAAAATTATTGCTTGTCAAATGTTTTGTGCTTCTCCAGAGAGCATTAGAATTAATGTGCTCATTATTTTTGCCTAATCTGGGTGATTTCCACCATCTTTTAAGCCTGGAGTTTCAATAAGAACACCATCCTTTTGAAACACCTTGTAAAACAGAGATTTACAGCTCGGGCCCTGCCTCCCGATGAGCACAAAGGTTGAGAAGCTGTGGAGGGGAATCCTTGAGACCCTGGGAAGACAGCATCCTATTGGAACTCAGGTTTCGGTCAACAGATTATGAGTGGAGCTGTGATGATAGTGTGATTATGAATACTAGGTCTCCAAGTGGAGTATTCTTGTCCAAGTTTTAAAATTTTACTTTACTGTTATTATAGAAGTGATATACAGGGGGTTATATCGATATGAGTCAGGGAATGAGTACATTTCTTTTCCTACAGTGTCATCTGTTCCCTCATTCTCAGTCCTCCCTCCCATCTGCACCCATAAATTGCATAGTTCACTTTCATCAGTGTCCAGAGCACTCCACTGCTGCACTTTTTCACCCTTTTGGATGTTGTATTTTCCATGCAAGCGCTTTGCCACTGAGATACATCACAGCTCCCTAACTTGATTTTAAAGGTCAACTTTGCACTTCTCAGTTAGAGTTATCTTGCTTCAATGTATTGTTTGTGCATTATATGAACTCCATAATTTCTAGAATTAAAGTCACATAATATTTTAGGAATCGTACAAAGTCAAAATTACAAACCAGACTTAAAATTGTACACATAGGGGCTGGGAAGATGGCTCAGTGGTAGAGCGCTTGCCTTGCATGCCTGAGGCCCTGGGTTCGATTCCCCAGCACCACATAAACAAAAAGAAAAAAGCTGGAAGTGGCACTGTGGCTCAAGTGGTAGAGCACTAGCCTTAAGCTGAAGAGCTGAGGGACAGCGCCCAACCGGACCCCCCCAAAAAATTGTACACTTATAGAAAAGAGTTTTTCCTCTGACATTTACTTTTGGTGTTCATTTTTAAATTTCTCTCATATTTTGTCATATTGTTGAATGGAATAATAATCCCTTCTTGTCATATAAACACATATGCCTGACCAATTTGACCTACCGAATATGTTTCCATTGTCCATTGACTTTCCTTTGCATCCCTGTCTTTGAGACTCTGAGATTTAAAAATGTGAGTAAACCTAGGATAACTTTCAGAATTAAAAGACAGGAAATTAAATGACTACATCCTTGTTCACACCTGCTTAAAGTCAAAGCAATTTTGACCCCTATCCACTTCAGCCCAGGTCGGAATTTAGATCTAATAATGCCATTTTAATGTTTTGTAGGTTATTAATAAACATTGATGAGCTGACCAGAAAAATGTCATGTTCTACCCTCATGGAATTACTACAGTATAGCAATAAACATGATTCAAATTTGCTGGAACACGGAAAATAATGATAGAAATATTTTTATGACAATAGGTAAAACCAAGAACTAATATTTAAATGAGTGTTAGTATTCTAACACTAATGACAAACACAAAAGGCAAAGGTACTCTGAAGGCTGATAGAAGGAATGAAAAAGCAGTTTTAGAAACAGAGAAAAGATATATTCAAGTTTTAACCCTGTGTGGTGATCTTCTGCTTTATCCTAATGTCACTGGTTCCCTTTTTATTATCTTCTATTTTGGGGAGGGTTTAAACTCAGGGCCTAGGAACTGTCTTTGAACCCCATGTAATCAAGGCTAGCTCTCTGGCACTTGAACCACAGTGCTACTTTCAGGTTTTTCAGTGGTTAATTGGAGATAAGAGTCTCACAGGGACTTTTCTGACGTAGCTGGCTTCAAGCCACCATCCTCAGATCTCAGCCTCCTGAGTAGCTAGGATTACACGCATGAGCTATCAGTGCTTGGTTGTTATTATCTTGAAGCAGTATATGCAAAGGCATATGTACATCTTAGCTTATAAGTACAGTGCATCTTAACTATTGTCACCATTTCTATTGTTCTCCTCCATCTGTCCAGCCTCAACCATCCCAAGTTACCCAGTAATTTTATTTTTTGTAATACTTAAAAATAAAAGGAATTTGTAGATGGAAACACAAATATGATGTTGAAGATTACCTCACTAAAGTATATTCAGACATAGGTTTCCTGATGAATCTTTGAAACAAGAAAGGGGATCTACAACAAAATAAAAACATATGTTTAGACTTAGGAAAGACTTTTTGCCTTCAGTGGAAAATGATTTTATATTTCTCTAACATATTATTAAAAAATTTTAACAATATATTATGTATAACATATTGCATTAATAATATAATAATATATATGGTGTGTGTGTGTGTAATATAACACACTTGACAATAGTGCAGATAACCAGAGCATCACAATGTATGAGAAGTATTTTGCTGAGAAGAAGTCTAAAACAAGCTTTGATAGAAAAAATACCAATAAAAAAAGAAAAAAAGAAAAAATACCCATAGCACAGTACTTAAAACTCAGTGAATCAGCTGGGTGCCAGTGGCCCATGCATAATCCTAGCTACTCTGGAGGCTGAGATCTGAGGATTGCAGTTTGAACCAGACCAGTCAGAAAAGTCCCTATGAGACTTTTTTTTGGTTGGTCGTGGGGCTTGAACTCTGAGCCTGGGTGCTGTCCCTGGGCTCTTCAGCTCAAGGTTAGTGCTCTACCACTTGAGCCAAGTGCCACTTCCAGTTTTCTAGTGGTTTATTGGAGATTAGAGTCTCACACAGTTTCCTGCCTGGACTGGCTTTGAACCGCCATCCTCAGACCTCAGCCTCTTGAGTAGCTAGGATTACAGGCATGAGCCACCGGCGCCCGGCTCTGTGAGACTCTAATCTGCAATTAACCACTTAAAAACTAGAAGAGGTGTTGTGGCTCAAGTGGTAGATTGCCCAAGCCCTGAGTTCAAGCCCTACAACTGATAAAAAAAATACCTAAAATAAAAGCAAGCAAAAACCTCACCCAATCTCATTATTATTCCATCAAACATACTATAATCCTGAACTTTCTTGTTACATTGCTCTAATTCCTATTCTCTTAAGTTTAAAAATATTGTTTGCATTATATTCAAAATACACGTAAGTAAACTTGAAAGAGTTTGGTAAAGTCAAATACCTAAGTAGATTTCTTACAGTTCATTAGAAAACAGTTCTGACCCATTTCACAGGATACCAGGATTGATACAAATGATTTCCTCACATGACTGTTCTCTTATTTTAACAGTGTGATTTGCCAAGCCACACATGGAAATTTTAAAAGAGATATTTTTCTTGACCCGAAATGAGGACCACACATACACTTTAGTGAATTGAAAACAGCTGTGTACAGTCTTTGGCACAGGGAAATTCTTTGAAGAAGTACATCTGTATGGTCAGTACAGGCTTTGATACAAATGTTTTAATGTATTTACATATAAATTGAAAGATATGCTCAACTTAAAAACACTTCAATAGTTCCTCCTTGGCTTTTTTTTTTCTTTTTCTTATATTTTAACTTGTTCTGCAATTAAAACTGTGAATGCAAATCTACACCATTAATTTAAAGGATGATACTAGCTCTAAAACACTTGAAATATTAGGAGATTATAATTCTATTCTTAGCTGTACAGAATACATTGCAAATAATTTAATCGAGATATTATTCTGCTTTCTTGAGTAGTGAAATCAACTATGTTTTTCAGTTACTAGGATTCTAGGAAAAACTTTCAAAAGCATATGATTCTTTTTTTTTTCTATTGTGGGGCTTGAATTCTGGGCTTGAGCACTGTTCCTGAGCTCTTCAGCTCAAGGCCAGCACTCTACCACTTGAGCCACAGTGCCACTTCTGGTTTTCTGGCAGTTAATTGGAGATAAAAGTCTCACGGACTTTACTGCCCAGGCTAGCTTTGAACCACAATCCTCAGATCTCAGCCTTCTGAGTAGCTAGGATTACAGGTGTGAGTCACTGGCACCCTATCTATATGGATTCTTGAAGAGGTTTCTGCAAGTACACATAATTGTAATTACAATCAGTGTTTCCATTGCCAAGTTCAGAATGTGAAAAATTAATGTCATCTTTAATTTTATTTGGGGAACATAAACTGAAATGAGCAGGCACTGAAATTCTAAAATTAAATAAACACATGCAATGAAATAAATGTATTATATCAAAGATTATTTTTGTCTGTATGTGTGCCGTATTGGGGCTTTAACACAAGACCTGGACTTTTTCAGTGTCCCTTGGGTTTTTCTCTAAAGATGGGCATGTACCATGTACCTCACAGCTCCACATCTAGCTTTTTCATCACAAACTTTTTTTGCACAGGTTGGCTTTGAACCACAACCTTCAATTCAGTCTCTTGAGTAGCTAGGATTATAGGCATCTGTCACCTTGCTCAGCTTAACAATGGATTATTATTAGTAGTAGTAGTAGTAGTAGTATTTTACTGAGTAGCAATTCAAAGTTCACATGGTGAATCTGGTGGTAGTGGAATATTCTAAGGCATCTCAGATGCCTTTGGTGAACTGAACTTAAAAGTTTAAAGTAGTATTCTAGAAATTATTACAAACAGCTATAGTTACATGGGTGATTTTCAAAAGGTTTTTTCTTAACCTTTCTGCTTCCCTAAAAATATGAGAAAAGCTTGCAGATATCAATTGCATACATGTATTTTTCCGCAGACATCATTTTCTTGAACATAAATGTAGGAGTGTAAAAATAATTTAGTCTAGCATATGTATTTTCTGTAAGAACTTTCGCCATGATGGAAAATGAGTGGAAAGGTTAAGTAGAAGACGTGCATCATTGCTGTAATTTGTAAACTGATGTGATAACCTCATGTTTAATATTTTATGGAGTAGAAGGTGAATGCTACTGGGAGAAATGTCACTCAGAGATAAGGGAAATCATATGCTAAGAATGTGTATAAATAGGACTGAGAATTAACTTGAGTGTTTCTTTATTAATTGATAGACTGGTGTAACATGACGATGAAATAATGAAGGTATCCTAGCAACCATATTTTCATAACAACTGTGGCGTGTAAACTTGGGCTGACTGTCAGGCACATTTTTATTAATTTAGGAGGGTGAGCAAAGATAATTCCAATTAACAAACTGCATATAAGTGTATAGATTTGATCTCACCTAACTAGAATTTGTATTTACAAAAAATACTATACTGGGAGAGAATGAGACGAGGGGTGATGTGGTTTCAAATGTAGCTGAGGAGGTGAGTGAAGGGATGGTAGGGGAAAACAAAGGAGGAGGCAACAATGCTTGATAAGAAATGTGCTCATTACCTTACTCATGTAATTGTAACCCCTCTGTACAGTATTTTCACAATAAAAAATTTATTTAAACAAAGAAATGTACTCTTTATCTGACACATAAATGTAACCTCTCTGTATATCACTTTTATAATAACAATTAAAATGTATTGAAAAAATTATGTACCTAGATGGATAAATCATTTTTAGGTTGATACTACTCCACTTCAGAGTAGTATTCTGTCATCCAGATATTTGGATATATCTGGAAAAGAAGCCACACAACCTGTCAGTATTAGAAGATCAAAGCAGGTGTTTACTTATAAATGGATTTTGCTGTTTTAATAAGCTTTCCTTTTTCTCAGAATGCCAAAGCAAAAGTATGTCTTCTTTTGATATTCTAAAACTGATTTCTTTGATTCCCCCCCCCAAAATTTTTGCTTTAAACTACCTAATTGTCAAATAAAAATGATAGATATTCAATATGTCCAATGTGATGGATGATGAGGTATATGTGTACCTTGTGTATTGACTATGATGGTTGAATAAACATGTCAAGCAATTATTCATGGTTACCATTTGTGTTGAGCAAGGTCACAGAGGATGCTTTCAGTACTCTTATTCTACAAGCTGCAGGCACAAAGCAGACATTACCTTCTTTTGTTTTATTTCTCTAGTGGAACAAATTTTAAATTAATGAACCAATGAATTGATAGATGAATCTACTAAAACAAGTTAACTCTTCCCCTTAGCACAAAATGTAATATACATTCTGTATATGCCTTATGATGCAATATAACAGTCTAGTTGGAGTTTTGAAAAATGTATAGTCAATCACTCACTCACTATCAGAATGTTCCAAGACCCAGCCAGTCCTTTGATATTTCTCTTCCACAGTGTCTCCTCATCCTGTAGTTACGATTTCATATGTCCCACAATTGCTCAGTGTTCTATGTTTAGAAATTCATATAAATGTAATTACAGTTCATATCGTTTGTTCCAGCCTTTCCACTTGACACAAAATCTTTGATATTCAACCATTTGGTTTATGTATCTGTAATGTGATACATTTTATTTATGAGTTGGCAGACCAATGTGATTATATGGTACTAGTTTCCCATTTGGACTATGTTAAGTACTAGTCCGATCATAGCTGATATGAGAAAAGCAGAATTTTTGTGCACCTGTACCTTCATTTCTCTTGGATAAATATCTAGTAGTGGAATTGCTGAGAAATAGACTGACTTTATAGATCTGATGAATTATTTTCAAGAAGTATATGAAAGTGAGAATCCACATTTTCACTGGTTCTTTAGGTTGTCAACTTTTCTGATTTTAGCTATTCTGAGAGGGTGTGTAATGCTATCTCATAGTTTAAATTTGCATTTCCCAGACGACTCAAGAACAATTATTCCTGTGCTTATAAGTTTATGTGAAGTAGCTCTTCAGATTTTATTAATCAAGGGGATCTTCAGATCTATGACCTGTGGAATGAGAGAACAAAGAAGAGGTCACAGGACATGGTGATGGAATGCTTTAATACAAGAGTGAAATATACCAAGTGTGGACGAATTCTACATGTTCATGTAGAATTTTAGAGGTTTTCACAACCTGAGAAGTCTATAAAATTTCTGTTTGTATTTCTCTATTATTTTTAATCAATCCCGTATGACTTTTTATCAATTCTATATGACTTTTCTTTATAATCCTGGATATGCCCAAGAACATTTATGGATTTCTGTAAAAAGTTAGCCATCTCATCTTATCCCTGACAAATGGAATCTTCTGCCCAGGAATAGTATAACCAGTGTTAAAAGTATGCAAAATAAAATATTCACTTTTTTGAAAGGAATATGGAATCTTCTGCACAGGAATAGTACATCCAGTGTTAACAGTATGCAAAGTAAAATATTCACTTTTTTGAAAGGAATATGTATATCTCTGAGAAAATATTTAATAAAAGGTTTAAAGCCAGCCCAAGCAGGAAATTCCCTGAGACTCTTACCTCCAATTAACCACCAAAAAACTGGAAGTGGCGCTGTGGCTCAGGTAGTAGAGCACTAGCCTTGAGCTGAAAAGCAGAGGGACAGTGCCCAGGCCCAGATTTCAAGCCCTGCAACCGGCAAAAAGAAAAGATATTGTCCTTTATCCTTTTCACCCACATTGGTAATAGTGAGAAATACAAACAATTTATTTATTAACTATCACATGACAAAACTATACTTAAAAACAATATGTTCTGTTGGGCACTGGGGCTCCTGTCTGTAATCCTAGCTACTCAGAAAGCTGAAATCTGAGAATTGCAATTCAAAGTCAGCCTATGCAGACTGTGAATTAACCAAAAGAAAGTGAGGTGTGGTACTATGGTTCAAAGTGATAGACTACTAGCCTTGAGCAAAAGAGCTCAGGGAGAGTGCCCAGGCCTGAGTTCAAGCCCCACAACCTAAAATAAGTTAAAAATGAGCAAATAATAGCAACAGAAAACTATATATCATTAGCAGCTGTTACAATATCTATTAAAGCTATGACAGTACAGTGATTAGCTTCCCAGAATTCTCAGCCTCTGGAGCTATTTCCTATCTAAAGTACCAAAAAAAATTACATCGCTAATCAAGAAGTAACCAGGTACCAGACGCAAACTCAATAAAAAAAAAAAATAGCAAAACCTTCAAATGTTGGTGTAAAAAAGGAAGTGTTATGGTATACTTTCAAAGAACTACAAGGAAAGCACAGTGCTTCTATAGACTAAAATAGTGTTTCTGATGTTTGCATAATGAGGTTTACATAGGGAATAATACCCACATAGCTCTCTGAAGGCCCATTGGGGTACTAAGCACCTTATTAAGGGCCAGGCACTATCCTAAGGGCTAGATGGAAATGAAGTCTTTCCTTCTGACAGCCATAAAGTCTTTATGGAATATATTTACAGGAGATAAGAAAAGTCATATCACATTTCTAAGGTAAAAAATAGCAATAGATGATTGAGTTAGACTTTAATCCCACATCTGCCTCACTCCAAAGATATGCTTTCAACCACCAGGTTGCAACTGTGTGTTGCAGGAAATAATTATGCCAATGTTTTATTTATTAGCTATGTCACATAAGAAAGAAGACCTCTACCAGGTCAAAATGGAAAATCTACCAGGACCTCACAGTGGTAGTTTCATGAACAGACAAACAAAATCACCCTGAGGGAGATTAAGTGAGGTGGTAAGAGAAGGACATGATTAGAAATTGTCACTTGTGTTAGGCTCAGACAGTCCAGGAAGCTACTATGGATTAGAAACTGCAATGTGCCTAGTTGGCTGAAATTAAATATAAGACTATTCCCAAGGAATTTAGGATTTGGTCTTTGATGGTATACAAGTCACTATAGTCTAATAATACGGGCAATTGTGTCCATTGCCCTGGCAATAAAGTGACAAAATAAGACTAGGAAAGAACTATGGCAAATACAAATGCAGCATATCCGAGGGCACTGTAGAATTCATCACTAAGTAAATTCTTTCTGGCTGCTATAAATTAATCACTCTAGTAGGCCTTGGATGTAATTCTCTCATATAACAAAAGAAATCTGGAGAAATGTGATCAACAGAGAAAAAGAGAGAAAAGTTCAGGCACCAAAGAGTTCTGTAATGGTGTTGATGGAACAATGCAACAATGACTAATTTGCCTTGTGTAAGGTCAAAGTCATCGAGTGTTGTTCCTCATTTTTTTCAGATCCTGAATTACTTCAAGGTGTCCAACACTGTGTGTAGTCAATGCATCCAAATTTGAAATCTTAATTCATTTCTTCTTGAAGAAGTCCTTAAACGATTCAAAGATGACTTCTGTCTAATATTTACTAGTGTTTACCAAAACTACAAAGAACCTTTAGAAATAGTGGTTGAAGTCAAAGAAGTAATATCGACCATTCATATCATGTCTTGAGTTATTTGCTCTGTATTTAGTGCTGTACCAAATGCATGATGTATTGTGTAAACGTACATAAATTTAATTAATCTCTATGCATGGTTTATACACTGAAGGTTCTTTTCAGATGGACAAATCCAGTCTGTTTTGGAGCTATTTATTACACCATCACTGGAATTGAATGGGTTAACCATCTCTGAGCCATCTGGAACATTCAGCTGTTCAGAATAACTCATTTCCAGGGAGTTCTGTATAGCAGAGGACTTACTGTATGTGTTTTCACATAATGTGAATAGAAATGTGACTATTTGTAATATTTAAATTCTCCACTTCTATAAATGAAAGAAAGTTCAGTCTGAGATTTATCATGACTCAGTTTTTCTCTGCCTCCTCCAAACAGTACGTGCCTCTTTGGGGGAGCTTATGAATAGACACCGCTGCCGACTGCAGTAGGTGACGGTTAAACATACTCTTCCGCATTTGCAGAAGATGAATCATGCTCTTTCCCAGTCATTTGGCTTTTCAAGATCTCTACTAAAGAGAAGATGCAAAAAGCCTCTCTTGTGATCTCTCATCAGTCATCAAACTTGCGGCTTTTAGAACACATTGGATTTGAGAAGCTTTTTATGAAGCACCTTGAAACAGCTTGCCATGGAAATGGGGAAAAAGGAAGGCAGATGCTTAAAAAAGATTTTTTTCCTTTCAGTTAACATATCACAGAATGGGCTCTGTGCCCAAACTTGAGAATTCAGAATCCTCATTGACATGAAAAGCAGTTTTCTTTCTTTTTTTTTTTATAAAGCAGTTGGATTAAGTCCTTGATTTGAATAAAAATTTCACTTTTGTTCCTCCTCTCATTTCTTTCTTTCTTTCCTTTTATTATTTTTTCCCCTGAACCCTTGTTTCATAGGTTCCTTGCCTGTAAAAACTGAGTATCTCCTTTCATGTTAAACTGTTATATCTCTCTGGATGTTTCTAGAAAGTTTATTTCTAATGGGTTCCTAAGCAAACATATGCAATAGTTAGTTTGTTATCAGACATAAAATGGTAGAAGACAGAGTTAGGACTGTCTTTCATCAAGATAATATTTATAGCAAAGCAAATCAACATTTCAGCCCTGCAAATCCTAAATTTGTTGCCAGACAGTATCTGGAGATTGTTTTGTGTGTTTTGATTAGATACAGATTCCTTTAACTTTTTTTTTCTAACGAAACCAGGATTCTGTGTTAATTCTGTTCTTTGTTTTTGCTTGTTGGGTCTTGTGATAAATGAGATGTCTTTCTGCAGGATCATAGTAACCTAAATCAACTTTTCTTCACCTTGTAGCTCAAAATGCTGCAGAAATATCTGAACAGCGTAAACATTTGAATTAATTCAAAATGCATTTTTGTCTGACACAAACCTAAAATAAAGTGTGAAATATTTTTTTTTAATTTTATTGTTAAGATGTTGTACGGAGGGGTTACCGTTACATGAGTAAGGCGATGTGTACATTACTTGTCTATCACTGTGACCCTTTCCCTTCTGTGTTGTCCCACAGTACTTTTTATAGTTAGTAAACTGTTTCCAAAAAGCACATTTCTGTGTGTGGCTTAGAAAAGACATTCTTATTATATGTAACAGACATTAATTGAGTATTTTCTATGTTCTAGGCACGGTGGTAGATTCTGGGAATATGAATAGAGTATTTAACCTAGAAAATGTATAGTGAAATCAAGAAAGTGAATGAACTAAGGCAGATGATGAAGTACGATGCATGCTAAGTTATAAGGTTTCACTAGAGTATACAAATAGGTTTCTAAATCAGAGTATAGAGAGGCTTCTTTGAGGAAACCTTTTTCATTTTGGAAAAGAGAAACTAAGAGAACTATCAGTTAAAATCACTGGCTGGTATTTCCATATGAGGACTTTACTAGAGGTCCTGAGTCTAAATACCAATCTCACATGTGTGCATTTTCGGCCCCACTTGACTGTGTGTGCCAGATTAGGAAGCATTAAGAAGCCAGGTTCTTGCCACTGACAAGAAGGCTTTCCAATGGAAGGAATAGGAATAAGACAACTGTTTTCATGTGATAACCATAGCCAAGCGGAATGGTCATGAGCTTATATGGAATAGACCCAAAGATACCGAAGAATACCAAGTGAGGTTTTTAGACATGATAGAAAGTGTTGAAGGGGTGGATAATGGTTAGTAAAACATAATTGATGACTAAGAGTGTGACCTTTTTCATCCTTACAAGTTGTTACAACCTACAGGAAAACTTTAGCAATATAAAAGCTACACATAAAATAAAAGCAAGAGGAGTGAAAGATCGTTATTCAGAGAAAAAGATTCTACTTAGCTGTATGTATTCTGCTAATAATTGCTTAAATCAAACATATTTATGTTGCATCTCACTTGACATACATTACTATATGACAAGATAGACTAACTCATCAGAATTTTAGCAATGAGCTGTCGAGTACAGCCTCTACAGTGTCTCTAGAATTAGGGTTAAAGAAGTTAATGGCACTTGGTTTAATCAGATAAGTATGGTGGGATAAGAGCAACTTAATTGATACTGATACTTCATTTCTATATTGCTTGTATTTTTACAACTTCATCATGTGGAAATGACTGAGAAAACAGTATCTTAATTCCCAATGATAAGTAAACAATTAATTGTGAAACAGGCTATCCCCATTATCTAGCATATTAGGAAAGCATCAAGATATTATCATGTTCAGTGGTGTGGTACTTGTTTAGTATGTGCAAATCCCTCAGTTCTATCCTCAGCATTAAAACAGAGTTATCCTTCATTCATATGCTATTTCACTAATAGAATAAGAATAGTGAAAAAATATGGCAAAATAAAGCTTAAAATGGAAATGCTAAAAGCCTGTTGAAATATATGCAGTATTAGTAAATTTCATAAAGCCAGGAACTAGAGCTGGTTTTTGCATTTTCTCAACAAATGTAAGATTCCGAAAAAAGTGTCATTAAGTAAGAGTAGTTCATTTTTTTAAGTAAATTGAATAATTTAAAGTGTAAAACTTAAGTTTTGGCAGTGATTCGGCTTAATAATGTCCCAAGTTTTGAACAGAAAATAAGGCAAGGAAATCAAAAGTAGCTAAGACATATAAAGAATGATATTAAGTGGTGTAAAACTTAAGTAAACTCTGAACTTTGTCATTCTAAACATCAAGATTAAGAAAATAAACTTTAAATCTTGAGATAAGTACATAAAAATAAATCTCTAAGAAATATGTAAATTTAAAAAATACAAATAATATGGAAAAACAAGATTTACAGACTTCACAATATTACCCTTGGTGGTTTCCCAAAGGATATTCTCATAGTTGAGATCTGGGAAGCATAGTTCAGGTCAGTCTGACCTGAAAATACTCCATTTATATTAGACCTTTGAGGAGATTTGAGAGCTTTGACTTCCTTTTGGGCTATCACAGGGAAGCCATCCCTTTGTGGTGAAGATCTTGGCATTGTGGAGCTGAACAGACCAGGGTTCAAACTTAGAAAGTTACTGTTTTACATTACTATCCTTGTATATAATTGTAAAATATCTAGTAACATAGATTAAGTGAAAAAAAATGCCTTATAAAGACTGAAGTTACCCCCAGGCACTGGTGGCTCATGCCTATAATCCTAGCTACTAAGGAGGCTGAGATTTTAGGATCACGGTTCAAAGCCAGCCCGGGCAGGAAAGTCCATGAGACTTTTCTCTCCAATAAAGCACCAGAAACCCAGAAGTGGTGCTGTAGCTCAAGTGGTAGAGCTCTAGTCTTGAGCTGAAGAGCGGAGGGACAGTGCCCAGGCCCAGAGTTCAAGCCCAATGACTTACCACCAAAAAAAAAAGACAGAAGTTACCAAAAATGACTCCAACGTGATAATCATTATATAGGAGATAATAAAAGATATCAAATTAGTAAACAAAAAGCATTAAACACAAAAAAATTCTACAAAGAAAGGCTTAGCATTATATAACTTGATTGATAATTTCTACCAAACATCTAATGTATTTTTTTTTAATTTAATTTTATTTTATTTGAGAACATACTGTACAGAGGGGTTACAATTACATGGGCAGGATAATGCATACATTTCTTACCAAGCATTGCAGCCTCCTCCTTTGTTTACCCTTCACCTCCCTTCCCAGCCTCCCCCCTCCCCCCCACCCAATCATACCCCCCTCCCCCCCCACCGACATTGTAAAGCTGGTTTTGACATGACATTTTGTACTTGTCATTGTTGCAACAGGTACATCTAATGTATTAACATCAATTATTCACAAACACTTATAAGAAACAGAAAATGAAAGAACTCTTTCCAACTCATTTTATGAGCCCATCCTTAATCTGAATCAAAACTAAACAAAAATGCCACAAGAAAGAGAAACTACAGGCCAATATCTTTTATACGTGTAGAAAAAAGCTTCTCAAAAAATACTAGAACATTGAATCCAATGACATATTTAGAGACTTATATGTCATGATCAAATGGGATTTATTCTACAAATTCAAGATTCAGAAAAGTAGATAAGAGAGAGAAATTCTCACACACTTTTTCCATTACCTCCAAAATGACTTGTATTCGTTCAAAAAAAGTAAAGAGCAACTTACATTGAGGAGATATTGGTGACAAATTATACATTATATTCTAGCATGCAGAATACATGAATTCTTACAAATCAATAAGATGACAAATAATTCTATGTATAACTTAAGCCAAAATAGTTAAAGAGCTATTGCTCCAAAGAAGATATAGAACAGTCCATCACTATAAAAGATGTTCAACCTCATGAATTATTAGGGAAATACAAGTTATGACCATTGTGAATTGCCAATACACACCCACTAGGGATAATTAAAAGTGTCAGTTGGGAAGACATTGCTGCCTTCAGGCTATACTGATAGGAATGTAAAAAGATACATTTGCTTAAGAGAACAGTCTGGAAATTCCCTAAAAAATGAAACATAGAAACATAGATCCCATGGTTTCCCTTATTTACAATAAATAATATGCACCTAGGACAATCTTAGCAGATGAGCAGAATAGCTCAATAGCTACATACATATGACCATATAAGATGATGCTAAGTGAAATGAACTCTAAGACATGAACCCAAGAGGTTTTTCTTTGTTATTGTTCTTTTTAATGTACTATGTGGTTTCTTGTTTCTTTTGTATGTTCTTCCCCCTGTGGTATATCCCCTGTTGTCACTGTATTTGATTTTGATACCCAGGTATCATATATATGTTTATTTGAATTAAGGAAGCGAAGAAGAACAATAGAATGGTGATACAAAGGACAAGGGGAGACCCAATGCAACCGCAATACTCACAAGACAACATGTTGGAAATGATCTGTGCAGCTTTGGAGACGGGGGTTGGGGGAGAGGAAAGTAGGAGAATAATGTAAGAAGGGGTAATATGTTTGACAAGAAATGCAATTATTACCTTACTTATGTAAATATAACCCCTCTGTGCATCACCTTGACAATTAAAAATGAAAAATAGAGTTCCATATGACTCAACAATTTCATTCATTTCTATGTATACTCAACTGAAAATGTATGGGCATGCAAAGTTTAAGACAGAAATATACTTAATAGCCAACTGGAAAATGATGTAAATTCTCAATGAATAAATGAGTAAACAGTACAGTATGTCTATACAATGAAATATTATTCAGCCACACACACACACAAATAATTGAAGTACCAGTACCTACAGATTCACCAATAAACCATGCAAACATTCTAAGTGGAAAGAAATCAGGCACAAAATGCTATGTGTTATATGATTCAATCTTCATAATGTGTCCAAAATAAGAAAATCCATAGAAATCAAAGTAGTTGAGTGACTGAAAGTGAGAGGGTTGGTGAGAACTATATGTAGAAGAAATTAGGAGAGGCTGCCAGAGGGATAGAGATTCATTCAGGTATAACTAAGAGGTTTGGAATTAGACCCTGGTGATGCTTGCATTGTTTTGAATATGCAAACTCTTGAATTATGGTATATTTATTTATTTTCTGGATCTAGATGCTGTCCCTGAATTCTTTTGCTCAAGATTAGCTACTGCTCTACCACTTTAAGCCACAGCTCCACTTCCAGTTTTCTGGTGGCTAATTAGAGATAACTCTCACAGGACGTTTTCTGCCCAGCTGGCTTTGAACTTGGATCTTCAGATCCTCAGATCACAGCCTCCTGAATATTTAGCATTACAGGTATGAGCCACCAGTGCCAGGCTGAATTGCATATTTTAAAATGACAAATTTTATGGCAGGCAAGTTTCATCTCAACTTATTTAGAAGGATACATACAATGATTTTAAAATTGTATAGATTTGGCCTTATACATGGATTTGGGATGAAAATAGCAAAACTTAAAACTTCAGAAGGCCTTATTTCAATAGGCCCATTCACAGCCTTTCGGGGGAAATACAGTTTACATGGCTACATATTTTGCAGAGGTTGCAAAAGTAAGTATTTTAACTGCAATTATGTAAGACCATTGTCCTTCTCCATCGCGATTCCCCGTTGGCTCCTTCTTGTGTTGGCTGGCACTGAGACAACTACATGGATTTGGAGACTTGATGAAAAGGAAATTTATTTGATACATTTCACTACTTTAGCTAGAGGCCACAGTTGGCTTGTGGCCCAGTGAAGAATGTTAGTGTCTCACTAACTTCTAGGGAAGAGACTTGTAGTTACTATGGTGGTGATGTATGACTGGTTTCCAGGAACACTCTCTTTACCAACTGTGTGACTCATCTTGTGTCATGACCTAATGGTGCAGAGCCAGGGACTGACTGTAAAATTGACATGTCCTAAGGTATTTCTCATTAAGCAGAAAGTGGGAACAGTGGTAGAAGCTCATCTGTGGAAAAGTCTTACAAATCTTATAAAACAAATTTTCCCCATAAAATTGTGTTACTGTATTTACTTTGAACCTAAAAGGAAAAAAGTTAAAGTATCAATAAAAAAAAAAACAGAGTCTTAAAAAGTAATGCAGAATCCTCTTTTTGTTTTCAGAAGAAAAATTAGTCATCCACAAAAAGGCATTTAGAGAATCCAGCCAAATTACAGTAAAGTATAACAGATATAGGCAAAGAGTTATTGAATAAAAATGTTATGATATTGTTCTAAATTTTGTGACATTTCTGATACTTACCAATCCTTGAAATTTTATGATTTGCTTTGGTTTCTTTTTCATGCAAAACAAAAATTTAGTATTAGTAATTAACTTTGTAGTTCTTTTCCTAAGGAGATTAGCCCCAATGGTACAGCCACAGATGCTACAGAACCTGAATCTGTACCAGGTGTTCCTCAGGACATATTAAGTATTATATGAGAAGAGGAGAATGTATGCTCCTTCTGAAAAAGATTGGGCAAGTTTTAGCCATTCTATGGCTGCTCTTTCATATGAGAACAATGTTTACCAGGATGATGAGACTTAACAGAGCTGTTTGTGTTGAATGTCTTTGGGACTGAATGATAGTTAATATAAATGTGGAGTACAAAAAAAAACTTGGAGTACATTCTACTTTTCAATAAATAACAGATGAATAACAGTAGATAACAGATGAATAACAAAATTTGGTAAATTAGAGTATCTTCATTCTTTGAGAGCTGAAGATCTGATTTGTTATCTTCACTCAAAAGTCAAATGACACCTATTTGGAATTTTTTTTTCATATACCCTAATACATTATAAGAATTTTGATTTTTCAAAACTTTCTCCTGAAGCATCTAAAATAAGCTTGTTTATCACTAATATTTTCTGAGCTATCTAAAATGACTCTCTCAATACATCATTGTCTTTATTGTTATCTAGCGATTTATATTTATTATATGTTTGATAAGTGAATTAATAAAGTAGAGATGAACATAGAAGCAAGTACCTCCTAGGTTTATTTTCTATATGAGTACCCAAAACACAAGAATACAAGAAAATGTTCTGAACATACATTTTTATATAAACATTTCTATACTTTTCTAGCCAGTATCCTCAAAATAAAGTGCTAAGGGAATTATATTTACATATAAGAAAGTTATTGAAGAGATATTTGTAAAAGCAGAAAAAACACATTTTCTTTTTATATTATTCATTGCTTGAGGCATTCTGGTTGGTGAAAACTCTTAAAATAATAACTTTGCAAACTTGAACTCAATGCTGAAAAGCAAGGCTGAGAAGCTATTCCAATGTTAAGAATACAAAGCAATGAATCTTTCAAAGATATTCCCAGTGGTGTTTCATCCAAGAGGTGAGGAATAAAAGACAAATCTTTTCAGGTGGACAGCAGTGAGGGCTACCTAATATCAACTCAAGCTGAGAAGCTACAAAGTCTAAAACCAATCCTCTGAACTTGTCTCTCTGAGTATTCAAGCCTCACTTCAAAGCATCAACTTTCCTAACAAAAAAAGAGTATGAAGGAGTGGGAGAGACAAAAAAAAATTAAGTCCAGTATTGTAATGGTATTCTTAAAAAGAAGATCTGTCTCTCTCCTGCCTGCATTCATTTGAAGAAGAGAAGGTCAAAAGGAAGAGTAAGAGTTTATAAGTATAGATTCCTGAGTGGTGTGTTACACTATTTGCTGCTTAAGGCATAACATTAAATTTCCATGTATCCACTGCTGTGCTCAGGCCATTGATCCATAAAAGTACATGCAAAGAGGCATCCATTACAACTAGAGGACAGTAGATGATATGTATTTTGCTTTTTTGTAACATAAGAAAAAAGAAAAGAAAACATGGAAAGAATTCTTTCAATATTTACACTCTACATTTTATCTTGCTGTAGTTATTTTGCATATTAATACAGCATGGATTCGGGCACATGGGTGTTACTCAGCACTTAATCTAAAGCACTGTATCAAAACTTAAGTATTGAAAATACTCAGACAGGAAAGAAAACTAATGTTTTTTGTTTTGTTTTGTTTTTCTGCTAACCTGAATCTCTGAATGTCAATAATGTTCTTTGTTTCCCTGTTGCATACAAAATAAATTCACTATCCTTCTTTCATGAATGCATGCAATTCACTTTCCTGTATTAGTGTCAGTTCAGAACTATGCCATGAGACTTTCAGGAAAGAAAAACCTAAGTATTAAGATGGAAATAAAATTTCCAATGGCCTTTTTCCTCTAATAGCTTTTTTTTCTTTTTTCCTTCTTTCTTTTTTCTTTTCTTTTTTGGTACAGGGGTTCGAATCCAGGACATTGCACTTGCTAGACAAGCACTGTGCCACTGAGCTACATCCCAGCCCTAGCTCTTTTGTTTGAGTAAACATTGTGGCCTCATTTTCCCCAGCTTAGAGAAGAATTGAGTTGCACTTTGATTTGCTACTATTTTTAAACTTAAATATAAAATCATTAAAAGTGTGTGTGTGTGTGTGTGTGTGTGTGTGTGTGTATGTGTGTTTGTGTGCACTGATGCTTGAACACGAGGCCTTGTTCTTTCAGTTGGTATTTTTCTCAAGACTGTATGAAGCTCTGGCTGGCTTTGAACTGTGATGCTCAGCTCTCAGCCTCCTGAGAAGCTAGAATTACAGCATGAGACATCAGAACCCAGCTAATAGCATATGTTTTAATCAAATCAAGTCAAACTGTCTAGGATGATTAGCCTGGGATTTTCATTCTTTGAATTCTCTTGGCTGTGGATACTCAACTCCTCCTCTTTTACATTCCCGAGATACTGCTAATTTCCCTAGTGATAAGCTTTACATCATTCTTGTTTATTTTAGTTTGTTTGTGCGAAACTTGACACCATACTGTGACAAGAATCACATTCCCAAGACTACATGTTTAACATGGAACAGGGATTTTTAACTAAGAGACCCAATGATGCCAACTGTCACTTGCACATGATCTGCTTTGTTTTATTAAAGTGAAGGTCAGAATGGCCAAAAATATTTGTGAAAAGGAGCCATTTTGTAATGTAGTCTGTAGAGAAATGGATAAAACAGAAAATTAGAACAATGTGGTATGAATACTGTATGGGCATCTCATGTTTATCACCTATTAAATTACTCTCTTTCATTCATTCTAGGTAGATAGCATTTGAAACCATTATAAGATAGTTTGTGGACAATCATGGAAGGATTTTTCTCTTGTAAAAATGGTAACACAAGTGCGTATTATGAATGGGAATTAGTAGTGTATTTTAGTCATTTTTCTCAAATTAAATTAATTTTAGTCTGCTCTGAAAGATTGATTTAAGTCTGGAAACAGAATGTAACCTTAAGATAGAAGGTGACCTGTATTAAAATATCACACTGTACCTCATAAGTATGTAAAGTTACTATGCATTCACTACAAACAAAAGAAGAAGACAGGATACGCCCAATTCAGTGGGTGAAAACTATAATGGAAAGGGTGAAAGGGGAATATTTGTGAAGCAAGTGATTCCTCTTCTATGACCATCCTGAAACCATCCAGGTAGCTTAGTTCTTGAGCCAGGGTTGCCCCGATGGGATTTACTGAATTCTAAGAGCCTTTGGATTTCTCAGCCAAAACCTGAAGAAGGCAATATTCTCCTCTGCTTGCGTATTCTGCTTGAGTGTCTTACAGCCCAAGTGTATGCTTCACTATACCCAAACAACACTGACCAAGCCTCCTTATAGTCTCCAAGCACCTGTTAATTCTCATAGAAAGGAAACACCACTGCTTGGTTTCTTTGCAATGATCAGTGCATTTTGATCACTGTGGGGAAAAGGCAGGAGGAAGCCTATTGTATTGTAACAGTTATCTCTGAGTGAATAGAGGAATTGCTTCCAAATGCAATAACAGAATTACTGTAGATTAGTGTACCATTTGTGCATTAGTGCTGAGGTAAAATTGTCTCCTCTATTGCATGACTATGATCTTGAAAGTTTTCATTTTATTCCAATAATGGAGATGCTTGATCACATACTGAGGCAGGTAAATCACAAAGCTTGCTCTTCAGCAGTCCTGAGCAGGCCATAACGAATGCCATTGCTGAGGCTTGCATTAACCACAATTCTGATGAATAAAATCCACAAACTCATTTGATTTGGCTACAGTGGGAATAGGGACTTCTATTCATAAATACATGGAGGTAATAACAGCAAATATTCTTGTTTCACATTGTAAAAACAAAGCTCTAGTACTATTCATTGCAGTCTGTAGTTTTTAATTACTTGGAACTGCATCCTCAGTTTGTGAGAACTGGGTTTCAGTGCAAGAACTAGAAACTGAGAACTAAGGGGAATGTTTATCCTGTGGATATTTGAGGATGAAAGAGCTAAGGGAGAACAGTATTGTGGTATCAATTACAATGACAAACATATGGCTGCTTAAAATTTTTCACTTGAAACATGAAAAGAGATTTTGATTCGGCACAGTACAGCACATTAATAGCCTATAGCTTCAGCTTTGAAGTAAATGACCCACTTTTCTTTCAAGTACTTGCACTAACATTAAGGAACACCTTGTTCAAAATGTTGACAAATTTGAGATCAGCTCAAGTATTGCCTATAAAGATGAATAGAGGCTATAGCTTCACCCTTTCAAAATGCAGACTGGGAAAGAATTTTGACCTTTTGTTAAATGTGACTTAAGTAAGAACCAATAAATATCTCTCTACCCTGAGGAGTTTGTAGTGAATGTAAGAGAGATGAGGACTTCAACACACTGCTAAGAAAACCACCTTCTTAATCAGAATTTTAAAAATAAATGAAGATGAAATTCCTTGTAAATTACCAACATTCCAGACAATCAAATTTTAAAATGTTATTAAAGGGCATGGTCTTAATATTATCAAGCCCATCCTAACTGGAATCCCAGCCAATCAGATGTAAGCCATGCTTACAAATGTAAAGCTAAGTCAGAGAATAGGGGGATTTTTAGTGGTGCCCCACAGATACTTGGCTAGCATACATAAAGCCCTTCAGTTCAATCTCAACCTCTACTCCCATAGAAAAAAAGGCCCCAAAATGTTTTGTCAGAGAATAGATTTTTAAATGTGTTATCCTTGATAAGATTACCCTAATCAGTTGTTAGGAATCAGAATTAGTGTGGATGGTATTAGAAGATATGAAACTTGGAGACTCTAGAATATCTAAACTCTGGTTACCATTTCATCTCCCTACAAGGAACCCCAGAAATCAGGTACCTAGAGGCTGAGTACAAAAGCTATATTTAAAAATACAGAAATTATTGAGGCCAGTCCTCATATTATGTCACAGAGTTCTCCTGATGGCTGGGCTGTGCAACTGGTTCAGAGTTATAGTTCAAGAAGTCTCTCATTTGTCCTTTATCGCTGCTGCTGCCACCGGAGGTGGTGCTCACAGTGAAGAGAGACAAGAGGCTAATGCTCCAGTACCTCACTGAACCAGGAGTCGATGGCCTCTTCCTTCTAGGCAAATAGTTCCACCTTCTTCCAGGGCCACAAGTAGGAGTTGGGGGAAGTCCAGAAAAAGATGTGTGTGTTGGAGAGGGGAGGCCTATGCTGTATATTTGGTCCAGTCAGAAAGGAGTAAAGCTTAGCTTCCCCTTCCTAAACAGAGGCTAAAGACTCTGCTGAGCATCATGAAGAATCCAATTCCATTAGGCAGAACTTGGAGAGGGAAGGACAGAGAAGAAGGTTCTTGTCCTAGAAAGGACTTAGAACTACTAGGCTGTCAGGTTCTAGTCATAATTCCAAGTAATATATGCTTTATCTATGTGACTTTAATATGTAATACAGAATGGTAAGTGACACACTTGGAGTCAGACAACCAGTAGTAGTAGATGCAGCTGAGATTTGAACTTACCAAAGTTAGTTTGCCCCTACCCTTGAAATATCAAACATTGGGGTGCAATTCTTGATTATTTGAGCGGCTAGATTCTGGAATTTAAATCATAGACCCATCACTTCCTAGTTTTATGTAATTTATTAAAAAATGAATTAAGATACTTTAAGCTAGGCTTGAGATTTTATATTCTTTGAAGCTGTGTTTAAAGTAGTACATAGCCCACAGTTTTCTAACACCTATGGAGTGTTCTCTTTATGCTTGGTGTCTCTTAATGTATTTCAATTATTCATTATTACAGGCTAAAACTGTGCCTGGAACCTATCAGTAGTTCAGTAGTTGTTAACTATGGTTTAAAAATAGAGAATAGCATGGTAGTTAAACAAGAAAACTATAATTTATATTACTGAGCTAAGATTTTTAATCTATCATGCATTAACTAGATGACTTTAAATAAATGACAAATTTGGGCTGTAAATTTGCTTATCTCTAAAAGAGAGATAATAATAGTATCTGATCCCTAAAGTTCTTATAATGACCACATATTAGCATAAGTAAACTTCTTATTAAGTCGTAGGACATGTAATGGTATTTTATATTATTTTCATACATGTTTATGGATCCACATGGATATATGTACACACACATGTATTTTCAGATTCTTAGTAACTTAATAGAGAAATCTAGTAATTTCAATTTCTCCTTTTTGAGTTGCTTATTTATTTATGAAGCTAACTGTCTTCCTAATAGATACTGTTAAATTATATTTAACTAGTATACTTTCCCCTGTCCAGAACAGGGTGCACTTAATACCCAGCATAGAAGTATCCTTTAGGGACTGACAGGCCACTCTGTGATGGAAGATTTTCATCATGTGACAGTTTCTAGGGTTTGAAAGCCACTTGTGTATTTCTTGTGTATTTCTCATGAAGCTCTCTGAGTAACTAATGACATTATTCATAGTCCATCATTCATATTTTTTCACACTGCACAGATCCAATCTTGCCTCTGTTATTACAACTGCAGAAGCTGAACCTATCTTCAACACCGATGAATTTTCACTGATGAATGGTGAAAATTTTGTACACTGGTTGTCGTGAAGCTGAATAAGTTCATGTATGCAGTATATTGGCAACCAGAAGAAGGAGAAGGTAGAATCTGGAGAGAGTTCCAATTACTACCATGTTTCTGATTTCCACTACTATTAATTTGTTCATATAATAAATGCACTAACTCAGTTGCTAGAAATACAACATTAGTAAAATAAAATCGTGATCTAACAGAACCCAATTTTAAAAGTGTGTAACACAGTGGTTGACTCATCATCATTTTTTGAGACAGTATAGAATCTGATTAGTATTAGGACCTTGTTATATGTTCTTCTAGAACTTACATGTTAAACTCTCCTTTCTCAAAGTACTGATATTTGTGGGTAGGAATTTGGAGAGGTTATTGAGTCATTTGGGCCTTGTCATCATGAATAGTACTTTTATAAAAAAAGCTGCAAAAAACTGTTTACCTTTGCGGCCTTGTGAGGACACAGTAAGAAGACAGTGCCTGTGAACCTGAAAATAAACTCTCGCCAGACACAAAATCTTCTATTGCCTTGATCTATGAAGTCTAACCTATTAGAACTTACAATAAATTCTGCATTGATAAGAATACCTGACCTATGATATCTGTTAGTATAAGTTTATTAGATTAAGACAGATCAACTCCATGTAAGACTTTACACAGAGAGGTGACATTTCAATGAGATTGAAAGAAAAATTTGAAGAAAAGAATCAATAGGCAGAGATGTGAGAGACAATGGAAAATAGGTAAGGAATCAGTAATAAATTTTTAAAAAGTGCATGTAAACATAAGAAATCATCACTTACAGGATTTCATTTGTTCAGGGAAAGGCTCTGAAGCCAATATGGTTCAGGATTAGAAAAAAATGACCGAGCCATGATAACTGTTAAAATTCAATGAAAGCTACCCACAGGTTGGTAGGTAAATCATTTTCCTTCTCCGGTTCCAATGCGCTTCCTCACTTATTCAGTGTGAACTATCTTAGACGTTCTCAAACATTACAACATCTTCCGCAGTCCAGAACCTAAAAGAATGGATCACCGCCACTACCAGCTATGTCTCTTTGGATCAACCAATGGGTTATTGAATATTTTTAATATTATCCCGATCTGTAGAGAAGGAAAAATAGGACTAGTTGCCTACTTATATTTAATTGATATTTAAACAGACATGAAATTATAAGAAGCAGTATTCATATTTGAATGGACCATTTTCTCCAAGTCCTAAGGTTTGAGAGTACCAGCTCTGTCTTTTTGTTCATGTCCAGTACTCCACTCTTTGAGCCACATTTCCAGCCCAGCTTTTAATTGGTGAATTATAGCTGGACTCTTGAAGATTTTTCTGTGTGGGCTGGCTTCGACAGCCATGATCCTGCAGATCTCAGCTTCCTGAGTAGCTAGGAGTGTAGGCATGAACCACTGGGACCCAGTGTAAATAACTACTTTTTAGTCTTTTTGTTAAAAAAAAAAGTTGCTTCTTTTAAGTCTTCTAAAACATTACTTTCTAGAAGTTAAAAAAAATGCCACAGAATTTGAACAACACAGAAGTTATCTATTTCTTTCATGTAGTCAATGTATGATCATTGTAGAACCATTTTAAAATACTTAAAGTAACCCCAGAATTAACAGATGCTGACATTTTTTTAAAGGAATTCTTCCAGGGAAAATTTAATTCTGCTAGGGCTAGAATGTATGTGTTCAGACACATAATCTGCATTATTATTCACAAGATACTTCCTACTAAATATTCCACCATATAATTCTGCAATTTTGTACTTAAGATATATCTTGCACTTTTGTACATTGATGGGTATAGATTTACTTCTTTAAAATACTGTTTGGACTTCTGCTGAGAACATGTACCATAATTTTTGATGGGATATCTAAGCAATTTCTAGGCTTTTACAATTTTTAACAGTGTTACAGTTAACATCCTGGAATATTTATCTTTGTACATTCTAAAGGTTTCTATGAAATTAAATCTTTGAACACATAAGTAACTCATGTTAATTGTTTTCAAATATAAATTGTCCTTAATGTCAAAAAATACATGTTTAATTATCTGAATCCTTCATAACCTTCTCTGAAAGCTTTATATATCCATCAAGCAGGAAAAAAATATGTAGAGGATATAATTGTCCCCTGTCTAGACAAGGCAACTATGGTGACATTTGTTCACAATCATTAATTAAACATACATGAAATCCTTAGATGAGCAGGTGATATGGTTATTATTAGATGTGTTGCTTATTTACAACAAGGATGTTTTTAGAGGCTGAGATCAAAGTTCTAAGGCTGCTTTCAGAGCAGTAGCATCAGTTGTGCTAAGGTCTTGGACTCTGGGGAAGTAACCCCAACTCCATCAAAGTCACATCATTCTATCATTATTGTAAATCCCTGATTCACACCATCATGTTGGTGCTGGCAGAAGTGAGAAAACAAAACAAAACAGGAAACAAGGAATATCTCCGTTCTTTTGCTATTCTCACAGGGGCTACGTGTAGAAGATAGTAACATCCTTTTCCATTATTCCTTCACTTAGAAAGCATTTACTCACCACTTCTCTAGGCCAAGCTCAGTGCTAAGCAAGGAGCATACAAACAGTGAATGAAAAGGACATAATTCCTATGCTCACAGTGCTTGCCCTTGGCCTGGCATTTAGCCACCATGGTACTTTTTGCTGGCATCTACTTCTCAGGTCATTACTGTTACATTCGTAAACTATTAAATTTTATAATTGCTAAACCCATTGCTAAACCCATTTTAGCTAAAATTCATTAACACATTATTCATAACACATATGGATGCTTTAGTCATAAACAATACTTCTGTGCTATCTATAAGGTCCAAACATATGTAATCCAGTACTCAGAGCATTTTATATCCGCCCTACCATACTATATGTCAAACCTACTGATAAATGCCTCAGAGATAGGTAGACAGAAACACACAGACACACAGACACACACACATACACACACACACACACACATATTCACACATATCCAAACCTAAATATGGTGCTTTTAGTCAATAGCAGGTGTAAGCAGAGTTACAAGATAAAATGGCAAATATGGAAAATGTATACAAAGGTTATTTATTATGGAAGTAAAAGGAAAGCTATCCCTGTTCAATAGAGATATGGGTAAAGATCAATGAAAATTTCTTAGAAGAAGTTGACCCAAGAAATATATTCAAATATTAGTGGGAGTTAGTGAAATTGATGTGAGCATTCCATGTAGAGGTGATTATACTTAGCAAAAACATGGGCAGGATAAACAGCCTAACAAATGAGAAGAATTATGAAGAATTTAGCATTGCAGAATATCCAGGCATGAAGAAGGTAGCCACATATGATGATGGTAAAGAAATTGCTGGGCACTGATGGCTCATGCCTATAATCCTAGGTACTCAAGAGGCTAAGATCAGAAAATCATGATTGGATGCCAGACTGAGCAAGAAAGTCCCTGAAACTGTGTTTCCAATTAACTTCCAGAAGTGGAGTTATGGCTGAAATGGTAGAAGACTATTCTTGTGCAGAATGTTCAAGGACAGTGCACAGAGCTCTAACACAATGTGTGTGTGTGTGTGTGTGTGTGTGTGTGTGATCCTTTTTTTAAAGACAAGAAATAGACCAAGTGGCAATTTTACCATGAAAGAAATGATGACCAAATTGTATTTGGATGCAATCTTATGTTCACTGTAAGAGGATAGTTGGGCATATAGTCCTCAAGGTTGTGAGAACTTTTCCAAGCATTGGGCTTCAACTAAAGTAGTGCATGTAGTTATGGGGATGAAAAAATGGACTCAAGATTATTTACGGGTCAAAGTGAACAATCCTTGGTGTTTATGTAGATATGAAATCCAAGGGGAAGAAGCATTCAAAAATGACTGTAAAATTTGCATTTCTATTTTGGATGACAGATTAAAGATACTCACCTGAATGAATTGGCATTAATAAGAGAAGAACCAAGTTTGGAGGAAGAGGCCAGGAAAATAATAAATTTCTCATTGGGAACTATCCCTTTCATTTTTTTTGTTGTTTAATATCTTGACTTAGGGCAGTGTATGGGAGTAAAATTTCCTATAAGACAGCCAGATGGAGATGACAACAAGATTCTGGGAAAACCAAGATGGAAAGAGAGGTTGGCACAATGTCGTATAGTTTCACCAGATCTACTAAGTTACACTACCATTTCTGGTGGGATCAAAATTCTGATAGTAGAATAACACAGAAAGTTTAGGAAATAGAAAAAATGATGGCTGAATATGAACATTTTACAAAGTAAAGGGCTCAGAAATACAGGAGCTGACTGAAGACAATAAGGCAGTTTGGTGCAACGAGAACTCAGATGAACATTTCAAAAGCATTGTCAGATACAACAGAAACCTATGTCTAAAATCTTCACTGCACACTACAATTTAGGACTATTCTTCAAGGACTGTTTTCATGGAGTGGTATTCAGCCTATAAATACATGAATAGAATACAGTAGAGACAACTTGATACTACATCTAAATAAAATAAGATTGACAGGAGAGAGGCTGGTATAAGAAAATGTGGAATAATGAGAATTTTGTTTAGCATGCAGGATATTTCTTCTTTTCTCCAAGATACTGTATCTCTCTGATAAAGAAGTAAAACAGAAAATTGAAAAAAGAAGATAATTCATGAATAGAATTTAACTGTTGAATTCTCTGGGCACTGGTGGTTCAGGCCTGTCATCCTAGCTACTCAGCACGCTAAAATCTAAGGGACACAGTTCAAAGCCTGCCCAGAGACTATTATCACCAATTAACCACCAGTAAATTGGAAGTGGAACTGTGACTCAAAGTGGTAGAGCACTAGCCTCGAGCAGAAAAGCTCAGAGACAGCATCCAGACCCTGCATTCAAGCTCCAAGACAGACAAATTTTTTAAAAAAGAATTTATTCAAATTAGCAATGGAAAGGAAAAGAATGTCTTATTATCTAAAAGGAAGATGGAAACAAATTGTGCATGTAAATAAGGTTATAGACAAAAAAGACTGAGTTGAAGAAGAACCTATCTAAGGAGCGCATCTCTTTCTTCAAAGTAGGATGCTTTCCCTAAAAGTAGTTCCAAACAGTTCTCTTTATCACCATTTATACACCTGCTTTTGGAATAGTTTCTTAGAAATGTACAGGATTGTCTTTAAATTCAACACATGGTTTAGACAGAAAACTATTTTGCTGGCCTCTGAATACTCCACAACATCCAACATAATACTTTGCCACTGGGAAGGATCAGGTAATGTAGTAAGCAGTGTGCTGGCATAACCATGGGTTAAGAAGTCGTGCATGTGACATACAGAATTGTAGCCAGCACCTTAATGTCACCATCACTAGTAAGGAACTTCTGAGAATTAGAAACAATTAAAATTAGAATTGAAGCAGCACTTGAGGAACATTCTATGCCCACATGAATTGCCCCTTCCTGACCCCAGTGGTGCTGGGTAAGTGGACAGGCTTAGTGATGGTGCTGCCAAGTCCCTTTGCTGTGGACTGAAAAGTTTACGCCTGCTGGCAGATCTCATATGGTGATGCAGAAGCCCATGGGAAATAAGGCCAGACCTGCTTGGCTTCAACTCAATTTCCACTTCTATAGATAGCCATAAAACTCAAATAGACTCTAAGGAAGTGAGATAGTTCATAAACAGGAAAATGGGATTATCGTTTGTCCTAGTTTCACCCTGATCATGAGAGCAAATAGAGTGAACTACTTACAAGCCAAACAAAAATTTCCTTCACTGTCTCCACCCCACATCTTCAGGGATCTGCCTGGACTGCGGTAGAAAATGTGTACTTTTGGGAGAGTTCTCAAGATGGCGACGGGGCAGTAGGGAAACGCCACAGCTCTCTCCAACCAAAAAGAGAGTTCGAGTTCCAACCTTTAATCTCCCCAAGAGACCGACAACAACAAAAAGACGAACACTCAGAGAAAAACCAGAGGTGGAAAATAACAAAAAAAGAAAGAGAGGAAAAGAAGAATTTCAGAACAGAGAAGAGCGAAGACCCCTCCCCCAACCTTTACTGGCCGCGCGGCAGTGCGCCGAGCCGCCGGCCAGCCGGCCCGGCAGGGGCTGCCGGAGCCACAGAGACACAGGGGGCTGCTTGCAGATCACCAGGTACCGGATTGCAGAACAGCGGATCGCCAGGAACAGAGAAACCTACCAGCCGGGAGTCTCCAGGAGGATCCCACCCCACCCATCACTCTCCACCGGAGCGGAGAGGCTCCATCCCGCCAAAGCCGCCCGGCACCAGCAGCGCCACAAAGGGACCTGTCGCGATCGCAACGACCCGGCGGGGGGCCGCCCAACCCAGCCCGCAACCACCCCAACTGAACTCGGACTGCAACAACAACTGACGGACTGCAACAACAACTGACGACCTACAGGGTGAGTACCCATCAGGGGACAGGGAATCCATCAAGGGAGACCAGAGCTGGAGGGAATCCCCAGACCCTGACCTAGACTCCCTACCCCAACACCCGGACCACAGGACCCACTAAAACTGGGAACTGTTCGAGAGCCCCACCAGCCGGTGGAGCACACTCTGCTGGCCAGGCCAGAGCAAGAGCGCCCCGGGAAGGGAGCTTAAATGCTCAAGCCAGGAACAGTGCCCCTGGGTCAAGACTACCAACAGTAGAAGAAATTTGAACTGTGTCCTCCAGGCTGCATAACCAAGGTGGTAAACACATTAGCACAGGCCTAACGAGCGCGCTCCAGGCTGGGGCCGGAACCAGGCCAGGGGACCGGCGCCTGAACAAAGCAAAAAGGGTCAGAAGTGGGGCTGTGGCTCAAATGGTAGGGTGCCAGCCCTGAGCTGAAGAGCTGAGGGACAGCACCCAAACCTAGAGTTCAAGCCCACAACCAGCCCAAAACAAACAAAAACACATCAGGAGCCCATAGCAGACTCCAGTATCTGGGAGAGTGCATCCAGAGCATCTGATCTTCCCAAGAGCACCCGCAGGAGCAAACACAAGCAGTCTAGGCTGCTCAACCCTTCCAAAGGCGGGAATTGCTACAGCAGAGAGCTGAGAATCCTAAGTGAATAGCAGCTGGAAATAGGCTCCCAACAGAATCCAGATCAGACACAGACTCTCTCTACCAATAGAGAATCAGCAACCAAGCAAAGACAGACACACCAAAACAAGATTGAAGAGCAGTCTCCTGAACCCCCATGCGAAAATCACAGAGAAAAATCACAAGGTTTACCACTACCCAGGACAGCAAGCTCACCTCAAAAGCCAGCAGCCACGCAGGGGAGAGCCCCAGTGGGAGCAAAGCAGGAATGGAAGACAAAAGCTACATCCAAGGGTTGCTGGAGGCAATGACTCAAGAAATAAAGCGAGAAATGGATCAGAAATTGAAAGAGCACAAGGATGAACTATCAAAAGATATACAGGATATCAAACAAAAATTGGATGCAAAAATAGAAGCTGCACAAACCTCAGTAAGAAGTGAGATAAACGCCAAATTAGAGGTAATGCATACTGATATCACCTCATTGAGAGGTGAGATCAGTACTCTGAGAACCAACATTGAATCCATAAAGGGATCCATTTCCATCATGCAAACCACAATAGAAGCCACGGTCAACAGAGTGAATGAAATGGAAGGTAGAGTGTCAGATACAGAAGACAGAATACACCAACTGGACCAAAAAGTGACAGATATGGAAAAATCACTCAAATTAAACCAAAGGGAAATTCAAGAGCAAGCAGATAATGCTAAAAAATTTAACCTTCGCATAATCGGAGTGGACGAAGGTGAGGAATTCCAGAGCAAGGGAATGCAACACCTATTTAACAAGATAGTCAATGAAAATTTTCCCCACCTCAAAAACGACCATCTTAACTACATCACAAAAGCTTATCGAACACCCAACAAGCAAGATCCCAGGAGAAACACTTCTAGGCACATAATAGTAACAATGATGGATCTGAATAATAAGGAAACAATCCTGCATGCAGCAAAAATGAAGAAGGAGCTATACTACAACGGGAAAAAAATTAGAATCACTGCAGATCTCTCCACACAAACAATGAATGCAAGAAAAGCCTGGGAAAGCACCATACGAGCCCTGAGAGCCAATAACTGCCAACCCAGACTGATATACCCGGCAAAGCTAGCATTCACATTCGATGGAGAACTGAAAACTTTTAATAGCAAAGAAAAACTAAATGAATACATAAACATTAAGCCAGCATTACAAAGAATTCTAAGAGGGGGGACACAACCTGAAGAAAGCAACCAAGAACTGGGACCTGCCCCAAACAGGCATTACTCAAAGTCTAACTGAGCAAGCACAGGAGGAAAGGAAAGAAGAAAAACTTAGGAAAACGGAATGGCAGGGACAACAATGCATCTCTCTATACTTTCTCTTAATATAAATGGGCTGAATTCGCCAATTAAAAGAAAACGAACTGAGGACTGGATCAGAAAACAAGACCCATCCATCTGTTGCCTTCAGGAGACCCACCTCTCAGCCAAACATACAAACAAACTCAGAGTGAAGGGGTGGAAAAGGATCTACCAATCAAATTCCCCCAATAAGAAAGCAGGTGTAGCTATCCTGATATCTGACAAAATAAACTTTTCATTAAAATCAGTACAGAAAGACAAGGACGGACATTACATATTAATAAAGGGAACAATCCAAGAGGAGGATATAACCATCATCAACTTATATGCCCCAAATATCGGTGCACCCAGATATGTTAAACAAATGCTCTCAAACTTACAGAATAAAATAGATCCCAATACGATAATACTAGGAGACTTTAACACGCCACTCTCACCAAAGGACAGGTCTACCAACCAGAGGATTGGCAAAGAAGCTACCGAATTAAGTGAGGCCATACTTCAAGCGGAATTAACTGACATCTACCGAGTATTTCACCCTAAAACAACACAGTACACATTCTTCTCAGCAGCTCATGGAACTTTCTCCAAAATAGACCATATCATAGTTCATTCAAGGAACTTAAGCAAATACAAAGGGATCGACATAATCCCCTGTATCCTATCTGACCACAGTGGAATCAAGCTAGCTCTCAATAACAAAGCATACCACAGAAATTTCTCTAATACATGGAAATTGAACAGCACACTCCTTAACAAGGCCTGGGTAACAGAAGAGATCAGAGAAGAAATAAAGCATTTCCTAGAACTCAATGAAAATGAAAACACCTCACAAAGAAACTTGTGGGACACAGCAAAAGCAGTCCTGAGGGGCAAATTTATTGCCCTCAGTGCCCACATCAAGAGAATGGAGACAGACCAAGTAAATAATCTCATGTTGCAACTAAAACAGCTAGAAAAACAAGAAAAAATGGGACCTAAAGCTACTAGACGAAGCCAGATAACCAAATTGAGAGCAGAGATTAACCAATTAGAAAATCAGAAAACCATAACCAAAATAAACCAAACAAAAAGCTGGTTCTTTGAAAAAATAAACAAAATTGATGGCCCGTTGGCAAGATTAATTAAAAAAAGAAGAGAGGAAACCCATATTAATAGGATTAGGGATGCCACGGGAAACATCACAACACGTACCCAAGATATCCAAACAATTCTAACAGACTACTTTCAAAAGCTATACTCTCTAAAGGAAGAAAATCTGGCGGAAATGGATGCATTTTTAGAGAAATACAAGTTACCCAAACTGAGCAAAGAAGAAGTTAACCAATTAAATAAGCCAATATCCTATAATGAGATACAGGAAGCTATCAAAAGTCTTCCAACAAAAAAAAGCCCAGGACCAGATGGATTCACAGCAGAATTCTATAAGACCTTTAAAGAAGAACTAATACCCATACTCCTCAAGCTCTTCAGAGAAACAGAGAAGGAGGGAGCTATCCCAAACTCATTCTACGAAGCCAATATCACACTCATCCCCAAACCAGGCAAAGACCCAACCAAAAAGGAGAATTACAGGCCAATCTCCTTGATGAACACAGATGCAAAGATCCTTAACAAGATTCTAGCTAACAGAATCCAGAAACACATAAAAAAAATAATACACTATGATCAGGTAGGCTTCATCCCAGAGACACAGGGATGGTTTAACATACGTAAGTCAATAAATGTAATCCAGCATATCAACAGAGCCAAGGTCAAGAATCACATGATTATCGCCACAGATGCAGAAAAGGCCTTTGATAAAATTCAACATTCATTCATGCTAAAAGCTCTGGAGAAAATAGGAATAGAAGGAACATTTCTAAAAACAATAAAAGCCATTTATGACAGACCAATAGCCAATATTATACTTAATGGGGAAAAGCTACAACCAATCCTCCTAAAAACAGGAACAAGGCAAGGATGTCCACTGTCTCCACTCCTCTTCAACATAGTCCTAGAACCCTTAGCCAGGGCAATAAGGCAAGAAAAAGACATTAAAGGGATCCGCATAGGGAAAGAAGAAGTGAAACTATCCCTTTTTGCAGACGACATGATACTATACCTCCACGATCCCAAAAACTCCATCCCCAAACTTTTAGAAATCATAAGTCACTTCGGCAAAATAGCAGGATACAAAATAAACCCACAAAAATCAGTTGCCTTCCTATACACTGATAACGCACAGGAAGAGAGGGAAATAAAGGGAGCAACCCCATTCACAATAACCTCCCAAAAAATAAAATATTTAGGAATTAACCTAACCAAAGATGTAAAAGAACTATTTAATGAGAACTATAAAAAGTTAAAGAAAGAAATTGCAGAAGACACTAGGAAATGGAAAGACCTCCCATGCTCCTGGATAGGCCGACTTAATATAGTAAAGATGGTGATACTTCCAAAATTAATATACAAATTCAATGCAATTCCTATTAAAATCCCAATGACGTACATCACTGAAATACAGAAAACAGTCCAAAAATTTATATGGAACAACAAAAGACCTAGAATAGCCAAAACAATTCTAGGGGATAAAGACAATATGGGAGGGCTATCCATGCCGAACTTCAAACTCTACTACAGAGCTATAATCACAAAGACAGCATGGTACTGGCACAAAAACAGACCCGAAGACCAATGGAACAGAATAGAAGATCCAGATATAAATCCACAGGCCTACAGCCAGCTGATATTCGACAAAGGAGCCAAAGACATACAATGGAAGAAACACAGCCTCTTCAACCGCTGGTGCTGGGAAAACTGGGCAGCCACATGCAGAAAACTAAAAGTGGACCCCAGCCTATCACCATGCACCAACATCAACTCAAAATGGATTAAAGACCTTAACATTAAACCTGAATCTCTGAAACTACTGCAGGACAGAGTAGGAGAGACACTTGAACTAATAGGCACAGGAAGGAACTTCCTGAACAGAGTCCCAGGGTCACAACAAGTTGGAGAGAGACTCGACAAATGGGACTACCTTAAAATAAAAAGCTTCTGCACAGCTAAATCTATCGCAACTAAGCTAGAAAGACAACCAACTAATTGGGAAAAAATATTTACCAGCAATATATCAGACAAGGGGTTAACATCCTGTATATACAGGGAACTCAAGAAACTAATCCCTCCCAAACCTAACAAACCAATTACTAAATGGGCAAGGGAACTAAAGAGGGACTTCTCAAATGAAGAAATAAAAATGGCAAAGAAACACATGAGGAAATGTTCATCATCCCTGGTGGTGAAGGAAATGCAAATAAAGACAACCCTGAGATACCACCTTACCCCAGTCAGAATGTCCCACATCCACAAATCAGCCAACGACAAATGCTGGAGGGGATGTGGAGAAAGAGGAACCCTATTACACTGCTGGTGGGAATGTACACTTATACAACCACTTTGGAAAGCAGTCTGGAGGGTCCTTAGAAAGCTAAAGATTGACCTCCCTTACGACCCAGTCATACCACTTCTAGGCATCTACCCTGAACAACAGGAACCAATATACAAGGACACGTGCACCTCCATGTTTATTGCAGCACTGTTCGCAATAGCTAGGATATGGAAACAACCTAGGTGCCCCACCACAGATGAATGGATCCAAAAATTGTGGTATCTATACACAATGGAATATTATGCAGCCATTAGAAATGACAAAATAATGGCATTTGCAGGGAAATGGATGGAGCTAGAAGGAATCATGTTGAGCGAGGTAAGCCAAGAACGAAGAGACAAACGGTACATGGTCTCCCTCATAAGTGGATGCTAAATCCAAAAGGTTAGTGATACGACAAAACTAACAGGACTTAAGAAACAAAGAACTCCCGCTCATCTGGTTGAACCACTACTAAATATCCTCATGCTGCTGATCACAAATATGGTATATAACATGTGAACACTGTTATATATTACAGACTGTGGTAGACAATTTGCTCCAGGGAAGTTAGAATGAACTTGTGACTTTGAAATTATGTAATCATTTAATCACAATCAAAAAAAAAAAAAAAAAAGAACCTCGGGGAAGGGAGGGAGGGAGGGGATGGTAGGGGGAAAACAATGGAGGGGGTAACAATGTTCAAGAGGAAGTGTACTCATAACCTCACTCATGTAACTGTGACCCTCTGTATAGTAGCTTTACAATAAAAAAAAAAAAAAAAAAAAAAAAAAAAAAAAAAAAAGAAAATGTGTACTTTTGGGGGGGCCCAAAGCAGTCTCTGTTCTCTGTTTCCTTTGCCTTCTTGCTTTAAAAGTTGACAAATACCACTAACTTAGATATCCAGGCACATCTTGTTCCTGAGAGTATCATGTTCACAAAGACTAGAATAAGATTTTTTTTTCTTTCTCAAAATGACTGGAATAAGATTTTTATCACACTGTAATGTCATAAAGCCAGTTCTATGAGGCTTTAGGCACCTCTCTGCTCACCAAACTACAGTAGTATCCCCAGTGAAGTCTTTATCTAGAGAGGCCAAGGCCACAGGGCCTAGCTCTTGTCTAATTTTCTGACCAACTCTCTATTTCTCTGTTGGAACTAGTTATTCATATTAGCTCACTGTCAGCATCCTTGTTCCTTTTATTTTCTCCACTCTTGTCAATAGTATTTCAGGAGAAAGGAATGTCAAAACAAGACAAAAAAAAAAGCATGCATTTGGACAACTTCATCTCAGAAGGTAGAAAATATTTGTAAATATGATACACCAATAATTATCAAACAGATGCCCTATTAATAGACACATGAAGCAGAGATAATTATATAATCCTTGAGAAAAACAACTTCTATGTATAATTTCTCCTTCCTCACCAATTCTGGGTATAAAAGAATGGTTCTCTCTTTACTTATGTAGCGGAATTGAGTTTTGAAGTGCGAAGTGGACAAAGAAAGAGTACATGATGATAATGCATTCTCTCACTGTGATCCTTACTAGAAAATCTCAAATGTCAACACTTCATCACCTCCAGCTCTAGAAATCCAATTTAATTAAATAAAACCATCACAATAAGAGAATGTTTATTACAACAAAATTGTCTGGTATCAAAATAGTAGAAATGGCCTCAGTTCTTGATATGGTATGAATATGGTTTATTTCCCAAAGAAGCTATTTCCTCAACAGATTGAGAGCTTGATTGTGGAGCCCAGCGGGAAGTGACCATGTATGGAAAATCCACCCTACAAATTAGTTAGTGTCAGCCCTCAAGAGTGTGACAGGCCTCATAGGATTCGATAATTGCTGCAAGAATGGGGCATTACAAAATAAATTTACTCTACTACCTTACTCTTTCCTCTTGCCAGGTGACCTTGTGATTCTGTCTTCTAACTATCTCTCCTTCCTTCTTTTTTTGGAACCAAGCATGGTATTTTGGTTTTGTTTTTCTTTTCTTTTCTTTTTCTTTTTGTCAGTCATGGGGCTTGAACTCTGGGCCTGGGCACTGTCCTTCAGCTCTCCAGCTCAAGGCTAGCGTTCTACCACTTGAGCCACAGCAACACTTTCAGTTTTCTGGTAGTTAATTGGAAATAAGAGTCTCACAAACATTCCTGCCTGGGCTGGTTTTGAACCACAATCCTCAGATCTCAACCTCCTGAGTAGCTAGGATTATAGGTGTGAGCCACCAGCACCTGGCATGTTATTTTGTTGTTATTGTTGTTGTTGCTGCTGCTGCTCCTCCTCCTCCTCTCCTTCTCCTCCTCCTCCTCCTCCTTCTCCTCCTGCTCCTCCTCCTCCTCCTCCTCCTCCTCCTCCTCCTCCTCTTTCTTCATCTTTTTCTTCTTCTTCTTGTCAAGATGATGTACAGAATGGTTACAGTTACATTTCTTGTCAGTTGTTACCCCTTCTTTCATTTTTCTCCCACTTTCCCTCCCCTCCCAACTCCCCCTCCCAAATTAGACACTAAGGTATTTGTTTTTGCCATTCTACCTCTCTTACCACACACACACACACACACACACACACACACACATATCTGTATGTCCATTTACTTCCCTTCTGACTTCTGTTCTTTGTTAATACCTGAATGCTTCTTTTCTAGAAGGAGCTGCAGCTCCATTATTTTAGAGGGTGAACACAACCTCATGATAAGAATAGCCCTGTCAACTGCTTGGAGCTTGATATGTGTTAAATTCAGTCAAGTTTCCCTTGAGATATATAAAATAAGACCAACCTCATCCATTTACAGCTTTTACAAAATCCAAGTCATATCTATGTATCAAATATTTCATTTTAAAATTATTAATTTGGATGTAAGATAGCCATGTAGAGGTATTAAAAACAATAAACTACTTTGCAGCATTAAAATAACTCTTCATGATTTCCTTCTCTGTCATTTCTTATGGTTGACATGTCATTTTTATGAAATGCCAGGACTGCTCACACATTGACTGACACCGTTGGTATCTCACTGGAATACAGGATTTAAAATAATTCAATGTAAACCAAGAGAATGTTCCTGAGAGATTGGGTCTGGGGCTTGAAGCTTGAATTATTTTTCATCTTAGTTTTAAATTTTTTTAAACATAAAATTGCTTTAGGGCAGGCACTTTTACAAAAGATATGTAGTTTATTATAATTATAAACTGTGAACTGGAAGTTTGTTATCTCATTTTCTAAATTTTATGCTGTTAGACTTTTAAAATCAGTAACTAGGCTTAGAATCCAGTGTAATAATTTTTCACCATCAAAGTGTTGGATAAATTTTCAATTCAGGTTGAATTGATAACAATTCAGTTATACAGTTCTCTAAAGCTTTCTATGACTTAGTCATGGTGTTATTTTTAATTCAACTCAATTTAGCTTCAATATTAATGATGGAAAGAAGAAATTAAGTGGCATTGATGCCAGAAATTTTATACCTATGCAGTTGGACACAAATCTATTTAAAACTTTATACATAAATCAAAACCCTTACATACATCAAATAATGATGCAATGCCTTTTAACTAGCACTTCTCGGTCCTGAATTAATATAAATAATGCAAACAGTTGTGAAGAAACAAGAATTAAACTGAAGAAGTTTGATATGTTTTTTTTTCTTTCTACTATATTTTTTTACTGTATTAGGAGTTGAACTTACTAGGTAAATGTTCTGCTACTTGAGCCATGCCTCTAGCCCCTATAATGGTAACTTTAAAAAGTTCCAAATACATTAAGGATGGACATTGAATAATATTGATTACATCACTTACGTTATTTTATACTATATGAAAAATTTGTTGTCAATTCTGATTTTATCCAAGTTCAGTAGCACTAATAATTTTGGATCTATGTGTCTTCTATGAGCAAATGAGCATTATATGCTGCTCATTTTTCCAGAAATATTCAAAGTTTTCTTCTTCATCTTTCTCTTTGACTCCCTCATTTTCTCTTCCTCTCCACTGTGTATATAATCATAAAAATCTTTCTTGGAGTTACTAAAAATACTTTTCTGTATCTTCTTTTCACTCCTGAAATAAAGAGCTATCTATTTTTTCCCTCAAACTTGCTGTAGGCCAGTGAGGGAATATTTTTGAATCTGGACTTCCTGATGTTATTCTAAGCTTGTTAACACTTTCTACCTTAGGAAGAAACACGTTTATTTTTTTTTTCTTTTGATGAAGACTGGATGCTGACATATATGTAGAACTTGCCCTTGATTTGATATGATTTCCTGTGGCAAAATGAAGCTATCTCATTTTTGTTCATCTATGAAGGAGTTTGCTCAAGTCCCTAAAACATCTCTCCTACCAAAAAAAAATGGCAAAAAAGAATTAGTTAATGGTAAATGAATCAGAAACATACGGATTAAATTCCGTCTTAAAGTACACAAGGATTTAGAAATTAAGCAGAAAATTACTGAGTAAAACTTTTTTTTTCTTTTTTGCCAAGTCCCAAATGTTTGGAAAATAGTTCAAGATGTTCATTGAACCTGAAATGGGCCTGAGTTATCCATTCATATTTAATCCAGGCAAAAAAAAATAATTCTTTCCAGCTGAATGTTCTAGTCAGTAGACACGGTAAGAAAAGAATCAATAACTTAATATAGAAATAAAAAAACTTTTTAAATATATAATCATTCAAATGAAAATCAATTACCATTGGGAAGATTAAAGGAAGATGTTATAAATCCATTCCTAACATTCCAACTGTCCAAGTCATACCACAAATTATGTTTTGAAAACTTGTGTGCCTGCCATTCTGTCTATAGCCTATGTCTTTCATCCTTTGTAGCTTAGCTATTTGGTAATTGGACCGAAAAATACTTCACTGGGAATAACCATGTCAAGAGCCTATTACTAAAAGAAACTTCCTTTCCATTATAGTTTTAGCTTTTAAAAATACTATCTATAATTCTTAAAATTCCTGTGTTTCTTGGTCTTATAAGTTCTTAGTTCCTGCTATTAATCTTGCTGAAGAATTTATCCCATCTTAAAAGATGGATTAAAGACTGGGTAGTAAGAAGTAATTGTTATTGCCTAGACAGTTGGAGTTGAAAATAAAAAGAATGGTACAAACTCAGTATAAAGAATATGGTGTGGGGCTGGGAAGGTGACTCAGTGGTAGAGCACTTGCCTTGCATGCCTGAGGCCCTGGGTTCAATTCCTCAGCACCACATAAGCAAAAAGAAAAAAGCCAGAAGTGGCGCTGTGGCTCAAGTGGTAGAGCGCTAGCCTTGAGCTGAAGAGCTGAGGGGCAGTGCTCAGGCCCAGAGTTCAGGCCCCACGACCGGACCCCCCCCCCCCCAAAAAAAAACAAAAGAATATGGTGTATCCACCCAAATCTTTTTTTTGGTAAGTATAGAAATTTGATGATGTCAATGGACAGAGAATGGAAATTGTGAAGGCAATAAGGGAGAGTAGCATCCTTAACTCCTCACTGTCAGAGGCCTGGTGTGGGAACTAGTTCTACTGCAACTGAATCCTATTAACGGGAGGAATCTCCCACTTGAAAATAAAAAGGGAACTTAATGCTCTTCTAAATAGGGCTATTTTCTTAGTTTTCAATTTCCAGGTACTTCACTAAGTAGCTTCAATTTAGAAAGCAATACTCCTAGCTTTATGTTGATTTCTATTGCTGATATTGTCATAAAATTATGGATGAAGATAACAAAAGTATTTATTTTATAATTACAGAGGTCAATGTCCAACATAGGTAACTGAAGATGTCAGTAAATCTAAATTCCATTTGGAAGTTCTGGACATTTTCTTGCTTTTCCTTGTTCAATAGGTTGCTCCCGTTCTCCTGGCTCATGTCTTCAGAGTCAGCAAGTGCTAAGTGTTATTTTTCTATTGTTATTTTTCTGTTATCAGTATCACCATCATCAGCATTGCCTCTCTTCTTTCTCTTCCTCTCCTCCTTTTTTCCTTTTTGTCTTTCTCTCTACTTCTTTTTCTCCCTTTTCTTGCTTTCTCAATCTCCCTCCATCTCTCTCTCTCTCTACCTCTCTCTTTTCTCTTTCCTGTTTTTCTTTTCTCCTTATAAGGATTCCTGTGATTAATTGGCCCACTCAGATAATCCAGGATAATCTCTCTATTATAAGGTCAGTTGACTAGCAACCTGAATTCTATCTGCATTCATAGTACTTTAATTCTTTTTGCTTTGTAACATGACTAGGGATTAGGATATAAACTTCTTGATGTTGAGAGGGGCAGTACTTTGCCTCCCAGGTCACTACTTTGCCTCCTACATACTATGTTATCTCTAGATAGAAGTGGGAAGTTGGATATGAGAAGAGGTTAGACTGCTGGCTTTATGGAAAACTTGATTTTTTTCCTTCAAGTTTCTATGGGAGTTGACTGACAGAATCATCATCGATTGCCTCAATAGTTCTGCTCAAATTAATTTCTGAAACTAGAAATATATTTTATTTCCTGATCAGAATCTAAACATTGATTTCATTTAGGTCTAGACTTGCAAGTTCATCAACTATAAGAATCAATCTGCCTTGAATTTACATGTGGCTACTGTGCACCTAGAAATCAACACTTAACTTAGCTCAATCAATTGTGCATTGCTGGGAGCATTTGGAAACCCAATCCAGGACATGTCCTGGAAGATGGGCAACTAGTTGCCTTATAGCTGAGTACGAGTTGTTTATAATAATCATCAGTATTTCCTGGACATAAATTTAAAACATTTTTCAATGATAATGAAAGAATAAAATGCAGCATAATATAAAAACATAAAATCTGGGAAAAGCATAGGTCATTGTGAAAATGTCATAAAGCTGAACATGGAAGTCAGTAATAATCTGCACAAAGTCTCTCATTTGTTCATCAAGAAACTCCATCATGTAGTGAAGGCCTTGTGATCTTTCTGTACCAGATATTTTCCCTGAGTGGGATTATTAACAGTCAGTTTCAACAGCCTACTGTTCTCCCAATACAATAGCATGCTGTAGCTTGCCAGTGTCTCTCTTCAGCCCAGAAACTTCCTTTGGCTTTCAGACTCATATATCCAGTTTTCTGATGACATCTCTACCTGGGTACCCACAGACAAAACTCTCCTCACGTTAGGACATTTGTCACCTTCTCCATCACATCAGCATTACTACCATCATTTAGAAGAGTAGCTTCAATGCTCTCTCTGTGTCTCTCTCTGTCTCCGTCTCCCTGTCTCTCCCTGTTTCTCCCTGTCTCTCCCTCTCTCTGGCTCCCTCTCCTCTCTCTCTCTCTCTCCCTCCCCCCTCTCTCCCTCCCCCCCCCCTCTCTCTCTCTCTCTCCCTCTCTCTCTCTCTCTCTCTCTCTCTCTGGCTCCCTCTCTTCTCTCTCTCTCTCTCCCTCCCCCTCTCTCTCCCTCCCTCTCTCTCTCTCTCTCCCTCCCTCTCTCTGCTTCTTCTTTTGCGTACTTTCACAGATTTTACTTCCCCAAAAGTTTTTCATCGTATTTCAATGTTGGGACTCAAACACAAGGACTTACTTACACATGCTAGGCAATTGTTGTACCACAAAGCTACACCCCTCACCCTCCCAAATATTTTTTGGTTCTTTTCTAATTTCTTTCTTCCAGCCTCATTGTCACCATACACTTAACAGCCTTTGGGAAGTGTATCCTACGTGGAGTTAGACAAGTGAATTATTTCAAATCTAAATGGAACCATAGTACCCTCCAGATGCTTCTTAGTTGTCTTTTTAAGTTTGAGCTCCTGAATGAGGGGTCCTGAATAGGAATCCCTCTCTGAGGCATCCTACAGCCTTCCATCATTTTCCCCTACCCATGTTAGCCAAAGTTGATTATTGGTTTTCCACAATCCTCTGATGAGACCAGTTTCCCGAGACTTTGAAAAGGCATACTGTTTCCTAAAATCTTTTTCCCCAATAAATGAACTAAATTTCATAATAACTAAAGACTTAAATTCGTGTGCAAACTCTTCCTGGAAGCTTTCCCTCAGCTTCTTTCTATATCAACCTCCTCTGAGATGAGTTCTTCTATATCCTTCCACAAAGATGTTTCAATTACAAAGGAACATGAGGTCACACCATTGATGATGTTTTAGTTACATGCCTTCATGACTTCCTTTCCTGTATAGACTGAGCATTTCATGAAAACTTGGAAATACCTGAGTTCTCTCTGCTTCAAGGTTGTTCCCTCACTAAGCCCGTGGGAATGTATACAGGTAGAATGGCTATGTGAAAGAGGCAGAATATGGGAATTTTGTATTTCAGTGTCCCCCTCCCCCGCTTTGGTTGTACCATGCTGTCTTTAATGCTGATCCTATCTACTTCAAAACCCAAATAAGTACTGCAATTTTGGTAGGACAGAAATCACTAGTTTGAAATGTTACATTTTCATAGTTTGATACCATACACAATAAGTGGAATTTTAAATGAAAATTGATTGATCTGGTAAAGTATTCATATTCTGCCCGCTATTTTCACAGTTCTGGGTCCAAAATCATTATAATAAAATTTCTATTCCAGCATTCATCAAAACTTATAAAAGAACTGTTGCCATTCATGGATGTATTAGTGTAACAGGGCCCAATGTTGCTTTCAAAGACTATTTTCTTCTACAGAGACATTTTATAGTCAGGCAATCATCTTGTTAAACATTTCCTATAAAAATTTTAAAAATCATTACCTGGGAGTCTATTACTGTGGCACTAATCACACCTCTACAATTAAGCTTATTTCAACCCTTTCAATGTAATCCTTTTTCTTTAATCAAGGGTTTATTATTGAACTGTTAATGTGAAAGTTGAAATAAAAAAAAAAAAAAACCTCAGTCCAGGAATGAATTCTAATAGTAGTAGTTATAGAAAAGCCTGAGAAATTCTAATAGTTTTCTATGAGATTTGTGTTAGGATGTGGGTTTAATTTATTCCCTCCCCTTCTTCTGTAGCATGATTTGCCTTACTTAAGGGTGACTAAAGGTTTTTCCTTATGTATTGAAGGATATTCTTTATCTGCTACATGCTATCATGTGAGCACAAAAGTATTTACTTTTTCATCTGAAAAAGAGCAAATGCGTTGGCCTGAGGATGTTTAGTGACTTTAATTTTTTACAATACTAAATAGAACTAGCTTCCATAAAGAAAAAATGATCCACAAGTAATTTTATCTGGCAAAATGACCAAAAGTTCTATCACTCAATATCCACCAGGAGAGAGAAGAGGGTTTTAATTTAAGGACAATGTATTCCCTAGTATGTGCTTGTTCAAATTCAGATCTCACAATGGCCTTAGTTTCCATGTAAATTGACACACATGTGTACTTGCTACACACAACCATCCTGAGAATTAGAGCTTTCCTAACCTGACTGTTCCAGACTGCCCTGTTCCCTGATGCCTCAGCTCACTGTCAGGTACTTATACCTGGTCAATATCTTTCAAACTATCACCTTACAGTATCTCTTCCCTCTTCCATTAGTGTTCATTCTGGCAGTTTCCTTGAGAGATATCATCATATATAAATGAATATGCTATTTCTCAGAGCACTTAAGGGCTTCATTCTTTTTGTTTATTTGTAATTTCTATTAGCATATGTTAGTTGTACTATAGTGACTTTGTTATAACATTTCCATATACATACATACACTATACAACATTAAGTTTACTTCCTCTAATATTCTCTCTTATCGTCCCTAAATTTTAATTAGAAACATTTCAACTGGTTTTATTGTTCTATTTTCACATATGTGTATGAAGTACTCCATCCATATGTATCCTGTTTGTTCATTTGCTTTTAACGGACACAGGGTCATGCTATTTGTAGTCTATGCTGTCCTTGAGCTTGTGACCCTTCTACCTCTGCCTTGGAGTGCTGGGATTACAGAAACAAGCCACTATGCCTAGATCATATTTGTTATTAAAGATAAAGAATAAAACCTTTGTATGAAAGACCAGTATCACTGTTTGCCTAGCCCTACATGAGTCTCCTTCCTTAGGCTTTTCTTTACCAATCTCTTTCAGAGAGGCTGGACTCCCTACCATTATGGCCAGACAGTCATGCAGCAGACTGAAGATTGTGCTGGGGGTTGAGAAGATATTTACTTTTCCATGTGAGATATGCTGCTACAGCTTTCACTTTTTCTTGTCCTTAATATCTGAGACATCAGCAGCCATTTTAAGGATGAAAAACAAGAGAAAAAATAGAATAAATTTGGTCTCTGGCTATATTAATGGATAGATGAACCAATGGAAGTAATTGCCTATCTTTAACATTTCTGTCATGTGAGAATAATTAAGGCCATATTTTACACCATTGCCCCTGACCTTCTATAATTCAAATCAGAAGCATAGCTGAAACACATGGCTTGTAATGCTTGGTAATTTTCTAACATTTCAGTATCATTGGTATTCCCCCAAGCTTCTAGAATGTTCTTCCCTCCCTCATGTGTTTCCTACCAAACCACCTTAATCACCTTACCCCAAGTATTTTACCTAGTCTACTCCTATTCCGTATACAAATCTCAGCTAAAATGTATCTTTCTCAAAAACAGTTTATCTGATCCCTAACCTAAATTTATTTCCATCATACACTATTATAGCCTCCAAAAATTGTCCTTCTTGGCACATATTTTATTCGAAGTATATATTCACTCTTTTACTGTAATAATTGTGTATTTTCTAAGAGACTTTAATATCCATTAGGATAGAAACTATGTTGCTCATCTTCCTATTTTTAGCAATCTGCATAGTATTGAAAAAGTCTTCAACAACTTGAAAAGAATTAGAGGAAAGAAAAGAAGAGAAATAAAATAAGAAAAGAAGAAAGAGAAGAGGTGGGGGGAGGGGAGAGAAAGGGAGAAAAGTTGGCTCATGAGAACTGAGAAAGTTAGCTTTCAGGAACAAAATCTCAATTTGAAAAGGAACTTGAATTCTCTTGTGTTATTATAGTCTCCATCTCTTGTGTAAAAAAGATCCCACAGAGCTGGGAAGGTGGCTCAGTGGTAGAGCACTTGCCTTGCATGCATGAGGCCCTGGGTTCGATTCCTCAACACCACATAAGCAAAAAGAAAAAAGCCATAAGTGGCGCTGTGGCTCAAGTGGTAGAGTGCTAGCCTTGAGCTAAAGAGCTGAGGGACAGCGCCCAGGCCCAGAGTTCAGACTCCATGACCGGATCCCCCCCCCCCAAAAAAAAAGATCCCACAGTGAGTGCTCAATGTGTTTGAAAGCCGGCTGAAAAAAGTGTCATATGCATTTATTGCCAGAAGTATTCAGAAATACACTTTCCTTTTTATCATTTTAGTTTCTTTTACTCTATTTGATTTTGTCTTAAAAGGTAAGATGAACTCATGTGTTCTGCTGCATTGGCGTTTGGTTATAAACAACAGCATTGTCAGAGGCAGGAGTAGGGAGAGTGACCTGAGTATTGGCACTGACACGTTTAACACTGGGTTTCATAGCCTGAGAAGGCTGTAATGCTCTCAAGAAATTCTATGAACTGTGTTGACAGCATTAATCAGATTTTCAATTGGGTTTCCATGCAAAAATAGGCTATCATTTATTACATAATATGGTGGTAACATTAAAAGTTTTATCTCTTTAAAAAGATTAACTCATATGTTTACTATGTATATGTTTTGGTGAGATGTAGTTGCAATATAAGTAAATTCTATGTTAACTAACTTTTTAACTTAGCTTTTCCCAGATTATATATAAAGCATGAGAGCACTATATATACAATGTAAATATATTTGTATGTATATATATCTTAGAGACTGTAATAAACTAATTTAATGTATAACTTATTTAATTTTATTTATTTATTTTTTGTCAGTCCTGGGGCTTGAACTTTGGGTCTGAGTGCTGTCCCTCAGCTCTTCAGCTCAAGGCTAGCCCTCTACCACTTGAGCTACAGCGCCACTTCTGGTTTTCTGGTGGTTTATTGGAGATGAGTCTCTCAGACTTTCCTGCCCAGGCTGGCTTTGAACCGTGATCCTCAGATTTTAGCCTCCTGAGTAGCTAGGATTACAGGCATGAGCCACCAGCACCCAGCTTTTAATTCTTTTTTGGGGGGAGTGGAGGGGTGGTCCGGTAGTGGGGTCTGAACTCTGGGCCTGGGCGCTGTCCCTCAGCTCTTCAGCTCAAGGCTAGCGCTCTACCACTTCAGCCACAGTGCCACTTCCGGCTTTTTTTTTTTTCTGCTTATGTGATGCTGAGGAATTGAACTCAGGGCCTCATGCATGCAAGTGCTCTACCACTGAGCCACCTTCCCAGCCCACAGCTTTTAATTCTTTTTTTTTGTCGGTCATGGGGCTTGAACTCTGGGCCTGGGCATTGTCCCTCAGCTCTTCAGCTCAAGGCGAGCGCTCTACCACTTGAGCTACAGCGCCACTTCCTTTTAATTCTTTTAATAAATCCACAAGTACACCATTATTTTTCTCATCTTCCAGATGAGACTAAAATTCTGTAAGAGTCTCACTCAATGTTCAGTGTCAAAGTTTGAGGCTGAGTGCAGGAAAAATGTAAATTAAAATATATTTTCAAGTATCAAGGAAAGTAAGACTCATGTAGATGATCTTCAGAGGAATATGGAATAATGATGTAATAATGACCAACAATATAGTTGGCAATAATAGGCATTGAAAATTAAATAAAATATCCTTTAAAAGATTTTATTTATCAAAAGTTCTGTTAGAAAAATTGATTGGAAAGAACATGAGTTCAAGGGGCTGAGAGGAGTCCAGGTTCACAAAGGCCTGGATTGCTGTGGGAAGCCTGGAGGTGATAAGACTGGGATCTGGGTGCAGTCCCATGGTCTTGAATGCTACACTAAAAAGGTTTGACCTTTACCCTTAGATAATAAGAAACACTTGGAGAGGTTTTCAGCTGGAAAGTGACATCATGCAAACTGTTTTAAGAAAGATTAATTTGGCACTAGTGTACTGAAAGGATTGGGAACAGACAAGATCAGAAAAAGGTAGTCCGGTCAGGACTGCATAAAGGACTGAGAAGAAAGGTAATTTAGATGGAGGGAGATATATCCACAGTGGGAGGGTTTCAGTGCAGTAACTGGTTTGGTGCAGTGTGGCTGTGTCCCTTTCAAACAAAGTTCTTCCCCTGTTAAGAAGCCACTAAGGAGGCCTTGTGTTTGTGGACTTGAACTCAGAAAGGAACATTGATTTCTCCTACATCTATATATTTCATCTCAGCTTTCTCCTCTTTTGAACTCTAATTTAGTTTCTTTTTTTTTTATTTCTTCATTTATTTAACAAATATACTTTATCCATGCGAATAACCAAACAGGGACTTACTACTGGGAATGTGGTACTTAACTGGAGAAATAAAACCCCAGCACTGAACTGGATTATGTTCTATGGTTGATAGACAGTGACCAAATGACTACATCTACAAGCAAAACAAAAGCAAATAATTAAAATAAAGTGACAGTGTTAGTAGCAATTCTTTTGAGGAAGTGCCTACAAAACAGTTGTGAATGTCACATATTTGTAATGTTCTTCAATTGTCTTTGGCCTCTATTTCCCTTTTCAGTCCTCTTCTTACTACTCCTTCAGACAATTCACTTTACATCCATGCCCCATTATGGTTATTATTACCATCCATTGTCATGTTAGATCTAGGTTCTGCAAATGAGTGGAAATTTGGAATATTTGACTTTCTGAGCTTGACTTGATCATTCAAAATGATGATCTCCAGTTCTGTCTACTTTCTAGAGATCATCATACAAACAATAAAAATAATGACATAAGCATAACATTAATGTAATTTTTGAAGATCAGAAGCCATTATATCAAATAATGTCAAAACTATGCTAGGATTCAGATTGTTTTTGGAGAAGTCTTACCCAAGTGCTTGCTGCTTTGTTTAGAAACTTACAGAGGAATAGTGTGATCATGAACTTGCTAACTCTAATGGGTGGATTTATTATTTTTTTAAAGAATTAGAAAATAAAAGGTCTTTAAAAAAACTGAAAATTGCTTTCTTCAAAAAAATGAAACATCATGAGAGTTAGGAAAATTTAACACAGTTGAAAATTTACTTCATTTTCATTATAGATTATTTTGCATCTGCTCTAAGAAATGCATATGTCCTCTCTAAATATATTGTGGAAATGGTTCATTGAGTGCTGTATTATGAAAAGAAAGTTTAGTCTTATTTCCTAGGCAGCCTTTTTAACCTGACAGCGCTAAATGGGGAAGAATTCTTTAGGATTATGTTGTGTGTTTTGATAGAGATCCTGAAACAGCTGGTTGTTTTCAGTCATTTTCTCACTGTGGGAAGATACTGATGTTGTGTGAAGCCAGGGAGATAGAACCTTGCTATCTAGGCAAGATGAAAAAAGAAAAAAGAATTGCTGTAAAATTCAGAAAAAAGTCTATTTGCTACTCTATACACATATATTTTACTATTCTGCGTATACAAGTACACTTAAAAATGTGCATTTATGTGAAAAATTAAGGCGCATACTAGCTATATCAGATCCTAAAGTTCTGAGGAAAAACAAATTTAAAGTTTTTATGTACGTCAGATCTGTAGCCTCCCAATTCATTTTCCTGACAGAGAATATGGAATATTTAATGGGTCTTGAACCTACTTTTTCCTAACTCAGGGCAGTAGACAACTTGACAACTCTGATTCAAATTCTGGTCAGTCCATGGGGAGAGTTCTGTGAATTCACTGTGTGGTTTGCTCAGAGGCCCTGAGAACCACATCCATCAGGTACAGCTCTGACTGCGCACAGGTAGATGGTTTATGGACTGTTAGCCTCACTGCTGCTTTAGATTTGAGGAATTACCCTAGGAGAACAAGGCAGGTTCTATTTTTGACATTTCAGCAATGAGACCACTTGTACATTACGGCCCAATTTGATTTACTGTAAGAAAATAAGAGTGCTGTAATTTGTAAAAGACATTTATTACACAAGTCCAAAAATTGAAAAAAAAAAAGTGCTTGGTGTCTCTGTCCATCCCATCTGGTTTTATTTTAATCTCACTCTACTCACATATGAAATTTTGCTTAGCTGTCTTCATTTTCTTAGTCAATCTTGATTAATGGCCTTCAAAGTAAAAATAATTGGCCTGCATCAGGGTTGTTTTATAACTCTTGTTCACAAAGAATGTGAGAGGCTGGAAAATGAGCCTAAACAGAAGGAATGCATTACGTGGGTTTTTGAGAAAGAGCAGTCCTTCAGTTGTGTTTCACTGTGTATTTTTATAACAGGCGCCTCCTTGACCGTCCACGATATTGCAGATACCCGGAGCCAGAGCTTATGTCTACTTCGTCAAACTGACCATGGCAGCTCCCCGTCTCCACGTAGCCACACACTGTGAGGGCAGAACTCACCCAGGCCAGCCTCTCAAAGCTGGGATTTCTGAAAGTAAATTATCAAGAAAGCCAAGGCTATGAAATCCAGAAGTTTAAACCTGGGTGGAAGGGGCTAATTGTCTCTGAAGTTTAAATGGATTGTTTATAAAAAGCCTCCTCCAGCCTGTGTATCTCACCCCCACACACCCCTTTACTGAAAAGTATGTTCAACTTTAAAGGAGTTTGGGGAAATGTAGGCACCCTGTGACCATTGTGGGATTGGAATTGAGCTCTGTTTCCTTTCAAGATCTCTACTTCTGGGAGAGCTCATCAGTTAAAGAAATAAATTTGAGTTCAAGCACACATGTGCAAGTGCGTGCGCACATACACACACACACACCACACACACACACACACTGAGAAGATCATTTCTTTCTTACGTAAAGTTTTGTAAATGAATATACTATGGCTCTTAAAAAGCAAATCATTTTATGGGTAATGGTTAGCAAAAGAAAACCTTTCCAGCTTTTCAATAATCCCATTAGTAGGTTCAATAACCCAGTGACTTTTCAGAATTTTACATGTTTGAGTGCTTGATATTTTAGAACAGATTAAAATCCCCTCTAGGATCCAATTAGTGGTGGATATATATCAGTTTACAATAATCTGCTCACCCCAGTGGAGACTTGTTCCAGAGCTCTGGTGGGAAACAATACATCTTGAGGGCTTTCCTCCAGAAGTAGTCTAAGACATGGGGGGAGTATTTTTCTGATGTCTATAAAAATTTTTGACAGTTCCACTTGGATAACTACTGTAGAGCCTTGATTGAAGACCTATTATATTCCCTGTGTTTTCATAAATGGAAAATAAATTCTTGTTCAATTGAGAAGGATCCTTAAGGCATTAGCATGTAGCCACAGGGAAAAATTGGTTTGAGAATTCCAACCCAGCCTCCTCTAATCTCCCACATTGGATTTCTTCCTTCCAGGCTTCCTGGCCTCTTAGTTTTGCTCAGGTTTCTTAGCGGCCTCCCCTTCCTAAATAATTCCTTCTGTGTTTTCTCATGCTCCACTTTTCTTTCTCTGCCTCCTGAGCCTTCTCTTCCTCTCAACGTTTCTCTCTTGTTCTCAGAGCCTGCTGAGCCTTCTAGAGAAGAAACTGGGATTTTGCAGGCTGGTGATTAGCATTTGTTTCTTTCATGCCTCATAGAAACAGTTTCTAGAACAATGAAGCAATCATAGACAAGTCCCTGGTCTCATACCCTCTTCTCATGTGCCCCTACTTCACCCTCCCCACCCAGCCCCCTCCAGGACACACATCTAATCTGAATGCTATACGTTCACAAAATTTCCATTATTTATTTAGAAATGTATCCCAAGATTCACATTTATTTGATGTTTTGTGTGTAAGGGTCACTCTATAGAGTTTGTCAAGCACTGTGCTCTAGTTGAACTAAGGAAAATGTATTTGAATATATTATCTCCGTTAACCTTTGTAACAGAACTCAAAATGTATTTTTAATCCTCATTTTACAGGTGAATGAACCTAACTTTGGAAAGGCTCAGAAAATTACCTAGGTAACTGTTTTAATGCAAAACCTATTTTCTTAACCACTACAGCACAATTTGGTCTATTGGCCTTTGAGGCTGAGCAATCTTTTGTGGTAAAGACTTCCCTGAGTGCTCTAAGATATTTAATGACATCCTTGACTTTTACTCAATAGACAACAATGCCACCCTCCCTCACACCCACAAACAGTGCCAATGTCAAATTTGTATAGACATTGCTAAATGTTCCAGGGGCAGAAATCCCCTATTCTCAATTCCCCGAGGTAGAGATTCTCTCAGGTTACCTGTGTAATATAGCTGATCTACACAAAGCCTTCAGTTTTCCAAGGCACATTCAGCAATAATAGAATTGCAATCACAGTCAATCCTGAGGCATGGGAAGAGGGAGCAAGTGTCCCTGCATGTCCTGTGCAGAAGTCCTGATACGTGAGTCACTACCACTCACAAACCAGTTAGCTTGTCAGAAGCCAGGCAAGATTTCTGAAAAAGAAACCAAAGGCAATGATTATGCACAAATTCAAGAGTATCAACCCCAAGGACAGCAGGATCCTATTCATCCTTCTGAGGAAGGGAAAAAAAACAACAAAACAAAACAAAACATGTGACTCAGAAGAAGAGATGGTCTACATCTGAGTTTGTGGTTCTTGTCTAGATGAAGAGAGTTCCATTTTTAATCATCTTCTAGTCCAAAGCAGCTTGACCATGAAGAATTCTAAATCTCTTTCCTTTTGATCAAATCAGGGCTATAACAAGATTCCACAGTAACATTTACATCAACTATTGAAACCCCATTTTCTGTGGATTTCAACTTGTTGAAATCTTTCCGTTCTTACCTTTTGTTTTCACAAAATAGAAAATGTGGATTCAGCTAGATACCTCATGCCTGTAATTCTAACTACTCAGAAGGTTATAAACAAGAGAAAAGTGATCCCCAGTCAGCTCTGAAAAAGAAGTCTGCAAATTCCTTTTCCAGGGTTATATCGATCAAGATGCATTGTACTCATAAATGGACACATGTTGAATTGAACCCACTCTGTAAAACAACTTAAACATATTTCTAAAAAAACAGCAAAAAAGCAAAGGTTGGAATTGTGGCTCAAGTGATAAGGCACCAATCAAGCAAGATGATTGTATATGAGGCCCTGAATTCAAACCCAATACTGCCTAAACAAATGAACAGAAAGAAAACAAGAGGAAAGAAGAGAAAAGAATAGAAAAAGAAGACATAAATTCACTTTCAAAGAGTGGCTTTCATCAGGTTTTCAAACTCTGACTAGTGGTTTTGAGTCACGTATGTCTATCTTATGCAGCACCTTCTTCAAGATACTATTCTAACTCATCACTATGACCCACTGTCATAGTGTGGAAAAAAATTCAGACCTGCTACTACAGACATGAAGAGTTGCTACTCAACCTCTGGCTTAATTTGGAACTGTCACCTAACCAGACTTAAGAGTTGAGGAGGAGGAAAGCAGGTCTTAGCTGTGATTTGATTGATGGCTAGAGTTATAAGCAAAACTGTATCTCACTAAAATCCACATGTGACTGCATTCAGAAGTACAGTTTAATAAGGCAATTATCGTTAAATGTGGTACTAGGGGTTCTAGACTAATAACACTGATGTCCGTAAGAAGAGACAGTAGAAATGTTTCCCTTTATACATGGCTCCCTCTCCTTCTATTCTCCTGCTCCCTATCCTCCTTTTCTCTCTCCCTCTCCCTCCCCTTTCCTACTTTTTTTTTTCTGCATGTGCACAGAAGAAAGGCCATCTGACAATGTAATAAGAAGCTTTTATCTACAAGTAGGAAGAGACACCTCACCAGAAAACAACTCTTAATCTTAGATTTCCTTACTCTGGAACCGTGAGAGTATAAACTTGTTCTCATCCTGTGGTTTTCTTATGACTCCTCTAGAAAAACAAGTATCAGATAAAGTGGGATAGTAGGTTAGGTTAGTATCAAGTGCAGAGATGGATTCTTTCTAGAAAGACACCATGCACTGCATTAAGAGGTGATTGCAAGTTGTTTTTCCTTAGAGCACTGATTACTTACCTAGGCTCATAAACATTTTGTCTTTGCTCTAGACAATGTTGTATGTGTCTCTGCTCTAAATTATTCTCTCTGCAGTCATTTCACAGCCATCTTAGGACCCAGAGAGAAATAGAGAACTCCATGGACTGCCTATTGTCAATGACATACCATAAAAAGGCTCCCTCTGATCAATCCTGAGACTATAAACAATTAGAGTACCTCTCATGTCACCCCTGACCACCTGTGACCACCTCTGAATTCTTTTGTGACTATAATTATTTGAAGCAATGCATCTTTTACCTCTGGCCCTAGTTCCATGTAAAATTAGAGCTTGTGTCTGTATAACAGAAGATGGCTGAAGACTGTCTGAAAGGTCAATTTCCCTGTGGAACCTGTGCTGTATTATCAATCTCTGATCTCTGCCCTTCACCATGTCTCTTTATTTGTTGTATTGGGGAGAGTGGTCAAAGCTGACATGTGGAATTCTTGGAGTATCTAAGCAGAGTCTAGAACTCTGTTTCTCCTAGTACAGTGAGTGAGTTACTACATTACCTGTCTACCAGCTCACTTCGCACACAATCCCTATCAGCAAACTGATGATTGAATAGAAGTGATTTTTTTTCTTGGGTCAAAATTGAAGTTACAATGTATAACATTAAATATTTGAAATTTCTCAAGCTACACACGATGACTACAATTGGAGCAAACACACACACACACATATTTTAAGTGTTTCATGGAGAGCAATGAGGTAAGCAATGAGGATAAAAAATTCTTTGATTCAGAAATTCTGTAAGTCAGATTCTAATGCTAATAAGTTTCACATTTGCAAAAATCGAATCTTTAAGTTGTTTGCTCTCTTAATGATCTGACAAGTAGCATTGTCTTTGAAAGACTAAAAAATTGACAGCATTATTTACACAAACAAATAAACAATAAAAAATAGTCATTGCTTTGCAGATAATAGCTTCCCTGTTCCATACAAGGGGAAGTAATTGAAGCGATGAGACACCATTGTTTTTATTTATTGGCACCTCTCTTTATAGATAAGTGAAATAAATAGTGATATGTCTAATAATTTTGACAACTTACAGAGAGTAAAGACAACAAATAATGGGGTCTCCTTCAAGTTGGGTTCTGCTGGTGGTGTGAGGGGCCTAAGTAAATTAAATGATATACTAGGCCTTTCCTTTTTCTTACATCCATCTCTTCAGTGCTCTTTTCCAACCCTTCCTAAAGAAATCTGCATTGATCTTTTTATGCAACATGCAGCTAGCTATATGCTCTTTCTTGCATAAACATTTGCAAATCACCAAGGAGAATGTAAGATGTGGCTTGCATGCTTATCATGCACCAGGAGAACTTTACAGATTACTGTCTGCCTCGGGATTCTAGTTCCCTGGTGCTATGCATCAGCAATGGATTTATGCAAACATTGTAACATTCCCAAATAGACTGTGACTTGAGGTGTTCCTAGTTCCTAGTGGGTTCAGATATGCAGCCTATTTTCTGCTACTACTAGATCATCTGTCTCATTGAGTTTAAAATGTAGCATCACAGTTTATAATGTTGTCAATATAAAATGTCATAATGTGGTACTCGATGTGAACAGCAAGATGGATAGTAATCTCAAAGGCTTCTGTGTATGGCTGGGGTATAACTGAACAAGGGGAGCAGTAGTACTCTTTCTGTTTGGTAGTTTTCGTATCAAGCACTGTGTGAATAGGTGATTAGCATTTCGTTATATCCAGGCTACGAATTCTCTGTGATTCAGAATATTTATATAGTCCCAGTGGTATAATACACATTATATCTTAAATTGGATAATATGTTTAGAAAGAAAAAAAGCCTTTACAAAGAACAACATCATCGAATTATAATGATAACATGCCTGTTTACATAATGATAATGTACATATTAACTGCCAAACATGTTTGTTTTGCATTAGTGTTTGTAGCAGGGCACAGGGAATTAAGGAATTACAAAAGGGAGTTTTTCTTGTCTCCATTGCTGTAGTAGGGTGGTTATTGGTAATGAAGAAAGAAAACGGAAAAAGCCTATATTACAATGAATGAGAAAAATGAACAATGCTAGTTGCTGAGTTCATATTGTTTATGGAATAAACAGGCATGTGCCCAATCTTTTCACTTCTTTCCTAATTCTCTGATATGATGTCTCTTAAAGCAGGAAAAAAAAAAAAAAAACACTTGCACAGACATTCTGACAGCTAAATTCAAAGATTAAATACCCCAGAAACAACTCAGTTGGTTTTATACATTCTTAATAAACCTACATTTAAGAAATGCCACCCGTAGCCTCATTTATGCTAAGATGTAAAAATGTGTATGTGTGTGTGTGTGTGGTGCGTGTGTGTGTGTGTGTGTGTGTGTGTGTGTGTGTGTAGTGCGTGTGTGTGTGTGTGTGTTTCTTCATTTGGATCCCAAACTGTGAATTTTATTTGTATGTCTAGGAAAGCCTGAAACCTTGCTCAAAAAAAAAAAAAAGAAAGAAAGAAAAGAAAAAGAAAAAGAAAAAAACAAGTTGGAAGATGTTATTTTGTGAACTGTCATATGTTTTCTGAACTTTTTATAATAGAAAGGAGTCCCTTTTGAGCCTTTTTCCTCACTCCTTTAACAAAGGCAGTCCCAGTTTATTAAAAAATCATACACAACAATACTGCTTGCCAGATTTTATAGTCCTAATGAAAATTTGGTCCAGAGCACAAAAATTATCTGGAAAAATGCCTGAAATTTCCCTGTCGCAGATGTTTCAACAGAAGGTGCTTGCATGCCATTCGTTAATACAGCGCCATACGGGACTCAGTGTGACCACCGCAATATAACCAGTAAGTAACACACGCAGCGTGCGCACACCCCGCCAAAGCCGCCGTCTGCTGTGTGCGACTCATATCCCACGGATTGAGACGTACCTTGATGAAACCGCATTGTCACGCAATGATAATATTTGCGGATCACCAGGCATAGAAAACATCTTATCGAGAATGTGGGAGGTCTGTTTAAAGATCCAGTACATTTCTTGGCATTGGAGTTGGTTAGAACAGAGGCAAATATTAATTGCTAGGGTGGGTGCAATATAAGTCAGGGACCACGTGCAAGTTGTTTGGTAGGCAAATGTACAAGCTGCCTTAGCTGATTCTTGTTTTTCTTTCAAGCACACAGAAGGGAAGTGATTTGCTGCTCACTCTCTTTGAAATGAAAGGACTAGCTTGGTTTGTGCAGAAGCTGATAAAAAAAAAGGTACATCTACATTGCTGCTCACCTATGCTGAATTCTTCTGGTGAACCTAGATAATACTAGCTGGATAAGACTCTCTGGAAGCAGCATTGTTATTCATTTCGAAAAGCAGACTTGCCATTTCCATGTTCAACTGTGGCTCCTAAGGCATGAAAACAGTGTGCTTAATATTGGGCTACTACAGGTAGGGGGAATGACCGAGCAGAGCAGAATCATTCACTTAGCACATGGTGGTTTTTCAAGGGTGCTAAAGATACATACATATCATGACTTGCTTAAAGTATTAATTTGCCAGACGTAGGGAGCTAGAATACAAGACAAGTTTTGTAGTCTCCTGTTACCACTATTTACTTAATATATCGGAGAATAAACTGTTTTCAACCTCTGAAAACTCTGTGCTTCAATTATATGAAGACTTTCAAAAATAATTGGGTAGTTGATTAAATTATGTCTTTTGTAATTACAATCCTCCTGAGGAAAAGATGTTTATATGTTTTCTTTGAATTGTTCTTGTTTAAACTCTTTTTTTATTTGTAATATTTGTACATGCATATAGATAGATTTAATTATTTTGACCAATTAAAAATTAACATCCTATGAAGAAAAAGTTTTGTAATGCACATAATTATTGAAAGATTTTTTAGATTTTTCTCTTTGACATAGATATCAACAGCAAAACAAAGCTTTTTCCCAATTGGATGAAAAGATGAAATTCTTTTGGTTGCTTCCGTAAGTAAAAGAAAGCATTGGGGAAAAAATAAGAAATATTGGCCAGTTGCTGGTCATGTCTATAATCCTAGCTACTGGGAATGTAGAGAAGATGAGTACTGTGGTTCAAGATCTGCTCAAGCAAAAATTTCATAACAGCCCTATTTCAATCAGTAGTTGAACATGGTAGCCTTTACCAGTTATGCAAATTATACTAGAAAGTGCACATAGGAGGATCGTGGTCCAGGCTAGCTTGGGCAAAAAGTAAAACCTGTCTCCAAAATAACCTGAACAAAAGGTGCTGGAGGTATGGCTCATGTGGTAGAGTACCTATCTATCAAGTGGGAAGCCCTGAGTTCACACTTCAGAATCATACTCACAGAAAAGAAGAAAACATTTCTTATAATTTCTAATTATGCTATTTTTGTGATGTGTTCATGTTATATAAATACATTTTATGTATACCCCAATTATTGGTAAGAAATTGAGTACTGGTACAAAATTGTGACTCAATGCTATTCAGATCTACCCAAAACTATATTTTACATTATTGTTATTACTAGATCCTGAACATGGGCTTCTTAACTCCAAATTCTCGTCCCTGTCATTGACACATACAGTCTTCCAGTGTAATGAATTTATATTCTACCAGGAGTGGAGAAAATCTGAGCCTAACATATATGAGGTCCATCAAGTCATTTGGTACATGGTGAGATGAACATGTATGCTTCTTACGTGCTTTTCACCAACTGCCCACTGCCATCTGCCTGTATTGACAATTTGGTGTGGACTGAAAATATTGATGTAATTATACAAATGACACTTGGCTGAAAAAGGAAAAGGGTTCCGTACCTCTGTAGTATGAGGCCAATTAAGGCAAAGCATAATTGATGGCAACTCTTAGTTACAAATCCAAAGATTTCCATTGGTGGTTTCAAAATGGCATTGTTACACTTTAATTGTGACAGTTTAATGTCCTTGTCTGTACTGACAGCATATGTCTCTGACACATTAGCATTAATAACTATTTCTATGAAAAATTGAGCATCAATTACTTCTCGATTTTCTCCAAAATTACTTCACTATTTTCAAGCACATGTATTCTTACAAATTTAAATTTGTATTTTTGTACATTTAGTACTTAGTCTCAATATATTTGAAAGAAAATGATCAATGTGGCCTAGCTCATGGATTATGTCCCCAACCAAGAAGAGTTTGAACATCACTTGGTTAAACCAAAGTAAGAGAAAATGAGGGAGGGGGTAGCACTGTTCAAAAAGAAATGTACTCATTACCTGGCTTATATAACTGTAACCCCTCTGTACATCACCTTTAATTTTAAATTTTAAAAAAGTAAGTGAAAAATAACACATTTATTTGCAGTCATGGAATTTTTTCCACTGGGATCATATATCTGTTATATGTTTACATTTTGTTTTTTAAAGTTAAGAAAAAAATTTAATCTCATGAACTTCATTTCATTTGAAAGTCTTCCATTCTGAATTACTCTGAAAATTCAAAGACCAGTAGATTTGAGTACTCAAATACGAAAATAACTAAATTTCTCTTTGTGTGATGGTCCACCATTTAGGAGTAGTCTGTACCATGCACAGAGATGATATTGCTTTGTTGTGCTATTGCTAGAAAATACTGATTGCATATAGCAAATTGTTCACTGATGATTCTGAGGAAAACTGGATTGAAAAATCTTCTCCTCAGCAACCCTTCACAGAGGAGCAGGAAGAAATTTCAATATCTGACTCAACCCAATGATAATATGCTGACAGATAATATGCCCCTTCAAGACACTGATCAAGTTATTTTTTTTCTCAATTCAGAATGACATGTTCTTTGAAGTTATGCTGCTATCATTTGATGTTATTTTAATGTATATTTACTAATCTCCAAAATTCAGCTCATTCTCTGTTGGGTTTTCTTTAGCTTCGGGTAAATTAAAATATTCCTAAATACTGCTTCTTTGGATGATTCCTGATGTATTCTAAGCCTTCCCAGAAGCAATTGGTCAATGTTAAACAATACTGAGAATTCTAAAGTAATTCCACACAGTAATGCCCACCGGCTGAGCCCCGAAATAAGAGATGATACCAGCTGTGTGGCTGATGGATGAGAGCTGCTTCCTGCTTTTATTTCTAAATGGTTTCCTTTGATATTCTACATTTTTTATGATAATGTGTTTTATTTTGTTTACTCTCTTCAATTTGTTTCTTTCTCTCTCTCTCCCAACCCTCCCTTCCCTTCCTTTCTCTCTGGGAGGCTCACAGTTTACTCTGTACATTCCACTGGGGTTGCTGAAGAAAGAGCTGGATTTACCTCTTTAGTCAACTAAAATACCTTTATTTTTTTGAAAGATACCAAAGTGTTCTTCAGTCATTGTTTTCTCATTTTGAAATGGAGATATGAAGTCCTGGCATTCATATCAGTATCATGAGAAAAGTGAAAACAACTTTAAAAAAAGACAGAAAGGTAGCTCAGGATGTTTACCTCAAACTGAAAATAAAAACAGTTGCTCAATATAAAGAAAAAGAAATCTTTAAAAAGCCAGACTCTAGTGGCTCATTCCTTTATCCTAGCTACTCAGGAGGCTGAGGTTTGAAGTAGGGGGTGGGTGCGGCAGTGGGGGTGTCTCTCAGTCTCTTATCTCTAATTAACCACCTTAAAAAAACAATCAACAAACAAACAAAAACTACAACTAAAAAGTGAAAATGGAGCTGTGGCTGAAAGTGTAGAGCACTGGCCTTGAGCAAAAAAAATCTCAGGAACCCGTACCCTGAGTTCAAGCGCCACAACAGACAAAAATGTTTCTCAACCAGACATGGTGGCATATGCCTGCAATACCTGGAGGCTGAGACAGGAATTGCAAGTTTCAGGAAAATCTGGGCTATGTGAAGAAACCCTGTCTTAAAAATCTAAAAAATATAAACGAACAGGATATCAAATCTCCCCAGGGGTGTGGCACCTTGGTCACATGATTTGTTTTGTTTTCTGCAGGGGAAATCAGGTATGTTCTTTTTTGCCTTCATTTCAGAATGTCCTGACTTTATCATGCTTCACAATATCCAATTGTTGAGCAATCTATCATATCATTGTTGAAAACACCAAGCCACAGTGAAGAGAAATGTTTTGCTCACATCAAATTAGTAAGAAGACTCCATTGTCAGTCCAACCCCATATGCTTCTCTGAATGAAGCCCCTTTACTACTACCATGGAACTTCACCTATCTATCTTACAGAGGGCCTTTCCATCATCAGACACTGGGAACAGCTATTAAGAGATGGTGTAAATATTCTCTCCAGCGCAGACATGTAAAAGGAGTGAAAATACATGTGTTTGGTATAGGTTCTAGAAAGTTTTAAGCAGACTGAACCAAGAGAACTAGAAACAAGGAAGTAGAGTGGAGGGGAAGAAAGAAGAAAAACCCAACAAGGTCATGAAGTCATGACACATTAATTAGAGCAATAAATGGATGTCCAAGAGAAGATGAGGAGAGGTACTTGGGGGCAATAAGGGACTGGAGAGACTGGAAAAGACTGTGCTTGAAAGAGCTTAGGGTGAAGTAAGATGAGAGGAAAATTAAAACATGAATATGTAGAATTATTTAATGAAGTGAAGATTTCTTCATTGGAGGGAATGTTCTCTGTTCTCCTCTTGTTAGCCTCTTCCTGCTGTGGCAATTGAATGACTTTCCTTTATTTTGTTGAACGCTTAAATGACTCATCTGTCTTCTGGACTGTGTACTATGAAAAACATTAGGATTGATACATGCTTTTGTGGGAACAATGTAAAGGGAATAATTTTATTTGCATTCTTTGCCCTTTGCTTCTCTTATGTATAATGTTGTAAAAAAGTATTTTAACCAGGCGTTCTACTACATTTATCACTAGCAGTAAGTCCAATGTTTTTACAAGGTCTCATCATAAGATAATACCATATGGTTATAATTGAGTTATACAGAGTTTTCCTAAGCTAATAGATCATCTGTTTTAGTTGGAATCTTATATTTTTCACACCATACTTGAGCATATCATGTTATATTTTGCAGTTTGGATTTTGAACCTAATGGTTCCAAAATTGATCACATTATTATAGATATTTGGTGGACAGGTAGAGAAATGGATACTCATATTTGAAATCTTCAGAAACAGGTGACAAAACAAAATTTGGGGCTTTATTGGTGATTTTAATTTTATTCTGAAGTTTCTCAAATCTAGACACATGGCTTATCCTCCAGTGATTCAGTTTCCCCTTAGTAAAGTTTGTATATAAATTTTCTGCAGATTAAGAGTAGCTTTCCATGGTAAATAATTTACTACATTTGGTGAAAAGAAACCAACCAAGCAAAAAATGGTTTAGGGTAGCAATGTAGTATTCTGGGTAAATCCAGATTGTTTTTTAAATAATGATTTTTTCATTTGAGATAAAAAATTCCATTTCTATGTTTCCTTCATGGTCCTCATAAGTAAATTCGATAGAAAATGGTTTATTACAAATTATCATATGTGGGGGGGGGGGGTCGGGGGGAGTCTGGGAAGGGATGGGAAGGGGAAACAAAGCAGGAGGCTACAATGCTTGATAAGAAATGTACTCATTATCTTGTTCATGTAATTGTAACCCCTCTGTACAGTATTTTCACAATAAAAAATAAATAAAAATTTAAAAAATTATCATATGTGGTCTTTGCAGTGATTAATTTTAGCAAGGGTGTTTTTAAGTTCATTTATCCTTTGGTTTTGATCACATCAGCATTAGAAAGGGCTAGTCACATAAATGTTAATGAAAACATGCTCATGGAAAAGAATGAATGAAATGGTATAATTGTACCTGGTTGTAAAACTTAGCTTTTAGTTTTCATGCTAGGTACATGATAGAGTAACTTCAATTGCCACAGATATGACAAAGGGTTTAAGGGATTTCTCTTTCTGTATTCTTTCATGTCAGGATGGTGACTTATCTCCCTAGTGCCTCTCAGGCATTTTTCCTGACTATAGTGGTTCAGACAGTTAAGAGAATAGATGTTATGCAAATTGGGTGTACAAATCTAGATCAACAGTTCGCTTGCTAAAAATGCTATCAAAACTCAGCATTCATCACCCCTGAAAATATTCACCTCACATGCATGTTGTAGTATGTATTGAAATAAATAATCTACATAGCCCAAAGCATGAAAAATATTCCTATATTATAAATATTGACTTTGCATTCCTACACATCCTGCTACCTCTGGTATGGGAGTAACAATTTGACTAAAAGGATGTGGGAAGGAATCAGGGAGAGAATAGCAGACTGAGTTTGACAATTCTTCACTGAGTAGAATTGTGGCTTTAAAGTCAGCTGGTCAGGGTACCTGGCCTCCTGGAAAGTTTCTATAATTCCCTGCAGAACATCTTACTACCCCTTTAAGATACACTTCTGGAGCTATTCCAACTAAAATGTCATGAATGCCAGCACCTTCCAACCCTAACCAAGATGGCGGCATTTGGGTAATGTTTTAAGGATGATCAAAAGATCTACAGTTCTCAGATCTTTATTATCTGACTTTCCTCCCTTCTAAACATTTACTAGTGTAGCCAACAGAACATACTACTCCTTGTCTTTTAAGAAAAGTTTTAACTTTTCATGGTTTACCTCAGATCTTTGACCTACAGGAATTTCTTAGTTTAATTCTAACAGGTGGGAGGCCACATATACTGCCTGAGCCAAACTAAACAGTATTTGATTGTTATTCTTGGAAAACAATGTTAAAGTCCAGAACTTTAATTGCCTGCCAGGTAACATGGCATAATAAAAATAACATAACATTGTGTTTGCCTTGTTAAAGTATCACACTTTTTGAGGTCAGAATCCATCAGTCTTGGTCCTAGGAAAGCATAGAGCAGTAATAAAATGCTATCAATACCAATTATTGTGAAATGGGTCAGAAAGCTGAGTAACCAAGAAAACTTTCTAATTGGCTATTAATGATGTCATGATGAGTACAAATCCAGTATATTAAGCATATGAATGTGGTCTTTCTTCTTTATTTTGGCTTAAACATTTTCCATTTCATTTACTACATTCACAAATTCTCCCTGGTTTACACCTCATTTTTAAAAAATAAAGTTCACTGTGCATTTCATCTCTCAAAGTATAAACTGAGGATATTCAATTGTTTGTGGGAACTGAGTTTTAATTTACAAACTATTTTAATAAAATGTATATTTTATATGTTACTTATTTCTTAAGTAAAATAGTTCTATAGAACAAGCTGAAAGTAACTTAAAGCATAAATATAATATGCATAAGAAAGTTATTCAGGCCAGATGCTGGTGGCTCACACCTGTAATCCTAGCTACTCAGAAGGCTGAGATCTGAGGATTGTGGTTCAAAGCCAGCCTGGATAGGAAAATCCATGAACTGTTATCTCCAATAAACCACCAGAAAACCAGAAGTGGCGCTGCGGCTCAAGTGGTAGAGTGCTTGACTTGAGCTGAAAAGCTGAGGGACAACCAGCCCGCAGGCCCAGAGTTCAAACCCCATGACTGGCCAAAAAAAGAAAAGAAGAAGAAGAAGAAGAAGAAAGTTATTCAGGTGAGACCAAAGTATGGGAATAAATACAAAATATGAACAGCACTACCATCTAATTTAAGGGGTGGGAAACCACAAGACTTGAGGCCAATCTGTGTCTCTCAAGTGAAGGCTGTCAGATAAACAAACAGGGTATCTAATTACATTTGAATTTCAGACAAACTAAAAATATAGTTTGTGTATAAGTATGTCTCAGATATTGCATGAGATATTCTCATCCTAAAAAATTATTCATGCTTATCTGGATTTAATTTTAACTGGAGTATCTATAGTTCCGTTTGTGAAATCTTTCAACTTTATTCTGAACTTTTTATATAGCCACACTTAAAGTAACAATCCCTGTTTCTACATGGGATGCAGTTGATAACATATCTTGAATCCTTTTCAAGTTAAATATACTCAGCTCTAAGTCCATCCATTCATTCTTCACAAATAAAGAAGTCAAGGGAGAGAGAGAGAGAGAGTAGCACGAGAGAGAGAGAGAGAGAGAGAGAGAGAGAGAGAGAGAGAGGGAGAGATGGAGTGAGAGAAAAAGAGAGACAAAGAGTGACAAAGACAGAGAGGGGACCGTGATGGAGAGGGAGACATCATATGCCATTCCTACAGCCCTCCAGCGCCTGAGCACATGTCTCATGAGAAGAGTGACATGGAGAGGCAGATTTTACTTGGACTTCTATCTTCCTGTGGCAGCTTCTCATAATGTGGGCACCTGATGGTGCAGGAGTTTGATTCTAGTGTTTAAAGATACTTATTTTTCATGCAACATGGTCCCTTAGTGCAAGCCAACTGCTTCATCTGGAGCTCAACCAAAGAAGCAGAGATCTGTTCCAATAGCAGAAGAAAAAAAAAATAGAAATCTTTGGACTTACTGAGAAATGGTATGTTGATATTGCATGTGGCACTTCCTTAGGGATTTTTTTAATAGTAATTTTAATTAGGGGCAATGTTCAACTTACATTTTCAGTTGAGAGCCCAAATTCTTTGTAAGACAAAGTTCCACTGTAATTGGTATGGCAAGTGTTTTGTACACTGCTAAACTTCTTTTAACTCATGTTGATTTTATTGTTTTTATTATCATTCTCATTATACCAGATAATTTAAATTTCTAAGACATTGTGCAGAACTTTAAAGAAATGGGAGGCAATTTTAAGACACAAACAGATTCAAAGAGAAGTAAGATTTGGGTATTTCGGACTAATATCTTGGAAGATGAAAGAAGTAATTCCATGTGGTATGGCATCTTGTAAGGAGAAAATAGAAAAAGTGAGATTAACTAGCTATCAATACCAGGCATAAAAATAGCATAATATAGATTATTTAAGAATAAGTAAGACTTAAGCAAAAATCCTGGAATTTATGCTAAGTATATTGTAGTGTAATCTTTCATGAGTTGTGGTAGAAGCTAAATAGTTTTAATCATTTAAGAATAGACTTATTAACCACTTAGGACCATGTTATAGAAGACTGTCTTGGAAGAACAATCAGTGAAACTAATTGACCTTGCTCCAGCAAGTCATTTTAAGAGTTTTCACGAGATACCTACTGATGAATGATTCACATACTTTAGAACAGTGTTGGGAAGGATGATAAATACTAAAGAAAAGTTAATGATGATGACGAAGAAGACAAAGATAATGATGGATGATTATGATGATGATGACACCCTCACAACTTATTAAAGTTATTTGACTTGAATATGTTATTACTTATTATCTGTAGGCTCATTGATTTCAAGGTCTATTTGCATCATTGTTTTCCCCAGTACTCACTTGAGAATCTCCATTCTCAAATACAATGAATAGTATTTTTTGTCCTTATTTTATCTTTTTTAAGGAAACTGAAACACTGAGAAATTCAGTCAGTGAACAAGATGCATAGCTGAGATGTAATATGTACGATATAGATTTAGATAATCATTGACACAACTATCCTGTTGTACCATTTTTCCATGGCCAGGTAATGAATGTGCTGAGAGGATCATTGGATGGACACCACATCATGCTAACCAAGGAGGATTCAATAAGTGTTTGTAAGATGAACTGAGGCTAGGCATATGTACTACATGGTTGAGATACATTTGCAGTTGGAAAGATTATTCCAAGCAGAGGAAATATTGTAGACAGAGACGAATTGTCATCTTGAAAAAAGCAAATACAGAAAGTCATAAAAACAGCTGGCACCAGAGGAGAGGGTCCACATGGTTTTCTATGAATGTGGTTGATGATCAGTTGCATTAAGGGTAGAATTTACTCTGAAAGATGAGGCTTGAAGTGATAAAAATAGGGCCCAGAAAGAAGTATGGGGAGAATGCAGGGGAACGCATGGAGCTGAGGAGATTACAAAAGGAAATATGGAACTGGAAATTAGAGAATCAGGATATAAAAGCATCTTTCACTAGCTCTTCTGTATGGCACATGGTAAGGTGTGTTGCTGAGTGATCTCCCCAGGTGGAACTACCTAGCAGATGCTTAGATAGCAGTTCTGGAGCCCAGACAAATATTCATGGCTGTAGGAGCAGATCTGTTTTGAGTCATTCAAATAAGAAACCTCAGGAAAACATAAAGTTGGCTTAAAAGAGACAGATGTAAGTGTGAAGAGAGTGTAGGACCCAAGATCAGGCCTATTTTTAAGTATGAACAGAGAAAGAATAAAGAAATAGAAAACTGAAAATTCCTACAAAGTCTGAGAAACTCTTGTTTACTTAACGTAAGTACCCGTAACTGATTAGGAAATGATGGTATTAATTTTAAAATGCATACATTGGGTGGTATGCAAGTGTATACAAATGTATTAAATGAAATGTGGTAGATTCAAGGGAGAACTGATGTACTATAATACCTTAGAAAGATAAAGTTCAAGTTCCACAATCTAAAGACCAGAAACATGAAAGAGGTGAGGTAAGGTCAATAGGAAAGGAGGAAATGAATGAAGGGGAGAATCAGGGGGAGAATGAAGTCAAGAATTCAATGTATATCCTACAATGGTAAGAAAAGCAAGGGAAGAGGTGAGTAAGGAAGATGATGGGTGAGAATATTGAAAGGAATGACATGGATCAAGATGCATTGTATTCATAAACTGCATTGTTAATGGCAACTCCTTTGTGTAATGACTTAAAGATAATAAAAATGTAAAGAAAAAAGAAAAATAAAATAAAAATACAAAATAACTCTAAGCTCCCATCTAATTATGCTGCCTAAAGTGATTAGTGGATGTACAAACAAACTCACCGACACAGACACACACAGACACTCAGACACACACCATCATCACCTCTTTGCTAAAGACATTCTGCTGTTCATCTTATTTAGGAAATAAATAATTTTGAAAACTGTAGAGAAGCAGAGAACCAAAGAAAATTTCAAGAGCCCATTTGGTCCATCTCTTTGCCAGAAAGGGCATTTCCTAAATCATTTGAAGAAGAAAATTGTCAATTCTATTTTTGATATATCTCCACAGATGGCAATTCCATAAGCTTCCCTGCTAATTTGTGCCAGTGTTTAATCAGCCTGACACACAAAGTTCTTCTTTACATCTAACTCAATGCTCTCTTGTTATAATTTAGAATCCATTTTCTCCTGGGAGGTAGAAACGCAAAGAATTCAAGGAACTACCAAATCAAATGTTCTGAATTGTTGGAAAGGTCTGGGTGATATTTTAAAAATCTATTTTCATTGGCATACAACTTCATTCTAATAAGAAAAAAGACTATGTGTTATCTACTATAGTCATTGGCTAAATAAATTCTAATATGCTCCTTTACTCTTAACAGTAATAATAATGAAGAAACATATTTAGAATTACTGAGCCAGTTTTTTCCAGAAAACAAACATAAAAAAAACCTCCCAGTCTAAAGAACATAATATATTTTGAGAGAGAACTCTTAAATGCTTCACCTATGGCATATATGATAAACTACAAAATCTTCAAATGCACATTAGTAGTTTATGAATAGTCTTAACTTTTCCTAGTTCCTCTCCTTCCTAAATAATGTTTTTGAACAAGCAGGAAGTCTATAAAAGGCTCACCGAATTTTCTAAAAATAAACCTAAATATTATTAATTTTATCAAAAATAGCTTAATAGGAGGCAACAGGCATAAAGTATATTATAATTTTATTTTAACATTGCTTTTGGACTCATTATATGGGTCCAACCCTTTGTAATACTATATTAACCATAGTGACATTGTAAAAAACACAAGGAACAGGAGCAACTCCATTAGGCGGCAATAAGTTGTCAAGCACAATTTAAGAAACCTTCTCTGTTCTTTCTACCATTCTAGTTAACACCTTTGACAACTTCCTCAGATTTTTAGCGTCTTGGACTACAAAGACCACAGATTCCCAAAGAGAGGTACCACCACAAAGAGACATGACTAGGAAGTTTGTCATGATACTATCTCGAAGATGAAAGTTCATTTAAAATACAAATAACCCCTAGCTACTCAGTAGGCTGAGATCTGAGAATCATGGTTCAAAGCCAGCCTGGGAAGGAAAGTTTGTAAGACTCTCATCTCCAATTAACCACTAAAAATGATGAAAGTAGAGCTCAAGTGATAGAGCACTAGCCTTGAGCAAAAACAAACTCAGGGACAATGCCCACGCCCTGAGTTCAAACCCCAGTACACACACACACACAAATACAAGAAGTCAAAATATAGTCTCATAATAAATACCAATCTCGTAAAATTTTTTAAAGATGTAGAAAGAGCACTACAATTAATAATGAGAAATATCACCCAGATTTCTTTCTTCTCTCTGTGTCTCTCTTCCTTGCTCTTTCTCTTTCTATCTCCCCCTCCTCTCTCTCTCTCCTCTCTCTCTCTCTCTCTCACACACACACACACACACACAAACACATATACACATACACAAATACAAAGAAGACATGTCTTGTAGCTTTCATGAAGGATGAACATGCTTTATTGTGTTTCTCATACAAGTCTAACCTCCAGTACACACACTTTTGCATCTGCCACAGTTCTCTTACCACTGGGTTTTTATTTCACTTGCCTCACACTTTAAATTTTCATGCCCCGATCAGAACACGTTGTTTCTGACTTTGTGACTAGAACATGTCTGTCATCCTTCAGCTATTCCCTATATTTAATCTATGCTGGGATGAATGGGAATTGTTCATTGTTCCTTTCTTATCCATGTGTTTTATGAAGATTACAGTGGAGGGAGTACAGGGTGAACCTTTGGTGCATTCATCCCTGGATATCCCGTGGCTTGCACATTGGGTTGGTGATGTGTATCAAGAATGTGACCCTCAAGTAAGAGCACACATGGCTGCCAGTATCCTCCTTGCGACTCTTCTCATTGATGACTTTCTGAGTTGGACCTCTGTGATCTTTGAAGTCAGTCAATGTTGTAGAATGAACTGTGTGCTTCACAGATTCAGATGTTGAAGATCCCACCTCCTTAGAATGTGGTCACATGAGGAGCAAGGACTTTAGTGAGGTATTCATTTATGATAATGTCGTGTGTGTGTGTGTGTGTGTGTGTGTGTGTGTGTGTGTGTGTGTGTGCGAGTGATCCAATCTGATTTTAGAATCTTTCTGTAAGAAGAGACATGAAGGTTGCATAGACACTGAGACAGGACTTGTGAAGACAGACACAGGAAAAATGAGGCCATCTGCAAGCCAAAGAGAGTGGTCTCAGAAGAAAATAAACTGCATTCACCTTAATGTTGTAGTTTATAGAACTTCAAGGAAAATCCCATTGCTGACAGGCATGCAGTCTGTGAGATTTAGTCATGACAGCCCTCACAAATAAAAAAGCCAGTATTTTGTCTTATAATACTCTCCATTATATATATTTCCACCTTTGATTTACATTTGACATTTATAATTATATTTAAATTCCACTTCTTCACTAACGTGTTTATTATGAAAAATCATAACCAATTTAGATCTTTCATGAAAGGACTCTTTAATACAAGTACATGGGCACATGAGTATGCAAGAGCTATGAGGTAAATGGTGAACAAATCAGGAAAAGAACAAATCAGGAAAAGAAGCCACTGCCACCGAAGGAGCTAGAGGGACTAGGGAAGCACTTGGTGCTACCAGAGCTCAGAAATGATGAGAGCTTACCAGGAGCTAGGCTCATGTGACTGGCACAAGCTGCAGTCTGTAGGAAAGACAGCTATTCTCTGAGAGAGACACAAAGGCTGCCCCATTCTACTCCAGCTTCTATTAGTGCCTTCACTTGAAAGAACACAGCAAAAAAGAAATCATTTCATGAAGGAATCTAGGATATGAAGTCTATAAGGATTACCTACCTACTTCCTCCCGTCTCAAGGGTAGCAAAAGAAGAGTAGGAAGTACACATGGAGTTAACAAGCATTTACCTTATGGCTCAGTCAATTTTATCTAAATGAATATTCTATTTCTCATTTATCAAGTTACCTGGCACAATTAATACACTGTATATCTGTGAGCCATAGCATTAGATAAGATTCAAGAGGAAGAGATTTATTATGTTTTATTCACTGATCAAATGCAAGCACTTAGACCAGGCCTGGCCAGAAGTAGACACTTTATGGATTTAAGACCTATAGATACAGGTGTGGAAAAGTCCAATTTAGCATCATTTTGATTGAGGTGTGATGAGTCTAGTCATGGATCAAGTGCCTCTTAAGGAAGAAATGGAACTGAGACTTAGCTGGCCACAATTTCAAAGCTATGTTGGCTACCTGAAGGCCATGGAAAGCAATGATGCCATTAACTTCTTTAGGCACAACACTGCCATAACCAATTTGCAAAATAGATGGGATGCATGGGTCTTCTTGCAATATGAAAAACCATATCTGAAAGGTGAGGTTCCATTTTGGGATATAAAGGCTTGTCTTAATGAATAACAAACTCAAAACTTCATAATAGTTATAAGAGATAAAATAAAATTTAGGTTAGAATGATAATCCTTTAGTTGAAAGAATATATAACAATATGTTATAAAACATATACAGATATATACATCTCTATATATGTATATAAGTATATAGACATAGAGCATATAGATGCTTTATATGTATATATGCATAACACATACAGGCTGAGTTCCATTTAAACCTAAGACAGCACACAATGAAAGTTTCTTACAGCATTGGGAAAAATAATTCTACTTTGAAATGAAAAACCTTAGGAAAGATACAGGAAACTGAAGACATCAAAATAAAAGGCTTAGAGAAAAAAAATTAACCATGAAATGATTCTAAGTTGAGAAATTTGGAGTGCAGCTCCCTGTGAAAAACTGTTACAAAACATGAAGATTCAGTAAGAAGCAAGTTTCAATCCTTGTTCTCTCATTATTAGCCTTATGTCTTCAGGTATATCCTTTGCACAAGAAACATGCATCTCAGTTTTCTCATCTGGAAAACAAGGATAGTAATAACATTTGCTGCAAGAACATTTGTGAGGATCACATGGAAAAGATTTAAGAGGGTTGGTGTCATGTCTAACCAGAAAGCATTGAGCGATGTTACATCTCCACTGAAGTTTGTAAGAAGGGAAAGAGGTGCAGGCTGCCAGCCTTTTGTGGGTGCCAGAGTTTCCTCAAGACCATGTTTGCAGAGAAAAAATTGATAGAAACAATATGTGAACTATCTTTGCAAGGTGAGAACTTTCTGGTGTGTCCAGACTTGGAACCAAGAAGGGAGACTAATTCTCTCCTATTCCCTTCCAAATGACCTTCCAAGTTCTCCTCTTGCCTTCACTTCTATAAGGCATCTAATTGGCCTTTCTGGCAGCTCATAGTGAAGTGCTATTCCCAAGTCTTCCAGGCTGCTCTGAAAGGAAAATGCCCTTGTTCTCAGAGACTTAACACCCGGCCCTGTGAACATGAGTGAGATTATTCTCTTCGAGCAGCTCTTTTCACATGTGATAAGCTTGGCAAGTTGCCCTGGTAAGTGTCAAGCCCTGAATGTTTTTGTTTTTGCCCTGGTGGTCCTGAAGAGTTACTGGAATACTTCTGGGGATCTGTTTTGCATCAGGCTCTTGGCGGATAGTGACATTGAGAAGAAACAGGTAGAGACAGAAAGGGGCTCTGGACTTCATCTCAGTTAATTCTAATAGCAGACTCCTTGTCTGCCCTGGCTGCTTTAAAGCTTCCTTGGCTCCTTCCCTTTGTGTTTTTCAGTATTACAGAGCAATAGTGTGTGTGTGTGTGTGTGTGTGTGTGTGTGTGTGTGTGTGTGTGTGTGTGTGTGTGTTTTCTCCTTTTACTCTCCAGAGAGACTTGTCAAAACTCCTTATCTCCTGATGAATGAAAGGAATTTCTCTTGGGCGGGCAGGACCTGGTTAATGCAGCCTTGGTTAGCACCAGTAGATCACTGAGTTAAGGGAGTACCAAAAAGATGAAGTGCACTGAAAATACCACAATTGCTGTTGTGTCAGGAAATGTCATCAGCGGGCATTTTCCTCCAGGACAGGGAGGAAGTGAGGGAGGACAAGGAGAGGTAAAGCTACTGCTAGCAATCTTGAAGTCATTAACTTCGATGGGGAACAAGGTATACAGTACCAGTTAGCAGTATTTTAGGTACTTGCAACAGCTATTACATTTTGATATTTGAAAATAAATTGATCTAGATTGGTAAATATAAACACAATATAATAGTTTTTAATTTGTTTGTGACTTAAAAAGTTATTGTGTGGAATAAAACTATAAAATAAATAAGGGTCAGTAAAAAGTTTTTTAAAAAAGAAAATAAGTTGAGAGGGTTAATTGTATTTTAGAGATGGATTCTATGCCACTTTTTTTTCATTTCCTTTTCTTTAAACCTCAACCATCTGAAATCATTTTCTAATTCTACAAAACAAAGGAGGATGGCATACTAGAGTAGAGAGAGAAGAGCTCTATCCATTAGTACAAAAGATCGGTGAAGCCCAGTTAAGATTTTGCTTACCATTGTGCTTTGTTCCCACAGTGACTTGATTTCACCAAGAGAATGAGGAAGCAATATCCTTCCAGATACTTCCAGTGACCATCACCACTGTCCACAAATAATAAAAAGGCAAATTGCAAAGGAAAGAAAGGAAGCTGTCCTAGTTTCCTAGGCTGAGGTAGGAATGGAGGGAAGATGAAAGGATGGTGACAGGTGGTCATACATTGATTCGCCAAGATTTCTTTGTTACATATTTATCATCCATTTACTAAGTATTTGAGAATCAAGTGTTTCCCTTCCCCTTAAAATCATTTTAGAATCTTGAAGAAAGCTGCAGGGAACGTAGTATGAGTAACATCACTTTAAAGTCAGGAAGCCTATGTTTAGATCTACACTTGGTGCTGGCATGAAGTAGTTCACACCTCTAATCTGGAGGATTTCAGTTCAAAGCCATCTGAGGGAGAGAAGTCTTTGTGACTCCATCCCCCAAATGAATAACAAAAGGCCAGCTGGAGGCAGGGCTTATGTGACAAAGTATGAGCTGAGCAAGCTAGTTCTACCCTGGTACCACCATAAATAAATAATTAGTGATAGGTAGATGATTGATGAATAGGTAGATAGATAGAAAGATAAAGGAAGGATTGAAAGATACAATTTGCTTTCTTGCTCTACATATACAACTTCAACACATTAAGTCACTAATAAACTCTGCATTTTCATCTGAAAAATGTATATGGAAATAATATCAACTTTTTATCGTGAAGGGAGAAAATTTATAATATTTTTAAATTTAAACTTGTTTCAATGCAATCATCCAACATCCATTACCAAGAGGACCTCTATATACATATACATATATATATATATACATATATATATATATCTCAAGCTACAAAGAAAGCACATATACATTTATTAAAAAAAAATAAAAAGATGCTTTAACAAAGTACATAAAGCCCATTCCTTTTTTTCCCTCTTTGGGAAACAGAAAGATCTTTGTAGAAAGTTCTTAAAGATTGCTTATTCAGTCTTTCAAATTAGTCATTTTCATTCCCTGGTTTTGCTATCTGCCACACAGAAGGGAGGAAATAGAATTGTGATTTCTTACATTAGCTGCATGGCACCACAGGCTAATCATGAGATTAGCAATCTGATAAGTAAGTGAGAGACAGCTTAATAAATATGTTAGCAAGATTTTTATGGTTGCTTGTCCCCTGTTTTGTTGACTTCTACTTCATACTCTGAGATGTCTTATTAATGTAAAACATTTTCTTTTCCTTCTTATAATTTTTTTTTCATTTTTTAATTTAATTTTATTTTATTTGAGAACATACTGTATGTACAGAGGGGTTACAATTACATGGGCAGGATAATGCATACATTTCTTACCAAGCATTGCAGCCTCCTCCTTTGTTTACCCTTCACCTCCCTTCCCAGCCTCCCCCCTCCCCCCCACCCAATCATACTCCCCCTCCCCCCCCCCCACACCGACATTGTAAAGCTGGTTTTGACATGACATTTTGTACTTCTCATTGTTGCAACAGGTCAAGTCGTTTAAGGATTCAGGTGGACCTGTTCCTTCTTATAATTTGTTTTTCTCCTTTCTTTCAACTCCTTGAAGTCTTAACACTGCTTATTATCCTTTGGGGTATTATACTTTGGGATGGCACAAAAACACTTCCGCATGCATCTTTGCCCATGACTGCAATACTCGTTAACATTTTAGCATCTCCTTGTACTTCTGCAGCATTCTGTTCTCTAAATGGCTCTGACGTTGTGCTCAATTGCATTTGTGATGTTAGAACTATGTCTTCCCCTCATTATCTAGTTTATCATTTAGTGTTTAGATGGTTAAAGAACTCAAGACATTCCATGCAATTCAGAGTTTGGTAAATGACTCTACTGAATTCATGGGGGACCAAAGAAGGTAGTTCTTAGACGTGTAGTCTCACCGATGTTAATCCTGAAATAAACCTTGCAGATCCCTTTCAGCCTCCTCACTAGGTGAACCAGGAAACTGAACTCTAAAGAGAGGAAGAGTCTGACAAAGGTTGTAGATAAAAGTTATTTATGCCTTTTAAATGTAAATTTGGTACTTAAGCTCTAATTTGAAATAAAACAGACTATTTTTTTTTCCCAAGGAAGTGAATAAGAGGAAAATGAGAAAATTTAGAAACCATATGGCTTGGATAGAAAAGAATGTAGAGAAATTTATGGATATAGTGGAATGGAGGCATAAGAGAATAGAACAAGAAATGATACTTAAAGAAATTTACCAGAAAAATATTAAGGAGCTAATGAAAAGCTGAAAGTCTAAGTGGTTAACCATCAGGAACTGGAAGGCTGATTTTAGAGATTATATAACCTGAACACTCTGGGATCAAAAGCTATTCTAGGCTTAAGGAAGAGAAATCTTAAAAGATTAATAAGGATAATTTGAAAGACTAATTTGGGTGAAATTTTGATCAAATGATATCAGAAAGTAGGACTTGGGCAACTTTAAGGTCTTGTCAACAATACTAATATATACTAAGTTTCATACAATGTATTTATTTCTATTATGTGTAGAAATTAATTATGCACCCAATTGCCTTTGTGGCTGGTGGATTTTATAAGATCTTCTCAAGAGTAAGAGATATGATAAAATATCATGAAAATATTCAATAACTATTATTAGACCCCCTTATATGTTACAAACTACTACTGAGTATCTCAAAGTACATAAGCAAAGTTGGGTGAATTTACAGCCTCTGACATACTTTACAGCTTTTAGCAATATGCACCTCATAAAAATATTTCTCAGAGTATAGAGCTTGCTTTCTTCTCAACGTTGTCATTTTAGGAATTTGGGGTTGAAGCACAAGTTACCATGTAGATGAGGTTTCTAATTAGTTTTTAGACATCATTTATTTTATATATAAAAGCAAAAAGGAAATTATTGTAACAAATAAGATAGCATCACGCCACATTGCAGGAATAAAAATTGTTTTTTTAAAGCAAGAATGTCATCTATTATAACTATGTTAAAATTTCTACATCACATCAGGAAAACAAGGCAAAAAAGACCAGAGATATGAAGATGAATTATTCAGATCTACCAAGTGTCACTCAAGCTGTTCTGTTTTGAAGATTCACTCATTAATTTATTCCTTTATATAGTCTTATTAAATAGCTACAAGGTACTTAATTGTACAAAATAGCAGGACAATGTGTTTAGTCTTAAAAAAGCTAGAAGTCTGGCAGTAAAATCTCTCTTCACAATCTCTGTTGCAATGCTGTTGCAGTGCTTGCAAGGAGCACAAAGGAGGAAGAAATGTGAGACCCATCTCATAAAAGAAATGATGCCTAGAGTAGGACCAAAGAGAAAACTAGAATTGTTTAAGGCACAGAGTGGCAAATGGCTATAATGGATTACAATGTATAAAAGTCATAGAGGCATTGTAGTATGCTTCAAATTCATATATGAAAGGTTAATATGAGATATATGCCATTAAAATTAGTATGAGGAGCTAATGTTCAGTAAAAGAATTTTAAAAATGATATACCCTTATTAAAATATTAAATACCTGTACTATATTATAGACTCTAAGAAATTAAATTCCAGGTAGATAAACAGCATAAAAAAAGAATAAACAGTACTATATATAGTATTGAGATAAGGCAAATAATAACCAAATGCATGCATTGTTGGATCAAATACAATTTTTGCACATTGAAGTATTGATATAGCAGGCTATATTCAAATTTAAGCCAATGTCTCTCTCTCTCTCTCTCTCTCTCACACACACACACACACAGAGCACAACACTCTAAGTAAGACAGCATAAGGAAAGAATATAAGAAAATAAGTAGCTAGAATTTTTAAAGACTGTATTTGAATACACGCATATTCAAACTTAATAGAAAAAATAGTTTAGTTTAAAAATAGAAAAAAAAGGTAATTCACAGATAAGGGAAGAAAAATATTTTTCCTTAAGTACATAAAAATCTGACTAGCTGACTTTCTGACCCAATAAAGCGAAAATTAGATGTAATTTCGGACTTACCAGTTTGACAAAATATTAAATGTTTGGTAACAACAGGTTAAAGCAAGATAGAATGGTGGGACTCTCATATACTGTAGTGCAATAAAAGTTATTTTGAGTCCAATGTAGCAATATCTAGCACATGTGAAAATATGTTTCTTTTATCTCATCTACTTTATCCCTTAAGTTAGAGTACAATAATCGCAAGTTAATGTAGATCATAGTATTTGTGTGAAGGTGAAAAGTAAGCAAGAAAGCAAACAAGAAAGAAAGAAAGAAAGAAAGAGAGAGAGAGAGAGAGAGAGAGAGAGAGAGAGAGAAAGAAAGAAAGAAAGAAAGACAGAAGGAAGGAAGGAAAGAAAGAAAGAAAGACCAGTAATCCTTGGTATTTGAGAGGTGGAGATGAGAAGAATTTTTAAGGACAGCCTGGGCAAAATGTTAGTGAGACTCTCATCTCAACAAATGAGGCATAAAGGTACAATCTGTACCCTTTATCTATTCCTCCATTAGGAGGATCATGGTCCAAGGCAGGCGCTGAGCAACAACAACAACAACAACAAACAATAAAACACCAAAACACGTGAAACTTTATCTGGAAAATAACTATAGCAAAAGCAGCTGGTTGGCTCATGTGATAGAATATGTATCTAGGGTCTATCTAGGACCTTTATGAGGTCCTTAGTTCAAACTTTAGTAGTGCTAGAGACAAAGAGAAACAAATGAGCAAAGATAAGAAAACTCAGCCTGTGAATATCAATGTAATTAAATCATTAAAATATAATAGTAACCAAAAACTTAAGTTCCACATTGATGAACTACAGATAATGTGACAAAAGATACAAAATAATATTTAAAAATACAAAAACATGCATGGTTGAAACTAATAAATACCAAACTCATGATCTTGTCATTTCTGCAATACTTTCTCAAAAAATATGAATCATGAGAGGTATCTCTATCCCTAGTAACCATTCCACCACAGTTTTCTATTTGTTCTACATATGACATAATATGAAACCACAGTTTCAATTCTTTTATGAAGCTCAGAAACCATTCAAAGAAAAATTCCACCCCCCGCCCCCGCAACAAACTATGAGATTTACAAGAGTCCTACAATTAGAAGAAATTAAAGGGCTAAATCTATCATGGAGATGATGTATTCTTCTTTTTCTCTTACCTTTTCTCTCCTTTTTCTTTCTCTTTTTCTTTTTCTTTTCTTTTATTTTTAAGTACTGGAGCTCAAATTCAAGACAAATACTTTTCCATGGAGCTCACTCAGTGTTAATTCATATGAGCAAATTTTGTCTAAAGACCAATTGGTATATATATATATATATATATATATATATATATATATTGGTCTTTTTATATATATATATATAGTATGTATGTATATATATATATGCATGAATCAGTGTTTGGATGGTATTTTAACAGGACAAGAAGCACCAGAGGTTAGGAATAGATTGATGTTTATTATAATTTATGATCATGAAACACACACACAAAATGAGAGAGAGATTACACAGAGAGGCAGAAACAGAGGGATAGATGGATGGTAAATCACTTCTACAACCTAGTTTCCAATAAACTATCTATTAGTGAGGGACTGTAAAGTCTTGGAAGAATGAGTGGGAGCAGAAATACCTCTCTAGACAATTTTGTAAATTGCAAAGTGGTGTAAGACATACTGAATGAGAATACTTTCTATGGCTCTCAAATGCCTATGATAAATTTCTAGCATATTGTACTGAGTAGGTTAGAAGTTTTCCCTGTAGAAAAAGGGCAATCTCAAGTTCTAATCTTAAGTTCATTGACTATAAGGAAGGATAATAATAGTAATATCCCAATGGACAGTTGTACAGATTAAATGAGGAAATCTTTACAGGACATGTAGTATTGCACCTGTCTTACAGTAAGACAGGGATAATGTTGCCTATTAGTTGTATGAATTTAGACAAGTTACTCAAACATTCCCAAATACAGTACTTATTTTCCAGGATTGTTGTGAATATTAAGCAATTTTAAGTATGGTTGGCAAGTAATAAGCATTCAGTAAATATTATGCATATGTAATCATCATTTTACATTTAACTATAAATATCATTATAGTAATTAAATATGATGGATTTTTTCTAATCATTACCCAAAGAAGGTAACATTATAAAAAATGAAGAATTACTTTTATGAGACCATATGGGAAATCCTATGAAAAAAAGCTCAAAAATTATCTGTTAAATTTGTTTTACTTGAGTTTATATCAAATCTGTTCCACAATGAGCACTATCAACCGAAACTCTATTGTGAACATTTCAGCAATGTGAATGTGCGAATGCTTCATCAGAACAAAATGACACTTGGACCTACTGAATGTGCTTGAACAATAGCACTGATGATGAAATAGAGTCACAAAGGAAAGAGGAAAAGAGGTCACTGGGAGGCTTTGATGTTTGTTAATCCAGTCCAGGCTGTAAAGAACTCAGAAAGCCATATCTGTCTAAGCTCACCAAACCCAGCCAGGATTGCTTGGAGCGATGCCTTAATTACATTCTGATTAGAAAGTCATTGCCTAGAAACAGACTCCAAATTAAGTCATTTTTGTTCTGCAGCAAGTTCCTCTAGTACTGTTATGTACAATGTGTATAAATCATGGAAGAAGAGATAGTCTGTTCTGAAAGTTCCTAAGACGCCTCATCTTTCTTGTCTTACTCAAAGAGAGAGTTCTTTTTAAATAAGATTATATATGTTGAACAAAAGTTAGAGTTGGCAGTCACACAGCTTCTCAAAGGCCCATCAGGATCAGAATTGGGAGGTCATAAGCAAATATACTTTCAATCAGGACCAGCTTCACTGACATGATCAGTCAGTGCAGTAGTGCAGGAGATAAAAGTATCCTAGATGTGTCTGCGCAGGCTGGCTTAAATCTTCAATCTTCAGATCTCAGTTTTCTGAGAAGCTAGACATATAGGCATGAGCCCACTGGTGCCTGGCTCATGTCTGAATCGTCTTTTACATTTTATCCTCAATGTGTTTCTCTTTTATTCCTTTCTTTTTTTAAACCTTTGTGGTCCTGGGTTTTGAACTCAGGACAGCAAGCTTGCTTGGCATGGGTGCTAGTGCTGAGTCTGACCTCAAGCCCTGTCCATAAGTCTCTCTGTTTCTGTTGAGCTTGATCTCTGCTAGGTACTTATGTTGCAGTGTCAGCTTCCTACTGTTCTGATGACCCTCCATTTTGGCAAGTGTAGCAATGTGTTCCAAAAATCACAGTCTACTTAGTTACTTTATTTTATACAAAACTTCTTAGTTATCTAATAAATTACTTAGTTATCTAATAAATTGTCTCTACTTACAAAACGCATTCCTAATCAAACCACCTTTGTTCTCCTTCACTTTTTTAGTTCTCTTGGCAGATTTAAAAAACAACATCGTATTGAGTCCCATATTTAATTCAACTCCTCTGAAATTTCCTATAGTAATCTAAGTAATCTATCTAAAATAGAAATCCAAATTCCTCTTACTTGTGTCTCAAATGGTTTTGTTCTAAAAAATCTAAAGTAAATCTAAAATTCTTTGTTTTTCAGTATATGTCTACCATAGATGGTCCTTGACTGGCAACTTAAAATTATTTGTATACAAGAAACAGTGGAGAAGTAAAATAATTATTACTATTACCTGTCTATAGCCTTGTTGTGGTTGACTCGTTCAGACTCGAATTCACTGGGATTTTTGACTGATGATCCTGCTTCTACAGGTACCAGCGGCTACCCTGCATTTATCTTTCATAGAAATGACAGCTGTGTAAGACTGGGAACAAAAACAAAATAGACAAGACCTTTTAAGCTCTAGAACTCAGAACTGACATATTGTCACTACCATGTTCTTCTGGTCAAAGTAAGTCACATAGCTAAATGCAAAGTTGAGGAAATATACTATTCTGCTTTGGAGAAGGAGCCACAACATCACATGAACTAGACCCCCGCACATAGGAGAAAGACATGATTGTAACCAGTAAGAAAGGCCACTACAAATTTGGATCCAATTTCCTCACTTCTTCCTTTCCTCACTTGGCTTCCAGACCTATATTCAGTCATTGCACTGCCGAGTTCATTCCACTAAGGATACTCTCACCAGCTTACCACCTAGATGTCTTCATTTCACTCAGTTCACTGAGTGCTAATATATTCCATCCTCAAAATTTGCCATACCCTGAAAGTAGCAAATTGTGTGACTATTTGCCCACTGCCTGCTTTTTTTGTAAATAAAGTTTTATTTGAATACAATTATGCTCATTCATTTGATTGAAACTTCTTTGTTTATAGTGACAGACAAGAGAAATTATGTCAAAGACTAAGCACATTGATTAAAGTATATATTAGGTCATCCTTTCCAGATAAAGTTTACAAGCTTGTACTCCATCCATTATTATTCCTTATTTTTCCTATTGATGCTTTGTTGCTTCTTAAGTTTTTCTAGGAAGGTTCTTTTTTTTATGTTTGCTGTTGAATTATTAATCCTAGAAATGTGCTAGATATTCAGAATTCTGTCCTCATTTTCTTTAGTTCTTTGAGTAGATGTTACATTCCCAGTGAGCCCTCCCCTGAAAACCCTAGTATGCCCCTAGATCTCTTTTCCTGCTTTACACATTTCTTTTTTAATATATATTTAAATATTTAATATATATTTAATCTATTTTTTATTGTAAAGATACTGTACAAAGGGGTTCCAGTTACATGAGCAAGGTAACGAGTGTATTTCCTATTAAGCATTGTTACCTCCTCCTTTGTTTTTCCCCTACAATCCCTTCCCTCCTCACCTCCCCAACTCCTCCCTCCCTCTCAAAAAAGTATAAAGTTCCTTTTCATCATAGTGTCTTGTATATCTCATTGTTACAATGGGTCAACCTGTGTCCTATTTCAGCATTTTGTTATTTCCCCTCCCCTTCCCAAGTTAGAAAATTGTATATACAAGATGAAGGACACTGGAATCAAATACAGTGAAAACAGAGGTTATACCATGGGGGAAGAACATGCAAAAGAAACAAAAAAAAAAATCCCACAGTGCATTATAAGTACTTAAAAACAACAGCAACAAAGATAAAACCTCTTGTTTTTATTGCCTTCTTCCACACCACCTAACACTTTCAACAGTTTATTGCTTATTTCTGACTTCTTTTGCCCCTTGTAAACTCTCAGTAGAAGAGGCCATCTGAAATGTTTACTTGATCCAGTGACTGCTGTATAAGATGTCCCACATGAATGTTTTTGATGAATGACAATAGTAAAACAAAACTCACTGTGGGGATGTTGAATAATAGGAGTCAGAAACTTGAATCTAAATATGGTCCCAGAATTTTCATTTGGCCATGTGACTTACATTGACTAGTAGAGCGTAGTAGTGACAATATGCAACTAATAATAGTGTGGATGAGGGAAGCAAAAGTTAGTGAGTCAGTCTGATTAAAGTACTGTATATGCATGTGTGAAATCACAACAAAATTCTTTTGAACAAGTAGCATACACTAACATAAAATGAATGACAGGAAAGTATAACAAATCTTGTCTGTGAGTGTGTACTAATGAAGAGGGAGGGTAATGGAAGATAAATGTGGTCCAAAAAATTTAATGTACATTTCTGAAAATGTCACAATGAATGAACTGAGATCGGCCTGGGAAAAGCTAGAGGGAAGATGGCAGAAGGTGAGGGAGGGGTACATCTATCAGGTATATTGGATGAATATATGGATATTTGTACAATAATTCATGCTAATAAAAAATGGAGAAATAATTTTTAAAATTTTTGGATGGTTAGACAAATAAAATTTTAAAAAATAAAATTTAAATTCTAAGATTTTGTGGCTCAACTGGATGATAAGAAGACATCTGATAATTCAGTGCTTCAGGGATCATTGAGCAAAGTTCTACATGATGCCCAAGTCATGCCTATTTTCATGTAATGAAGTTTCTTTGTCATAGAACAGATGAGTCTAACAGCCTACAGGCCAGACATGTCAAGGTTGTTGTGACCTTTTTTGAAAGGCCTGTTGTCTATCAACATCAAGAGAGATTTAAAAAAATTCTGTAAAGCCCCTCAAATTAGACATCCTGCTTATTAGTTCTTTTCACTAAGCATGTTTCAGTAAATCGGGAGAAACTTCCTTTTGCATTCCAAACACGGTAAAAGGAAATTTGAATTGAATTTCACCTTGGATTCCAAATTTGTGCTTCCAGGGAAATAAAAACAAAAAGTGGATTAGGACAGAATGCATTCATCCAACTACTAGGATAAATGAATCCTGACAATAGCTTTGGCATCTCCTTTGTTACCTATTTTCTGATTCTCAGCAAGATAAAGGCTAACCGTGTAGAGAGGACCAGTTCCGGGAATACTTAGCTCCACCCAGGTGATTGTGGGTAAGGGGATTGTTCACATGCATATGGGGAGGCTGTAGTATGGGCATTTCTCAGGGGAGGGGAACTTGGTCACATGGATATCTTGTGTAATCTGCCTATTCCTCAAGGTAACCCAAGGAGAACATAAAAACATATATATATATATATATATATATATATACATACATACACACACACATACATACATTCATTCCTGTCATACAGTCTAGTAGAACAAATAGCTATTGGGTTGGGAATTAGACAACAGTCATGTTCTTATAATGTGCTATAACAGATGCTGCCAGTAATCTTGCCCTTAACGCTGAAAGGTATAGCAATGCAACTTCCAAACACCAGTCCCTGCTCTTCTTTGCCTGAAGGGTTTCTCTTGCTTCTAGAGTTGGCTTGGTTACCAGCACAGGGGATTTAGCAATCCCCAGGAGCAACCCTTAACTAATGACTGCCACAAGTTATTGAACACCCCAGCCCCTGCCCCCATCCAGTAGTTTAACTCTAGAATGAGTGTTTTACATGAACTATCAGAATCTTTCCAATGAGATCAAGCAATATAACCCTACAGTCATGACTGGTTTCAGAATGTAACTGATATTGTTTTTTGCTTTTACTTCTTTTTCTTGCTTCTCCAAAAACTCACCAACACTGGTGTAATGATACTTTCTTTTAACCTTCTAAATGAATAATTATATTCAAATCATGTTATCCAGTTGCCTTCCAGATAAATCCAAACTAAGAAACATGCTTGCCTAGCTATTTCATACTTGAGTTTTGTAATCTAACATAAATGTGTGTGATGATCTTATTTTTGTTTCAGATATTATGGAAAAAAGTTCACCTTAAAAGGCCTTATTTCCTTTTTTAAACAATTCATTGTAAAGGTGGGGAGTTACACTTACAGCAGTAAGGTAAGGAGTACATTTTTTTGGGGGGGGGTCCGGTCGTGGGGCCTGAACTCTGGGCCTGGGTGCTGTCCCTCAGCTCTTCAGCTCAAGACTAGTGCTCTACCACTTGAGCCACAGCGCCACTTCTGGCTTTTTTTCTTTTTGCTTATGTGGTGCTGAGGAATCAAACCCAGGGTCTCATGCATGCAAGGCAAGCACTCTACCACTGAGCCACCTTCCCACCCCTAATGAGTACATTTTTAAATTTTAATTTTATTGTCAAGGTGATGTACAGAGGGGTTACAGTGACATATGTAAGGTAGTGGCCATATTTCTTGTTGAATCTGTTACTCCCTCCCTCATTTTTATCCTACTTTCCTTCCCTCCCAGTCCTCCCCTACAAGTTGTACAGTTCATTTCCGACATATTTTCTTGTGAATATTGATGTTTCGTTGGTTCTCCCTTTGTCCTTTGTCTCACCATTTTGTTGTTCCCCTTCCCTTTCCTAATTCAGGTAAGTGTATATGCAAGACCCAGAATACCAAAATCAAATACAGTGACAACAGGGGCTAAACCACAGGGGGAAAATACAAAAGGAAAAAAGAAATCACACAGTATATTAAAATAACAACAAAGAAAAACCTCTTGTTTCCATATCTTGGTGTTCATTTCACTTAGTATCTTCTTGTATGGTCATATATACATAGCTATTGAATGATTCTGTTCATCTGCTAGGACTATCCTACACATATACTAATTATTACAAATGAAGGAATCCATAGGATCTTTGTTTCTTTGGGTCTGGCTTCCTTTACCTAATATGATTTTTTCCAAATCTTTCCATTTTCTTGCAAATGGGGTAATGTCGTTCTTTCTGATGGAAGCACAGAATTCCATTGTGTGTGTGTGTGTGTGTGTGTGTGTGTGTGTGTGTGTGTGTGTGTGTGTACCACATTTTCTTCATCCATTCTTACTGAGGTGCATCTGGGTTAATTCTAAGTACATTTTTTCCATATACATATTTTTTATTGTAAAAGTACTGTACAGAAGGTTTACAGTTACATGACTAGGGTAATGAGTACGTTTCCTAGCGAGCATTGTTACCTCCTCCTTTGTTTTTCCCTTACCATCCTTTCTTTCCCCACCTCCTCAACTCTCCCCACCCAAGGTTGCAAAGTTCGTTTTCAACATAGTGTTTTGTACATCTCATTGTTACAATGAGTCAGCCTGTATCCTTATTTAAGCAACTAGGTACATTTTTCAAAAAAAAAACAACAGTTACCTCTCCCTTGTTTTCTATTGTTTAACACTACCAACTCCCTTTGCTCTCCCCTTAGATGGTAAAGTTCATTTCCAAACTATTTTTGGAGTATATTGAAACTTTGGGGTAACATCTAGCATTCACCTTTCTAGTAATTTTCATTTTCTTGTCAGCAATGGTTATTTTCCTTGTGACTTTAAGGAATGACCAAAATATTCTTGGTGAAATATTTGTAAATCTATGAGTTCTTGTATGAAGTCCATGTCCTTTATTTGACCAATAAATCCTTACATATCGTAACTGTAGTGAAGTAACTTTTCTGAGTTTTCACAGGTAACTGGCTTTGCAACTGAAATCATAAATTCAATTCAGATAGTACTTTAAAATTAATATTTTATGGTGATTATAAAATTAATATTCCATCATACCTATTCAAGTACTTTAAATCCTCTCTCTTAGATTTTTCAAGTATTGCTTGTTTGACCAGATTTTTACTGTGTATATTCCTGATAGGGGGAAATTCAGAAGAATATGAAAAGGATGGTACTACCTCCGTAACGTAGAGCAATCTCTTCTTTGTGACTTCCATTACCTGAATAACCAGGCTTGTTCTTTCCAGGGTAGAAGAAGTGTCCTGACTTTCTCGCTGTGCCAGTGTCTGTGGCCATCAGCTGCCAGGGTGGGTGCTGTCGCCAAGCTGTAGCAGAACTAATGATTTGCCTCCTGAGACTGGGGAGAGACTCCTCTTGCCACCCTGGAGAAGTGCGGATGGTAGGTGTGCTGGTACATTGTAGTCCTTCCCTGCAACATGCTTGCTGTCTGTGCTTCTCCACATACTCCAGCCCACAGACAGGCTTTCAATCTGAGGCAGGGCTCACCCATAAAGGTAGTTGTGCCCCTTCCTGCAATCAGGAAGCCTGCGCAGCTGTGATGTGTCCTCATCTTGTAACAACCCCCAGGTTGCCTTGGCCTCCTGCAGGGGCCAAGGGTGAGCATCATTCAGAGAAGCTCATCACTGTCATGTCTGCCTCATCAGGAGCCTCAGACACTTCCGCACTTGTGGTTGACCTCCCCAAGCTCATGAAGCTTCTGGTATCCCAGAGGGCTGGTTCATACAATCTGGAAGTGTCATTACCAGGGCTGTTGAATTAAAAACAGTTTTCGGTTGACAACATTTTAGATAAAAGGTATAGCAGAAGTATTTTTACCCATTCTAGATACTGGACATCCAAGTAGGGGGAAAAGAAAAAAAAAAAAACAGAAACAAAAAATGCTTAATGATTTTTCTAGAATGACTTAGATCTGGAAAAACAAAACAAAAAAAGCTAGTTCTTCATTTCATCTTACCTGGATATTTTAACTATCCTGTGCTGGTTTATGTTTGCCTTTTCCTCAGTCTAAGCATGAGATATGTACTATGGTCCTTCCAAACAACAATTCATCTAGGGCCATGGATGCTGCATACATCAGTGAGGCTTTTAAGTGTTTCACGCATTGTGTGGCCCAAATGTGGCTACATTAGAAAAAAGAAATCCCAATCAGTGAAATTTACATATGGAATTTCTTTGAATAGCAAGCCTCCTTTCATATGTTCCAACATCCCAATCGATGCCACCCCAAAGCAAGAGGTTTCTCTCATTGCTATATATTTTTATTTCCCTCCAAGTATCAATGCCACATCAACTGTTAATCTGCAAACCCTCATTTAATGTCAGCTTGCTCACAGTTATGAAAATTCAGGTAATGTATTCCTGTTACTAATTGTATTTGAGAAAGTGTTATTAATTTCATATATCAAGTTCGTAGTGGCCATCTGTTCCCTCCGAACTGCTGTGTCTCCCTCCATCTGCCCTGTTTTTCTTCTGCTAATCGGGTGGCAAGGGCTCAGATGATCGGGAAGTTTCTCTCTGACTTTTGATTTGTCACTCATCATCAAGCCAGCTGTGCATTTGTAACAGACTCCTTTGACGGGTGGTGGTGAATTTAAATCTGTCTGGTTTTCTTTCTTTCTTTTTTTTTAATAAAACTTTTTTTGTCAAAAAATGTTTAAAGGAAGCCAGATTGTATTTTCTACACTGTAAAATGTGCTTTGCTGCCACTAATTTGGCTGCATCTGCATCTCATGAATATAGATGAAGGTACATGGCCAGGATATTATTAGGGACTGCAGCAAGCAGGGAGGAATTTTAAATGTGGAAAGATACCATCGTTTAGATTTCTGAGAACATTAGGACAAACTAACGTGAAACTGCTGACATTTGCTAGCTTTAAGTTCAAGATGAATTTTTGAATCTTAGCCACAAAGATTTTTTTTTTCTGTGAATATTTTTGCGTGTGTGTGGTTGGGTGGGGGAGAAAGGTTGGGAGAAGGATTCTGGGAAGATATTAAGTCAAAATATTTTCCTATCAAATTTCTTCACCTTTATTCCCATAAATCATGGAGTCAGTGTACAGGTCATTTGTTTGAGTTAACATCTCATAGCTGAACAAGTGGAACATAGCAATAGTTGACATCCAAGTAACTTGGATTTACTTTGTGAGAGAAAAATGTCAAGTTTCAGACTTTTGTTGTTGTTATGTTTAGCAGCTCTGGTTTTGAACCTAAGGCCTCACACCTAGTAGGCAAATGTTCTACCAGTGAGGTATATCTCCTGCTCAAGCTTAAAATCATCAAAGATGAACTGTGGATATAACTTATTTATTGTTTGTAGTATGTTATATATTTTAGTGTCAATAAAAGCTAAGCATCAAGTAGTAAAATGTCATTGGCTTCATGCTATGAGAAAATATTCAGCTCATATTCAGTGAACATGTATTGACAATGCCTTTTGATGAGCAGAGTGGAAATAAAAATAATGGTACAATGTCTGTCTTCAAGAAATTTGCAATTTCTAAATCAAAACAACATTGGAATTCCACCTCACCCCAGTTAGAATGGCTATAATCAAGAACTCTAATAACAACAGGGATGTGACTAGAAGGGAACCCTACTGCATTGTTGATGGGAGTGTAAACTCGTTCAACCACTTTGGAAAATAGTATGGAGGTTCCACATAGAGTTCCCCTATGACCCAGCAATCCCATTTTGGGGCATTTACCCAAACAATCACAAACAAGGCCATACTATAGCTACCAGCACAACTATGCTTATCGCAGCATATATGGAACCAACCCAGATGCCCCTCAGTAGATGAATGGATCAAGAAAAGGTGATATATATATATATATTATATATAATATATATTATATATATATAATATATATTATATATATTATATATATAGTATATATATATATATATAGTATATATACTATATATATAGTATATATATAACATGAATTCTATGCCTCAATCAGAAAGAATGACATTGTCCCATTTGTTAGGAAATGGAAAGACTTGGAAAAATTATATTAGGTGAAGTAAGCCAGGCCCAAATAAGCATAGGTCTCATGGTTTCCTTTATTTTCAATAACTAGTACATGTGTAGGACAAGCAGAAAAGGCCAAAAGCCATGCACATATGACCATATAAGATGATGTTAAGCAAAATGAACCCCAAGATAGGGACACAAGTATCTTTTTTCTTTCTTGCTATTGTTTCTAATATATTTAGAGTGTACAATGTGATTTTTTGTTGCTTTGTATGTTCCTCTCCCATGGCATAACCCCTAATTTCACTGTATTTGATGTCAGTGCCCTCTATCTTGTATATATGCATCTCTAATTTGGGGAGGGGAAGGAAAAAACAAAATCCTTAAATAAGGATACAGGTTGACCCATTGGAACAATGAGATGTACAAGACCCTATGTTGAAAACGAACTTTACAACTCCAGCAGGGGTGGAGGGGTAGTTGTGGAGGTGGGAGGGAAGGGATGTAGGGGGAAAACAATGCTCAATAGGAAATGTACTCATTACCTTGCTCATGTAACTGTAACCCCTCTGTACAGCATTTTTACAATTAAAAAAGTACAAAAAAGAAATTTGCAATTTCTTAGCTATATGATAAGGGAAAGAGCTCATTTCAATTTGTAACTATCACCAGTGAACAACTGAAGAGAAAAATGAACACAAACCTTCACAAAAATGAATATTCTAGACTACATTATGTCTAAAACAAAGATTTCTTCTATCTATCATGAATCTAACCAGTTAATAGTATTTACATTGAAAGCAAAAACTTTTCTGGTTGAACTTAGAGACAGTACAATGAGGTTACTAAGGGTGTGGAGAAGGAGGGGGACTGGTAAAATGTTCATCAAAAGATACACAATGTGAGCTGGGAAGGTGGCTCAGTGGTAGAGTGCTTGTCTTGCAGGCATGAGGCCCTGGGTTCGATTCCTCAGTACCACATATGCAGAAAAAGGCAGAAGTGGTGCTGTGGCTCAAGTGGTAGAGCACTAGCCTTGAACTGGAGAACTCAGGGACAGAACCAGGCCCAGAATTCAGGCCCCACAAACAACAAAATAAAAGATATACTATGTTTTTTAGACAGGAGGAATAAATTCAAGAGACTTCTTGTATATAATGATGATGAATATATTGATAACCTAGTCTACATATAAAAATTGAGAATAGAATAGTGTTCTCATCACAAAACAATATGTGAGTTATTACGTATATATATATGTATATATGTATATATATATGCATATGTATGTGTGTATGTATTACATATATATGTGTACACACACACACACTCTGTTAGGTCTTTGTAAGTGATGGTTGATTCAACCACGCTACAATGCATACATATATCAAAACATAATTTTGTATATTATAAATACATCGTTTTTGCTTGTCAATTGAACACAAGTGAAATTTTTCCATTTTTCATTTATTTTTATCTTTAAATAGCCATACAAAGAAATTGCCAGTCAAAAAAATGGTATATAAATGCAATGAATCTTGATCAATATCTCTACTTTCATTACTGTGCCCTATCCCTTCTAATGTTACCTCTTTCTTTACTTTTCTTAATTTTATAGAATATTACGTTGAATTTTATAACTGTATTCTCCATTTCCCTCTTCATTCTTTTTTTGTTGTTGTTGATCATGGGGCTTGTATTCTGGGCCTGAACGCTGTCCCTCAGCTCTTCAGCTCAAGGCTAGCGCTCTACCACATGAGCTACAGCACCACTTCTGGTTTTCTGAGTGTTTATTGTAGATAAGAGTTTCACAGACTTTCCTGCCCAGGCTGGCTCTGAACCACGATCCTCAGATCTCAGCCTCCTGAGTAGCTAGGATTACAGGCGTGAGCCACCGGTGCCCGGCTCTCTTCATTCTTCTACCCCCTCTCCCTTCAGTCACCTCCACATTTGAGTTTTGGTGTCTATTTTGTCTATTTTGTTGGACTGGGAGCCTTTCTAAGGACTTCTGTCATTTGAGTTCTCTCTTGAATCCACCATATTTCAGGTAATACATTTGTGTATGCTTCCATATCATCCTGAAGTATATATTATATATTTATGGATTAATTTTTGCTTCCACATATGAGAAAAATATATTCTTTGTCCCTATGGACCTGACTTCCTCTCAAAGAGTCAACAACCTATTAATAAAAGGGCAAAAGAGCTAAACAGTGACATCTCAGAAAAAGAATTAAAAATGGTATCCAGTCATATGAAGAAATGCTCAATGTCTCTAGCCAAAGAAGGAAACGCAAGTCAAAAATCATAGTGAGAGCCCATCTCCCCCCAGTTAGAATGGCCAGCATCAAAAATACACACAATATCATATGTTGGTACAGATGCAGGCAAAAAGAAAATGTGGTATACTGTTAGTGGTATTGTAAATTTATTCAACCTCTCTGGAAAGCAGTACAAAATTTCCTCCGAAAACTAAACATAGAGCTACTCTATGATCCAGATATTCCATTCTTGGGCATTTATCCAAAAACTTACAAACTAGGATACAGTAAGACCACCAGCATAACAATGTTCATTGCAGCACGAGTCACTATAGCAAAGGCATGGAATCAGTCCTGATGCTCCTCAATAGCCAAATGGATAAAAAAAAAAATGTAGTGGATGTACACAATGGAATTTTACTCAGTCATTAGAAAGAATGACCTAGAAAAAACCAAGTAAGTCAAGCCAGAGAGACAAAGGATGTATGCTTTCTCTCATACGTGAAAGTTTTTCACAAATTTGTTTTTGCTTTATAATAATAACAAGTGAATGTCAGACGACTGTCAACGTTGCTTCAGGGGGGAAAAAAAGAACTGTTCAAAATGATGTGCTTAAAAGAAAAACATTGAGAATTTACATTTCAAAGTGCAAAGTGTCTGCGCTATAATACCTGTGATGGGCCGTATCCTCTAAATAGGCATGTTGAAGTTCTAACCTGTGCCTTCTATCAACACTACTCCATTTGGAAACTGGGGCTTTGTAGATACAGTCAAGTGAAGATGAGATCATTCTGGGCAGTACAGTCTGATTCAATGTCACTGGTTCCTTATAAAAAGCAGAGACCCAAAGAAGAGACACAGAATGAATACTGGTTGGCTGAATTGGGGCTGGGCAGTGAAACCATATGACAAGCAACATCCAAGATTGCTGGATGAAGAAGAGAAGTTAGGGAGAGGTTCAGAAAAGTCTCCTCCAGAGCCTTGAGGGAAAGCATAGGTCTACTCAAACCTGCATTTCAGACCTTTGGCTTCTGGAGCTGTTGAGAAACACATTTCTCTTATAAGCCACAGAGTTTGTAATGATTTGTTTCTATAGCCTGAGGAATTGAATTCAATGCCATAATTTCATTTCAGAAACAAAAGCAGTAAGTTTGACTGATTTTTTAAATATATGTTTCATTTCAATTTAAGAAGCCTAAAGTCATTCTTAGTGTTACTAAGGAGAGCACCACTGACATTTACATTTGTGAAATGCTTGTCTCCTAAAAATGCCATAAAATCAAGGTAACTGTGGACCTGTGAATTTATTTTCAAACTATGATAGCTAGTGGTGTGAGGAAAGTAACAGAGGAAATCTCAGATGTAAATTATTTCAGGGAACACCTTCTAGAACCATCTTTTACTGAGAAAATCAAGCTCCTGTTTTATTCTCCAGACGTTGACTATTTTATCAGAGATGCTATTACCAGATCAGAGTCAAATTCCAATTCCATTGTACTCTCTTTTTACATTATCTATTCATTTATGAAAACTCACATTGTATGCTTCTGCTTCTCTATTAAAAATATCTAATACCAAATATATGACCTCTTCAAGAATGTTGAGGATTGCCAGGCATACAGATACTTATCAGTGAGAAACACAATCCAACTTAAAGTATATTCCTTTCCTCTTACTCATGTCAGTTCCTCAAGTATTTGTCTTTATGTCCAACAACAAGTCCCAACAATCCTGTGAAGCCCCTGCCCTTTCCCATCACCTAGGTCCTGATGTAGTTGTTTGGCTGCAGTCTATTTTGTGTTGAAGCAATGGAATACCCAAGACTGGTAAAGATCTGTGAAGAAAAAGCATTCATTAGGTTACAGTTCTGGAGGTCCAGGAGCATGGTACCAAGGCTAGCATGGCATCTGAAAAGAACCTCGTATTATGTTATAGTGGAAAGGTAGAAAGGGTGTGTGTGTGTGTGTGTGTGTGTGTGTGTGTGTGTGTGTGTGTGTGTGTGTGAAGAACACTTGTGTAAGGGAGGAAAAAGTACATAAAATTTGCTTTATAGGGGCTGGGAAGATGGCTCAGTGGTAGAGCGCTTGCCTTGCATGCATGAGGCCCTGGGTTCCATTCCTCAGCACCACATAAGCAAAAAGAAAAAAGCCGGAAGTGGCGCTGTGGCTCAAGTGGTAGAGCGCTAGCCTTGAGCTGAAGAGCTGAGGGACAGCACCCAGGCCCAGAGTTCAGGCCCCACGACCTGACCCCCCCCCAAAAAATTTGCTTTATAACAACCTTCTCTTGGGTAACTAATACGCACCATGCTCTGGAGGTAGTACTCCTTCATAAAGGTAAAGCCTTCATGACCACATCACTCTTTAAGGATCCACTACCTTTCAACACAATTGCTTTAAAGTCCAAGCTTCACCATGAGCATTGGTTGGACCAAACCGTACTCAACATATTTTTTTCCAACTCATTTAGCTCAGCTTTTGATGAACATCTATCTCTGGTAGTTCTAATAATGAGCATCCTTTGAGTTGTTCTAAATGTCAGCCTTTGCATGCAACTCTATGGTTTGAAAAGCAACTGTGTTCATATCACTGAGAGCCTTATTATGAAAGATGTAGGCCCCTGGATCAGATAAAATATTTCTAACAGGTTCTACAGGTGAACTTAATGAATGATAAAGAATGAGAAGTGGCACACTATTCTTTTCTCCCACAAAGTTCCAAAGCAATGTGATACTCTACCATTATGTTCAAGGATGCACAATGGCTATTTTTTCAGACGTGCCTATTTCCACTTTGATAATAGGATCCTTTTCTTCTATGTAAATGAAAGTTCTTGATACCTGCAGAGCTTAAAGGAAAAGGTGCATAAAGAAAAAGGGTCACAAAAGACTCTGGAACACTGTCTCAGTATTACTAATGATGCTTTCCTAATAGACTATACTCTTATACCAAAGTCTTAGAATATCATTAATAATATTAATAGAATATTAACATCAGAGAAGGGAAGACCAGGCCCATTTAGCTGATAGTTCTGTTTCCTTTCCCTAGGTAGATAATGAAGTAGATTCACTTTTCCCATGACACTGAGCTGCCTGATATTTTGCTGTGTTACATGACGTGCTTCAGCATGACTAATACATCCCAGCTGGTCTCAACAGCAGGAAAATGTGTCGTGGGGGGAAGGGGGTGACATGGTTAGAAGTTACGCATGTGCAGGCAGAGGAGGATCTGTTGTGTCTGTGATTAGAATTGGGGGTGGGAACTCTGGCAGGGGGTGGGGAGTGAGGAGAAAGAATGAATGAAAAGGGGGAATATGAGCAAACCCCAGGAGTTCTGGGGCTTTGAAAATTTTCAAGCTGTCATTTACCTTTGCAAAGTTGTGGTTGGTGACTGTGTTTACAGGCTGTGGGTCTGTAAACAGCACATGTGCAAACCGTTAACTATTGTTTTGAAAATGACGGTATGGCCAATAAATTCGACTTCAGTGTTTAAGCGTGAACCAGATGACGCTATGTTTTATTTAAAACTGGGCATGTATCATACAGGGTGGAAACTTGTACCTCTCAAACACTTTTATATTGTGTAGTGTGCCATATGTTGCCTGCTTTCAGGTTTTTAAGTGATTGCCTACTGCCTAAAGGTAACTTGTCTCAAGATTATAAACCACATTATGCTTGAGGGCAGAAATGAACCCATTAATTTAACAGCACACTAATGGGATTGGTATAAAGGTGTTAATTCTATTCAATATTCTTCAAGGATTATGTGGAATGATAATTTGATAAGAAAGAAAAGGGATAGAGAGTTCATATAAAAGCTATAGGACCATACAAAAGAGATTTGCCAATCTATTTTTAAGTTGTCTAAAGTTAATTAAGAACCCAAACTCAGAAACTAAAGTCAGTTCTAACTTAAAAATTAGCATAAAATCTTATATTATGAAGCAAAAAAAACTCATCTTAAAACTTGGAAAATAAACCATTTTCTTAATCATTTTTTTTCTCCAGGAAAACAAACATGCGCACCAACATTTGCTTGTTGTTTTTTTTTGTTCCTGGATATATATGTTCAAGAAAGTGGTTGGAAGCATATAGTAGCTGAACCGTTGATTTGCATAAGATTAATAATAGTCATTGAATTAAGAAATGATTGCAGAACTCTCACATTGTTTTTAAAAATAAATATCTGTTATTTAGGTGAAGAGAGTGGCATCTTGCTTTGAAATGACATTAGTTAGTTAAATGCAATTAACCTGTGTTGTCCTTGACCCTTTGGAATGTGAGACTTTATTCTATGTCATAAAGATGCAGACTGAGAAGTGAGAAGAATGCGTGGGTGAAATCTGCTTCATGATTTGATAAAGGTACCACAAATTTCCTTCCTCTCTTCCTCCAACCCTCCCTCCTCCCATCCTCCCATCCTCCTATCCTCCCTCCTTCCTTTCTTCCTTCTTCCCTCCCTCCCTCCCTCCCTTCTTCCCTCCCTCCCTCCCTCCCTTCTTCCCTCCCTCCCTCCGTCCCTTCTTCCCTCCCTCCCTCCCTTCTTTCATTCGTTTGTTCCTTCCTTCCTTCCTTCCTTCCTTCTTCCCTCCCTCCCTCCCTTCCTTCCTTCTTCTTTCCTTCCTCCTTTCCTCCCTTCTTCCCTTCCTTCCTTCCTTCCTTCCTTCCTTCCTTCCTTCCCTCCCTCCTTCCTCCCTCCTTCCTCCCTCCCTCCCTTCCTCCCTCTCTTCCTTCCTTCCTTCCTTCCTTCCTTCCTTTCTTGCTTCCTCCCTTTCTTCCTCCCTTCTTTTCTTCCTTTCTTTTTAGGAGAGTGTTTCTGTTGTATTTGGGACTCTAATTTCTATACTCCTACATGATAGTTCATCCTGTTTATTCTTTACATCCTAAAAGAAGTAAGGAAGGTAAAATGTATTTGAAGTCACTAGACATTGTAACTTTGACCCTGAAATTCCTGCTCTGTCTCCCTCTGATGAGCTGGGCATTGGCTCCCTGTCACACTTCCTCTTCCCCAAGTCCTCATCTAAAATACCATTACCACTTAATTCATTAATGCTAGTATCCATGTTAAACTAATATCTTCCTGTTTAAAAAAAGTGTCAGTTTATAACAGGATTTCTTATCAAGTAATAACTATCTAGGTTTATTTCTAAATCTTCTTCTTGTTAGCATTAAAAAAAATCGAGCCCTGACAGATTAGGTTACTCCCTAGGCAGGGTTCAGTCCAGCTCTCCTTTGTGTTTGGCTCTGTTCTTTTCTAAGATGCGATCTGCAGTCGGCCTTTGGAAGCCCAGGAGGGAAGAGATTAAGTTCTCCTCAGCTGGCCACCCGAGGGTGTGGTTCTTTAACATTTTGGCTAACAGATGGTGAGAAACCAACAGGTGCGCCCAGATCACTGCACCAAGCTTTTTACATCTGCTGGGTGTACAAACAGTAAGCTTGCTGCCACTTCCCCCACACCAGCTGGGGCCTTGGCTGCTACAAAGCCTGGCCAAGGCAAGGTGCAGAGATGGGGGCCGATGACCTTCCACTATTGACCTCCATATAGGATGGGCTGTGGAGGAAAAGCAGGGCAAGAATGCTTTGATCTGACTATTACTCAGTGGAAGAAGAAAACCAAGGGTACAGACCCAGAGGTGAAGTGAGGAAACGGCCAGCTGTTTTGGTTAATATAGCTCACTTTGCAGGATTTGACAGCTTCTCTCATTAGGGTCCAAGATGTTCACTTTTAGCAAGTTTATTGCCATGCTGGAAGATTATTGTCAGATGAACAGTATTGAAAAGAGGCAACCCAGACACAGAAGTCAGAGGACAATTCAGTTTGTGACAACCAACCTTTAGTACTCACTTACTATGTATGAGGCCTGCCTGAACCATTCCACTGCATCCTTAAAGTGAAACTTTCGTGGGAAAAACTGTTGTCCCTCCCATTTTCCAGTAGTGATACCGAAGTGAAGAGATGTTAAGTGACTTACAATTATGAAAGCACAGAGCCAGTCCTTAAGTGATTTGCCACTTACTCAAATTCAGGGTTACAGAAAGGCTAGTGTGTGACCAGCATAGGCCTGTGAGCAAACTAATGAAAGCTAACTCTAAACAGTGCACTCATCAGCTATGCCGGACAGCCATGGCGGACTGACTTTGGACATCTATTTACTTAAAGTTTCAGAGATGGGAAAAAATGTACTTGAGGTTACTAGGCATTGTGGCTTCATTTGCAAGAGGTTGTAGTTTTTAGTTATTTGCTCTTTTTTTTTGTCTGATTATCTGTTTCCTTACCAAGCTTGGTGGTATATGGCTATACTTTTAGCACTTAGGAGGTTGGAATCACAAGCAATAGGACTTTGAGGCCAGCCTAGACTACTTAAGTGAGAATTTCTCCCAAAACAAAACAGAACTAAAGCAAAGCAAAACCAAATAAACCAAACCAAAAACCTACATTCTTTTTTTTTTTTTTTTTTTGGGTCCGGTCGTGGGGCCTGAACTCTGGGTCTGGGCGCTGTCCCTCAGCTCTTCAGCTCAAGGCTAGCACTCTACCACTTGAGCCACAGCACCACTTCCAGCTTTTTTCTTTTTGCTTATGTGGTGCTGAGGAATCGAACTCAGGGCCTCAGGCATGCAAAGCAAGCGTTCTACCACTGAGCCAACTTCCCAGCCCAAAACCTACATTCTTATTCTTTATTTTTAGTTTAATTTTGTCAAGGTCATGGACAGAGAGGTTACAGTTACATACATAAGGTAATGAGTACATTTCTTGTTGAACTTGGTATCCCCTCTCCCATTTTTCTGCCACTTTTCCTCCCTCTTTATCCTCCCCTGCCAAGTTGTACAGTTCATTTCCAACATATTGTCTTGTGAGTATCAATGTTGCATTGGTTTGCCTTTTGCCCTTTGTCTCACTACTTTGTTGTTCTTCCCTTCTCTAATTCAGATAAACATATACACAATACCCAGAGAACCAAAATCAAATACAGTGACAACAGGGGATAAATCAGGAAAAAAGCACACACACACACACACACACAATCAAATCACATATTACATTATAAACAACAACAACAAAGAAAATCCACATCTTATAGATGATGACAATCACTCACAAACCTCTCTCCTGGTGTCCTATACCTGTGGAGTACCAAGCAGGCACTGCTTCCTGATTTTATACCATCAATTTGAATCCATTTTTTCCATAGTAGAATGCCGTAGTGCCACTCCTTTGTGTTTCTGGGTCATCTCTGAAAGATTTGGGGAAGCAGTTTAGTACGCGGTCTGCCATTTCCAGCCTCAATCTTGAGTATGGGACCACCGCATTTGTTGAATGGGGAGAACACAATAGGACTGTGTAATCACGCCAGGGATTCATGAGTATATTACTCTCTCCCCTGAATAATCTAAACAATGTGAAATAAGAGGAGAAAATGCCACAATGTGAGTTGTCATGAAAAGAAGAGTGACTTAGAGGAGCATAGCCCAGAAACTTAGGGGGTAACTAAAGTTAAAAAAATAGATTAAACCTCAAGAATGAGTGGCAATACTAAGCCAGATCAGAGCCAAGTTCTTTCAACTGAAATAGCCCCAAACTCCTAATATAATTCCAGCCACAACTGGAAGAATGTGAGCCATTGATTTGTATTCTTTGGGTCATAATTTGCTGAGGGATTGCAGAAAGGCTGATCAGAGATTAGGAATGCAACCTATGACATGTCAAGAACCTGTGGCTATCAGTGTCATCCCCCCATAGTCTCAGCCATCCAATATCATCCCATTGCATTTTACTTTAGAGTGGCTCACCACCCGTATGAGTGTGGGGCTCTTGTCTAGCACCTGGCAGGGTGCTACTTTCATAGTTTTAAAAAAGTACGTCTTTCCACCCTAGATATTTAGTTCTCATAGATAGGATGTTAAACAGCAACCACACTGGCAAGCTATCTTAGTTTGCCACAGCCAGTATCTACTGTTCAGGGTCACAAGAAGTATGGCTGTTGGTAGTTAAGAGATGAATGCTAGTAAAAAGAATGGCTTTATTCAATAAGAAATTATTTTCTGAGTAAGATATTGTTGACTTTTTTTTCCTGACTATTTTCCCTTGAAAGGACTAAGGACTTGAAGATAATCCTTTCACTAATTCACAAAATGAGTTATGATAGAGGTCAAGAAATGTGAATGTAAATATTCCTTTAGCACAGCCCAGCTATTAATATATACATTTGTAATTTCACTTTCACATCATAAATCCCATACATTGTGTCCAAAATTATTTGTGCATATTCACAGGTTGAATCTAGATTTTAAAAAACAAATACAATATGACACGATTGTAAAAGTGAGACTGTGGAAGAAGGCAACAATGGGAGAGGGGTGGAGGCAAGAAGAGGATCATGAGGATGGATATGATCAAAGTCTATAAGATAGATGTATAAGAATAGCATTGTGAAACCCACAGAAAACTGTTAATAAGGGGAGAGAGGAAGTTAACAGCAAGGATGAATTTGATCAAAGTAAATTCCACACACTTATAGAAATATCACAATGAAACTCCCTTGTACAACTAATTTATGCTAATAAAAGATGAGAAAGGTTATTCAATTACAGATGATACAGGTGCGAATGATGGCTGTACATCCTCACTTTTATTCCTGGACTCCTGGGACCAGGATGTGTAAAGTTGGGAACATGACCCTCCCTTCAATGGTGGCCTTGTCCTCAGAGCCTTAGATTAAGTGGGATGGTTTGACACTTGAATGTTGACAGCTGCTTTTATAGCCTGGTGGGCATTTCCTGTGCAATAGAATGGAAAACTATGTTACTCTTAACTCGAGCTATATAGTGATCTGTCAAACTGTGAGTCCCTCTTGGCTCGGTGGGTATATTTAAAATTAGGAAGAGCACAGCAGCCCCTTGTCTTAGTGAGTGCAATGACTCGCCTTGGGCCACACAAGAGTGTCCAGGCACTATGCCAGCTCTGGCAGTACTGGTGGGTTCCAGGGCAGAGACTCAGGGAGCCTCATTTTGAGTGTTAGATGGTTCTTTCAGCAGTACACATTGACATAAACTGCAGAAAGATCCCCACAACCATATTAACCCCACAGCTAAGATTAGCCGAGAATGTTTTTGATCTTCACAGTTATAAGCTGCTCCTCAGGTGAAAACTGAGTACCAAATGCCAGGACACTGTGAGAACAGGTGTACCAAACTCCGCCTGGGACTTGGGGAGGGGAAGTAATGAGCAAAGAATGGCCAAATCCAGAGTTCCCAGGTAAGCAGGTTTTTAAACAGTATGCCTGGACATATGGAGCTTGAAAATGCCCTCTTTGGCAGGTTGCCTACAAGGCAGTATCACATAAAGAAGCACTTCATAAAGCATGGTTCCTGGAATATTGTCTCCCAAGATGCTCCCTGCAAAATGTTGCATACTTTGTACTCTAGCGAGGGATCCCAGGAAGGGCCTGGAAACATCCTGTAGTAAAATACTCTGTTTAACACAAAGCTTTTCTAACTATTTGACCATAAAACTATTTTCAAGCAATTACTTCCTCACATCTTTCTAAAATAGTTTTCAGTTGTACATACATTCGGAAACACTGATCCAAGCAGCAATTCAAATACAGTTAGCATCTTCCAGAAACCAAAATGCAACATTTCTGAGACTTGAAAGGGTAAATTTTAACCGAACTTCTGGAAGTAGAATTGAGCAAGCCCCTCCCCATCCCAGTCTCCTTCAAATTGGAGGCATTGTTTACACTGATAATAGCTTGGATCAAATACTTAAACAGGTCAATGAAGTTTCTTCTTTCATATTGCATTGCAATCATATAACTTCATTGAAGATTTCAACACAGAGATCCACTCAACAACACACAGTAGCCTACTTGTGTAAGAACCGTGACAGGACAGTAAGGGTCCTTCTTCTTGAGGAAGTATAATTGACCCAACATCTTATTTACACTACAGGAGCAGGAAGAGCTACACAGGAGATCTTTTCTACCAACAGCCCTTGTCTTTCTACTCTGCAAGGCAGCTGCTTGGCTTCATAGGGTCCACCTTAAGGACTTGCATCACAGATGTTCCCCTGAGAAGCTCCAGGAAGACCCACACTCAGGAGGCCTCCAGGCTTAGTTGAATGCTCTGCTGTTGCCATATTGAAATTCTTTATGACTTTTTTTTCACACAGTGACACATGCTTATTTTTCACAAAGCCCTGCACTTTTATATAGCCCATTCTCATCCATCTGGGAAAGGTGAGCCTATCTTCTGGTACCATTCCTGTGAAGAATGACTTGGTTGACTTGCTCCAGCATAACAAATCCACTCGTTACTTCCATGTCTCAGCATAAATGCCTTTAGGTAGCAATATCTAAAGCCACTTGAAGATGTCATTGTGAAGTCATGAAAAAGTAGAATTTAGAGCCAGAGAAAAATGGGCTCCATTCTTGGCCTACACAATTACTGAGGTTTGGATAGGAGTACCATTACCCAGCTTCTCTGGCTTCATCTCAGAGTGTACCTTAGACACCTGTGCAGTCTCCCAACCCCCACCATATCAGAGCTTGTGGATACAGCCAAGGGGCCAAATAGAGCTGAACTAAACCCTTTGCTGTAAGTGCCAAGCCATCTGTCTTGGCACATGCATTGTAGTTTGCACAAAGGTGTTATAGATGGCCCTTTCCTGTGAAATTGAGATAAGTTCTTGATGGTCAGGAAAATTAAGTTAATTTACCAAGTTTCAAAGTATCAGATATAGGGGTTACACAATATCTGATAAATCTATTTTCTAAAACGAGATTTCACATTTCCCTTGAAAAGAAAATGATTATTTGGTGTCAGAGTGTATGATAATATTAGTTAAGGAGCCCAGGCTTATTTCTATTTCTATTGAACAATATACGCTCATGTAGATGAAAGTGTTTGAAGAATCTAAAATCGAGTACTGCTTGACTAACAAACTTGTTGGAAACAATTCATAGTTTTCTTTGGTTTTGCTCTATCACTAAAGGCTCATCTGGAGACATCCAAAGGTTAACACACACTAAAACAGTTATTTGTGACCTAGTACATCAATAATCATTTCTATTAATTTTCCATTTTCTTATCTAAATTCATCTAAAGTCTATACTTTTCAAGTAGTTTTTAATCCAATGTGGTATTTTGGTAAAATGTGTACTTCTAGGAGCCAGGCAAATCTGCACTTGTATTTCAGCCTTTATTAATATCAAGGGACTGTTATTATAACCTTTAAAGAAAAAGAAATTCTTTCACAGTTGTGGAAGTGAGCAGTGTAAAATCAAGATGTTGGCAGGTTTGATTTCTTCTGGAAGCTGGAAAGTTCATTCTGTTCTTTGCCTTGTTTCTGGTTTTTTTTTTTTTGTCGGTCGTGGGGCTTGAACTCTGGGCCTGGGCGCTGTCCCTCAGCTCTTCAGCTCAAGGCTAGTGCTCTGCCACTTGAGCCACAGCGCCACTTCTTTCCTTGTTTCTATGTGTGGTGGCTGACAATATTCTTTGGCCTACCTTGGTTATTAGATGTATCGCCAATTTCCACCCCTATCACCACATCACCTCTTCTGTGTCTACTTCTTCCATCTCCCTCTGCCTTTCTCTCATAAGGACATCTTTCATTTGATTTCTTCCTAATCTAAATCCAGAATAACTTTGAGTTAACTTATTTAGATCTGCAGTCCCATTTTTCCATGATCAGTTTCTGGATGTCAGGATACAGACTTACCTTTGTGTTACCCTCATTCAATCCAATTGTCTAGTCAGTTTACATTGTTCCCATTGTCTCTCACCTTCTGTAGCCTGGAGATGAAAGTGCTTATCAGAAAATTAGAATAGCCTCAGCCAAGATGCATAATAGCTGCCAAGTAATAGCTTCTAAATGAATGGCAGTAGCTACTTATACTATGTAAAGGTTTACTATTTTCTTAGTCTCTGTTGTTGCATGAATTCACCATTTAAGTAAATGTGGGTATCTTCTGGTGCAACCTCTGTCTGGGTGGCAATTTCAGCTGCTTGCCAACATCCAAGGATGGCTCATCCCTTCCTAGAAGAGTATACATAATATATAATATGGTGATTTCATGTAAAAACAGAAAAATTTTGGACCTGAAAAACATGTTGAAATACTTATCCCAAATACCATGAATATCACTATGTAGAATTACTTCCCGTGGGCTGCGTCCACTTGTCTTGCTGGATTAGCCTCGCTCCAGCTTCCTGGAACCTGGCAGTAAACTATGAAAGAGTTTATCTCACAGTATTCAACAAGCATTGATTCGACAACTTTTTATGTACCTTTGATGAAAGAAGATACTACTAAGCCAAGTATTATGGGAACACCAGAAACCAATCATGATAAGGAAGTTATCAATTGGGGATTTTATTTATAGCATGTAAGAAAAAGTCAATTCATGACAGCTAAAGCAATAAAAGGTATTTATTACCTAACATAACAGGAATATATGGTAGTACGGTAAACTTCAGCACTGAGTGATTCCCCTCAAACATACCACAAAGAATGTGAGTTTAATTCATTTTATTTGCTCTATGTCCCTGACGTGTATGCATGTGTGTGTGTGTGTGTGAGAGAGAGAGAGAGAAAGAGAGAGAGAGACAGAGAGAGAGAGAGAGAGAGAGAAAGTGAGAGAGAGAGAAAGTCAGACAGACAGACAGAAACAGAGGTATTTCCAATGTTTTCACAGAGTTGATTATAAAGATGGAGAAGCATGGACCCTTACTTGACTAAGAGAATGTGATAATATGACAGACCAGAAAATAGGACAGAGAGGAAATAGGGAAATAGACTTGAGGAGCTGAAAATGTTAGTGAAGTCAGAGGAATGTTTGAGAGTGAGTGGTTTGAAGTTAAGTGTAAATAGTAGGATGATTGTTGGTTTGATCATGGGAAGGTTATTGTGATGACCTGGCCAACTGGGTATGGTAGGGTGCAGTGAATGACCTCTGGTCGTGAGCAGATTTGAGGGTGATGGGTGGTCTGGATGAAAGCTAGTCACCTTTATTAGGGCTTTGTTTACGGTCATGGAGGAACTATCTAATCTGAAGCATCCAGGGTAGTGAGGGTCTCTCCACCCTCAGCTCCAAATGATGAGGTACCCCAAAACCAGGGCCGCTTAATATTTCTATTAATGTCCACTTCCCCAGGACTGTTTCCATACAGAGTGGATTTCTTTTCTTTAGTCTTTGTTGAAAATATTCACTTAGACCATAGTAAATCTTAAATGATCAGGTCGTGCTGTTTTTAAGAGCTTCAGAGCATAATTTTCTTTTTCTTAGATGCTCCTGGTTGATGGATGAGTGATTAGAGAGTTAAAAATAAAGAGATGAAATGATTGACAACTCATAAATACTGGGGTTTGTTGGAAGCATTGAAATCTCTGCTGATTTTTGCATATATTATTTGTGGAGGAGAAAGGACTGAGGAAAAGAGAAGAAGAGGAAAGAGAGAGCAAAAGACAGAGTGGGAGGGAGTTGCTCAGAGCAAATAAAGACAACATTTCCATCTGGGGTTTGTGCTTTTCTGAGTGTCGACTCATTTTGATAGATTATTAGAAAACTCATATTTGCTCATAAATGTGAAAAAATAGCAAATGTAAAATTTGCAAATTTATTCCTAAATGTAGTTAAATTCATAAATATTTAGACATTTTCTGTAAAGCTTCTAATTTATAACCTTTACATGAATCTATAATTTGGTATAAAAGCTTCTAAATGCAGTAGTAATGTCACAAATGTCTATAAATATTCACATCTCATTTACAAATGTTCCACAAACCATAAGATGAAGAAATTGTGAATGCAAACCATTTTTCAGGTGGAATTTGTTCTAGGTCTCAGGAAAATAAGATTTCTAGAGATGGTTTTGAGACCACAATTTCAACTTATTGTTTGTATAACCTAAAAATTATTTATTAAGAATAATTAGAAAAATGATATAATTTCAATTTAGTATAAATTCAATTTAGTATGAACAGATTCAAATACAAAAGTTAGGGTCTATATAAAGTTGGAATAAGGTTTTGAAAGACAGACAGATGATGTCAGGTAGAATGGTGCATCCTTGAAAGATCTTTCTGCAGCTTAGTTTTTCCATCTGTAAAATGGTAATAATACATTTTCACAATCTTTTTTTTTTTCATTTTGCTAGTGCATACTGTTCAAGTAAGGAATGGAATGCTCATCTCAGAAATGATTGGGAAAACAGAAACAAAAATTTAGTGGCTCATATCCCAGAAACCATCAAGTCTATTTATATGAAAGGGCTGAAATTGGGAATCAGCGTTCTCTCTCTCTTTTTCTCTGTCTCTCTCTCTATATGTGTGCACATGTGCACACGTGTGCATCTGCATGCACACACACACACACACACGCACACACACACACACACACACACACACACGCAGAATCTCACTTTTGCCCTTATTCTTCTCATCCTTTTTATCCTCACCTTTGCTCTGTCTCTCTCTCTCTCTATATGTGTGCACATGTGCACACGTGTGCATCTGCACGCACACACACACACACACACACACACACACACACACACACAGAATCTCACTTTTGCCCTTATTCTTCTCATCCTTTTTATCCTCACCTTTGCTCTGCTTTTCTCTCCTCTGACTTCTTTACTGGTAGTGTGGGGGCTTCTGGTCATTATGAGTTCATTTTACCACTGCCCACAGTGACTTGAAGGGAAAAAGAGAATCCTTTCTGGGGCTCTTCCACCTAAACTGTACTTATAGATGGTTACAAGATTGACTTGATCATTTGCATGGCTCTGAATTAAGCTACCATGCCAAGAAGAGTAGAAAGTACCAAACATTCATGTCTGGGTCCACAATTCTGATTCATGTCCTGAATCCTGGATGAAGTTTTCAGGAACCCAGGACCATTTTAATAGCAGATGGAAGTGAGAAGGGCCTGTGGTCATGTAAATAGAGGGTGGGAATCGTTGAGTTTGGTAGGTTTGTTGCCACAAGTAATAGAAAGGAATGAAGGCTGAATAGGCAAAAGCAAAGCATTTTCTTTACATGTGTTCAGTGGCTAAAGTGAAGCCATGTATAAAAGGCACAGTGTCTGTTATATAATAAGCCATTAATAATTTCAATCCTCAGCCACTTTTTACTATTCATTATACATTTTCCAGTCTAGATTTTCAAAAAAGAGAAAAAGGATTCAACCAGAAAGCAGACAAGCCAAGAACAAGTGCTCTTGCTCAAAACTGTTTTCAAAGCATCTCTGGAAAGTCTCATATTGCCTTTTGGGTCTGTTACTAATACTCTTCCTGGCCATATGTTGTCCAGCCAATCAACACAAATCTATGGGGTCTCCATCATGTTTCTGGTGCTAAGAAGTCAGGGAGTAAATTCTCATCATCTTTCTGAAGATAACACATAGCAATAGAACAAAGCAGAGTTCAAATGGTCTGTTTCCAACAATTTCACATCCCTCATCTCATCCCTCATCGCATCCTAATGAGAGAGGAGAGGATGAAAGGAAAAAGACAATATGTATATTAGGCAAATGAAGTAATAAAGATGGTTAGGATTAGTTTAACACAAGGAAGAGGGGATGAAGAAGTGGATTGTATATATATATACATATATATATATATATGAACATGCAAAATAAACCACTGCTATACAAATAACTGATGCTAATAAAAGATGATTAAAAATCAAAACAAAACAAAAAGCTCTTCATGGAATTGGGTTCCATATTTCTTGAGTTTGGCAAAATCAATATAGTGTGGTAGGAAGTTTTCATATTTGATGTTGCTAACTGCAGGAAAATAGAGCAATATCTTAAGTTTTCTTCAGAACACACAGCTCAATATTTCAGATCACCCAGCTTAATGCTTACAAGTACATTTGCATTTCTTTGTGCTTACTTGTGGATTAAGCTAGCATCATAATTTCTTCCTTTTTTCCACTATTTTTTCAAAAAGTCAAAGAGATTCTTCTAGTAGATAAATCTTATGAAATTAAGACAAAGAGGTTCTTCAACTAGATGCATAGCCTACAAAATTAAGAACATTGATCAAGATGCATTATATCCAGAAATTTATTTGTTAAGTGGTAACTTCTTTGTACAACTACCTAAAGATAATAAAATATTTTTAAAAGAACATTGGCATTTTCTGCTTGTTCTAGGCTTATACTAGTTATTGCAAATAAGGGAAGGCATGGGACCTGTGTTTCTTTGGGCCTGGCTTACTTCACTTAATATAATTTTTTCCAAGTCTTTCCATTTCCTAACAAATGGGGCGATGTCATTCTCTCTGATACAGGCATAGAATTCCACTGTATAAATACACCACATTTTCTTGATACAAGCAGAAAAGGCCAAAAGCTATGTACATATGACCATATAAGATGATGTTAAGTGAAATGAACCCCAAGATAGGGACACAAGTGTTTTTTTCCTGCTATTTTTTAATGTATTTAAAATGTACTATGTTATTTTTTTTTGTTTCTCTTGTATGTTCTTCCCCCATGATATAACTCCTGTTGTATTTGATGTCAGTGCCCTGCATATCGTATATACATTTTTCTAATTTAGGGAGGGAAAGGGAAATAACAAAATGCTGAAATAAGGATACAGGTTGACCCATTATAACAATGAGATGTACAAGACAGTATGTTGAAAAGGAACTTTACAACATTGGCGGGGGAGGGAGGTGTTAGGGAGGTGGGGAGGGAAGGGATGAAAAGGGAAAACAAAGGAGGAGGTCACAATGCTCAGTAGGAAATGTGCTCATAACCTTACACATGTAACTGTAACCCCTCTGTACAATATTTTTACAATAAAAAACAAAAAAGAAAAAAAAGAGCATGGAGGGGACAGGTTAATTTTGAAACAATGGGGAAAAATGATGAAAGGGCTGGCATCCATCAAGATGCATTATATTCATAAACTGATTTGTTGTGCCATACCTCCTTTTACCAACTACTTAAAATAATAAAATACAACTAAAGGACAAATTATTTCCCACAAAATCCACATTCTTCATTTTAGAACCTGTGATGTGCTCTTCTTTCCACACGGAGATTCAGTTTTCTGTATAAGACTTCAAAGGGAAGTCTTTTGAGGAACCTGCATACTGCTTTCCAGAGTGGTTGAACAAGTTTACATTCCCATCAACATTATGGTAACATTCTCTTTTGGCCACATCTCTGCCAGCATCTGTTATTGTTAGTTTTCTTGATAATGGACATTCTAACTGGAGTGAGGTGGAATCTCAATGTTGTTTTGATTTGCATTTCTTTTATGGCCAGAAATGTTGAACATCTCTTCATTTGTCTATTGGCCATTCTTATTTCCTCTTCAGAGGATTCTTTCAAGTCTTTAGCCCACTATTAATTAGGTTGTTGTTTCTTTAAGGATTTGTTTTTGGGGGCTTAATTTTTGAGCTCTACATATATTTTAGATATGAGGCCCTTGTCTGATGCATAGCTAGTAAAGACCTTTTCCCATTCTGTAGGCTTTCTGTTTATCTTGCTATTGTTTATCTTGAAGAAAACCTTCACTTTGATGCAATTTCATTTATCCAATCTTTCTTTGATTTGCTGTGATTGTGGATTGTTACATAGGAAGTTTTGGTATGTTCCAAGGAGCCCAAGGATTTCCCTTATCCATTCTTGTAATAGTTTCATAGTGTCTGTTCTTACATGAGGTCTTTGATCCATTTGGAATTGATTCTGATGCAGGGTGTTACATAGGACCTAGTTTCAGTTTTCTGCACATGCATAGCCAGTTCTGCCAGCACCGTTTGTTGAAGAGGCCATCTTTCTTCCATTCTATGTTTTTGGCTCCCTTATCAAATATTAGGTGGCTATAGCTCTGTGGGTTTATGTCTGGGTTTTCTATTCTATTCCATTGGTCCTCAGGCCTGTTTTTGTGCTGGTACCAAGCTGTCCTCATTACTATGGCTTTTACCCAACTGACTACAAACCAGATTGCACCAAAGCCGCCAGCACAACCATGTTCATTGCAGTATTGTTTACCATAGTTAAGGTATGGAATAAACTCAGATGAACAAATGGATCAAGAAAATGTGGTATGTACACAATGCAATTCCATGCTTCCATCAGAGCGAATGACATTTCCCCATTCATAAGGAAATGGAAATATTTGGAAAAAAATTATATTAAGTAAAGGAAGCCAGTCCCAAAGAAAGATAGGCTGCATGCTTTTTCTCATTTGTAATAATTAGAATATGCCTATAAGTCTACAGATATCAAATGGGTTGGAAAAGACAAAAATATTATACTGGGGCTCGGTGCCAGTGGCTCACATCTCTAATCCCAGATGCTCAATAGCCTGATCATGGCTTGAAGTCAGCTTGGGCTGAAAAGTCCCTGTGGGACTCATCTCCAGTTCAAAAACCAGAAATAGCATTGTGGCTTACAGTGATAGTGTGCTAGCCTTGAGCAAAAAGAGCTCAAGAATAGTGCCCAGGCTCTGAGTTCCAGCCCCATGATTGACAAAAAAAAATATGCTTGGACATGGTTGATTAAATGGGATTCTAAACATTCATACTGTCAGACCAAAGGAGGATATTCCTAGGAGAGTATCACAAGGGCTTAATAGCTCAGTTGAGCTCATATGATTAATGTGCACATTATTATATAAAATAATGTTTAATGAAATGAATTCCAAAAAATGGAGTAAAGAGGCTTCTTTATTGTAGTCTCCATTTCTTCCCTACATACTTTGATTTATTCCCTTTTGTTCTTGTTTTTATTTCTGTACCCTTTGTCTTGTATGTAAATTTATCTGATTTGGAGAGGAGAAGGGGAAGCACAGAAATAGTGGGACACAGGGTGAACCAATTCAACAGTGATACTTACAAGACTCTATGTTAGAAATGAATTATACAACATGGGGGGGTGTGGGTTGGGAGGGAAAAAACTAGGAGAGAATAAGGGAGGGGTCGACACTGTTCAAAATGAAATGTACTCATTACCTGACTTATGTAACTGTAACTCTCTGTACATCACCTTTACAATAAAATTTCAAAACAAAAGACTTGAGAGTTTCCTATTATCTTTAGGAAGCATCTATCCCTTTAAGTATTTCTGTTGTCCTTCCCTGAATTATCTCTGCTAATGTCTCATTTTTTAAGGTGTAATGAGAAGTCTACATTCAGTTTTGTAAAATTAGATGCTGTGATTTTATACGAAGTATACACAGAATTTGATGTATGCAGGATTCTTTTTACTACACATTTGTGCTTGTATACTGTTAGTAATTAAGATTGCTCGTATACCTGATGTTATTTGTCTGAAGTCGTGCCATCAATTTAACCATTGACACCTAAACCCATATAATATTCAATCTCTTAAACTCATGTGCTATTTCTAGTGTTTCCACTGTTCCTTATGAAAATAGGATTACAGTTGCTACATATCTCATAAGATTATATGGAAAAATGTTGTATATCATAGAGAAAACATTGATGAGTTCCCTGGTTTATGGAATACCTTCAATGAATATTACCTAACATTAAAATGTTGAGTGTTACTAGTAAAGCTTAGTTGAAGTTTAAGAACCCTTTTAGAAATTCATATATGATCTTTTGCTTGAGTGATTTGATCTTACATTTTATCTATTGAAAGGTGAAGATTTGAATGAGTGAATTGTCTTCATATAAAACTAATAAGAGTTTTGGTTTTTTGGCAGACAGTGAGTTGGTTGAAAAGGTGGCACATGGTAAACAATGAAGACTGGATGTCACAAATTCCTAAGAAACAGGAATCTCTAAGAATAGAAACAGGGAAAGAGCTGGTCAAAGGTCATTCAAGAAGGTGACATGGGCCTCAAATACTATAGTTGGCTTTGGTATTCAGTTTCTTCCATAATATAAAAATTGTCCTTTAGTCATGGTGTAGTCTTTCTTGGAATCCTTATTTTAATTCTGCAACATTTATATTCCAGGAGTAACAGCAAATCTGCTGATTACTTATGAAAGCAGGGGAAAAAACATTTGCAATTACAGTCAAAATTGAAGTTATTTTCTAATCTTCTCATCTTTTTTAAGGAATGAGAAAACTTTAAATATGGTCAACGTAGCACATTTTAAGTGTCAAACTTACTGAATTTTTCTATGCCAATTGAATAATAATTTTCTGTAAAAAAAAACATTGCACATTCTACGGATTTTTCATCATTCGCCCTGTTTAATATAAGTTGGAAAATTCTTCTTGTGTAAGTACCATTGCATAATGCTGTATGCTGAGCTATTAAGATATATTTAGTAATTCCATTAGAACTGCACCATCGAGCAGGGCAGAGCATATGGAAAGAAGTTGGTGAAAAACTGATTAAACATTTATATCAAGTACATTTTGATTTAACTCACATAAATAATTCATTTTTATGTTTTCTTTCTTTCAAAATAAACCTTTTTGACACCTGCTGTGCTAAAAATAATGCTAGCATGGCTGTAATAAAGAAAGTCTTAAAGCTTGCAGCAATGACATCATCTGGTACCCAGGCAGATACTAAATTATCAGCACACAGTGTAGAAAAGTAAGACTTGGCATTATTTATTATTTATTTAGTGCCTCAAAAATATGCCACGCTTACTGGCAAGTAAAGCACCTGGTGGAATTTGAATATGAATTTGTCTTAAGCAAAGATCAAAATTAAAGGGCTTACAAAGGTACAAACATTTATGAAAGAACCATAAAAATACTGAATGCCCATTATTATCCCTTGAACATGCAAAATAGGGTGAATAGGCTAAAGCAATGGCCCTGGGAGATGTCAAAGTCCTTTTACAGGACAAAAGGAAAGAGATGGGTAAGATGATGTGAGCAGCTATGTATGGTCTTAGCATCAACCTAAAGCAGCAGTTCCCAACATAGGACGTAAATGTTAGTGGAAGCACAAAAGATGGTGTTAGGTGATTTACAGGCATGGTATTAAATAGCATCAAATCAGCTAAAAACTATTTCCTTTAATCCTTTCCCAATCTAGTAGTAAATCTAAGATACAGACTCAGGTGTGAGCTTCTCTGTCCCTACAGTCTTTGGAACACTTTTTGTCTCTTTTTTCAACAAAGACCCAAGGCCTAGTGAAAGAGTCTTTTTGGGTGGTGCTGTATTACATAATATCATTTAATTAAAAAATCTACTGTTGAAAATGTTATTTATCCATGTACAGAATTATATAAAAATCTCTTTCAAAACATTTTGGCAAAACCATGAGTCTATTCAATGAAATTTCATTTATGCATATAAGAGCAGATAAGAATAATAGCCTCAAAATAGGATAGACATCATGACCCTGATATTTACAAATTTCTTCCTCAAATTTCTTCCTGATTGGTATTGGCTAGTTCTATCAAAAAGGAAATTTAAAGGTACATACAGAGAAGCATTTACCTGGATTTTCCCTTATTGTAGACAAAACATACATATCAGAAGCAGTGGATAGTATGGCACAGATTCCTGAAACTAACTTCCTACCTAGGCAACAAAGATGTAATTGACTATAGAGTTTGTTAATGGGGCTCCCATTAAAGACATTCATTCTGGGAGTGGGCACACATACACACACACACACACACACACACACACACACACACACACACACACACACACACAATCACCACAATTGATATTATGAAAGAACATGTTTCATTTGGTACTTCAAACTTGGGTAGCCACGGCTTAACCAGTTATTTGTATGAGGAAATTTTGTTGTGATATTCAAATAGAGAGCAATTGTCTCATAAATTAAGCACTCATAAAATTTAGGATAGCTGTCATGTCTGTTGGAACAGGGTGTAGTTGCACAGTTTCTGGAATGACTATATTGGATCAGCTGGAAAGAAAAATGTTCAAGCTCAGGCTCAGGTTCAGGCTCAGGCTCAAGGAAGCGTGGCAGAGAGGAAATATTACCAGGGAAGGGTGAGTTTACTCTGAGGAGCGATACACTTTGAAAACAGACTACTAGACTTCAGTTCTTATTTATAATAAGTCTGTTTTGTGACTGTGAAATTATTTTAATTCTTATTACTTTGTAACAAAGACTGTGAGTATTGTCCTATACATTTGAGGATGGAATTGTCAATCAGCTGTCCCTGTAAGATTTTTATAGTGTATGAAAAAAATGTTTCCCACTTCAGTTAAATTCTTCTTCCAAAATACTCTGTGAACTGTAAACTCTGTTTACACTGTTGATAGGGGAAGACAATAGTTTGTTAAACCATTTAAATAAGGGAAATTTAATTTCTTCATTACGTCCAAATTAAAGTTTCACATAGAGTTTCATGTGGTTTGAAAAGGACAGAAAAACTTTCATTATCTGGTATTCATGACCATAATTCAACCAAGTGTCTCCTTTTTAAATGTTTGTTTGGGCTGGGGGCTGGAGGTTTAGGCCTGTCATCCTAGCTGCTCAGGAAGTGGAGATCTCAGGATCACATTTTGAAGCCAACCCCAAGCAGATGAGTCTGTGACTCATCTCCAAAAAGCCAGAAACAAGCATTTATGGGAAGAACAAATTCCACACTATGGAAAACTGGCAGAGTGTATTTTGTAGGTCAACTTAAGAGGGAAAGTATGAGATCTCTTTCACAGCCATCTCCTCATCAATGTTTCTGTAAATACAAAACCATGAAAAGGGAAAAAGATTTATCACTCTTCTTTCTATTAAGAGTTGCTTTTTAACCTATAAGTTGAGGAAATAGCCAATCCAAGATGGCAAATTCTTCTATATTATTTCTTTTCACTAACCTTATGTAGTCATTTAGGCTCCATCAGGTTCTTTATGTGTAATAATCCATGTGATATTTCTATACCAAATAAAAAAATGAAGATTGAGACAATGGTGATTGTTTCATCTATAAAAAGCCAGAAGTAGAGCTATAGCTCAAGCATTAGAGCACTAGTCTCGAGGAAAAAAAAAAAACCCAGGAACAGCACCTAGGTCCTTAGTTCAACACCCAAGATTGAAACACAAAAAAGTTTGTTTTAATTATTTACTATAAAAATGTCAGATAATGTCTCATCCATTCATATTAAGGAATATATATATATATATGATCACAGAATAGAAATTTTTGGGCAAAGATTATGAACAGATTAATTTCTTCAGAAGTGAAAGATCCATTTTCATTCCTGTCACTAATGCATGAGTGTGTGTGTGTGTGTACTTCAGCTTTATCTTCACAGAAAATTATGTCCTGATATGTCTTTTAGTTAAATAAGAAATGTTCTTTCTATTTACATTCTCAAATGACTAAGACCAGGCCAACTAATAACTTAATATTACACATTTTTTAGTACTACATGTGAATGAGATCTGGTGAATGCAATTATAATGATGCAGAATTCATGTGCCAATTACTATTCAGATTCTTTTAGGTATAACTGTTTAATACTTTTTTCTTCTGCAATATAAAATGAAAGTTTAAGGTGGTATTCTTTTCTTTGATAAATAAACCAAGTTGAAAAAATAAAAACATACAACAGGTATTCTGCATTAGTTACCGTAAGTTGGTAGCTTATACAATCTCTACTCCAGCTATTGGATGTTTATACAATAGAATTATTCTGCATTCATTAGTTTCTGGAATTAATCATTCCCTCCACAAATAATTGTTTCTTAGTACCATTATTTCCTCTCTAATTTTGACAACATCAATTCAGGAGCTTAGCACATTGTGAACATCTTTCCCTTCTTTTGAAACCCTGATTTGTCTGTAATTTTCAACTTTTATCTCAATAAACTCATTTATTTACTTAATAAATATTTACTATATTCCTACTATATACAGGAATTATGGTAGTCATATTACTGTCATTGCAACAAGTAAGAAGGATGCAGTTCCAGACATTGTGTTCTTTAGTTCTGTGAAGTGGACACGTATTTGCTAACTGTATAAGTATTTATAGAATTTTAATAGACAAGTGCTGTAAAGGTGAAGGATGTAGTACAAGCTATCAGAGGGCATGTAGACTAAAGGTAGTAGAATCTGTAATGGTGGGAAGCAGAGAGAGAAGAGGACATGTGTGGATGCCATTGTTTGAATTGAAAGGAATGAATATAGTAATGCTGAAACAAGAAAAGCAATGGATTTTGTTACTCCTTCTGCAATATGAGCAAATAAATACCTGCATTAATAGCATTCAAACAGTATACTAATTTTTAACTGCAAAGTACTTTTCATGTACTTTGGGGGCTACATACATATATAGGAAAGCATACACACGTGCACCCACACCCAAACACTGGTGTTTAAAACTCTGGCCAAATATAAGTAAGGATATCTTGCCTTTAAAGGTACACAGAACTTTTAAGCCCCACAACCAACAAAAATAAAAAGAAAAACTTTCTAAAGGTACACAGAACTTATTTTCAGAAAGTTTTCTCTGGATTAGAGATCCCACTGGGCTTTAATACTCATTCTCTTCAAAAGATTGAGTGATAAGGAATCAAGTATCCATTTTCTTGAGATTTCTCAATAGCACCTTCAAGCAAACAGTCTTTGACTGGGTAGGAGACTAGAAGCATAGAACTTTGCCCTCCTTCCTTCTCAGACTTCAATGTTACTTCTTGGAAAACTTCAGAACCAAACAGAAGTCTAAACTATGCTAGAATGGACTAACATCTCACCTTTCCTCTCACATTTGCAGTGATTATCAGACTAGAGAGCAATGTCAATTTCTTGTGTACCAAATTTGTCACACTGTTTTGGTTCCAATCACCTGCCCAACCTCAGTACTCTAGAATAGCCTTTTGAGTATCTTAGTCTCATCCTGTAATATATGTTCTACCTTTGCCTCTGCCACAAACCTTACCTTCACTGTGACTGATGGGAGAAAAAGATGGTGGTTAGAGATGTAAGGTGAATCATCACCAATGGACAGCTGAATTGGGATGCCATAATGACTGGAGATGAGCCAGGAGACAGGACACAGGACACAATCACAGAGATACACACAGCATGGAGTCCTTGCGATTAGGCTGGTCTGCCTAAATAGGTTGGCGCAGGGGGCAGATTCTCAGGAAATTCCCAGTCCCAGGCATTGGACTGACAGATTCAGTAACCTATCAGCCAAATGCCCGCCCCTGCCTCCAGGGATCTGGGCACACCCATCACCTGGGAGGCAGGTGATAGGCAGGGGCTTTTCCCTTCCCTCCGCATGAAGACAAGATGCCAGACCCTACCATCCACCCTGTGGCCAATATGGTGCCAGCCAGACCCATCCATCCTACTTCAGAGATAACATGATGATTTTAATATTTGAGTCAGATGATCTCCACATTTTGTGTTTTATTTTTAGGCTATCACTAGGTGTTTTTTTTTTTTTATTTCCTTCACAAAGTAAAAACATGTTTATATTTAAATCATATACATGGTATACCTTTGCCCTGAGTCCTTCTGCATATTTATTTTATTGCAAGATCTGTTTTCTTAGTGAAGCACAAGGGAGGGAGCTGCTAAATTGGGATATTAGCTTTTATGAGGTTCATTAAATGACTGTGAGTAGAGAATCAGGGGAGAGGAAAGTTGGCAGACTTATTATTGCAAAGCCTAACAATGCTGTCCAGCTCAATAGAAAGAGAATCTTGTGAGTTAATTTTATCAGAAGCAATGTATTAGCCAATGGCTGGACAATCATTTTTCCTTCTTCACTAACATAAAACAGTTTCTGTATACACTAAACCATCCCTATGTATTTCTCAGAGGAAAGTTCTCTTAGGTTATTTTGGGAAATCACAGGTAAAATTTGGATGCTAGTAAGTAGCAGACATGTATAAGTAAATACTTATTTACTGTCTATCCAGAAGGGTTATAATATATAAAATGTATCTACATATGTAGATATAATATGTCAAATAAAAAGTAATCTCCCACAAACTTCAACTCTTTGGTAGATGTTCTATTTCAAACATTTTTGCATATATAGTAAATCAATTAAAACTAATTTCAACTATGAGTAACAGACTCAATACATCAGTAGCCTTAACATTATTGACATTTTTTTTTCTGTCTGAGCAACTCTGAACTAAAAATCCATAATATATGAAGCACTTCTACTTTCACGTTCTTTTCTGGTTCTTGTAACAAGTCTGAGATAGAAGCAGAGGGTATGTGAGAAAATGACTGAAATGTGGCACCCAGCAACTCCGTATTGTTAGAACAGTAAATAAATAAATAAATTTTTAGCCCCAAAGCAGAGTCCAGGCTTAAGAAAATCATGGGAAGTATATAGTCTCCCTGCCTAGAATCACTAGAAAAAGACATCTAAACCATCCTAGGGCACATCTTACATGAGCTGGACAAGGCTCACCCAATGGAAAAAGCAGAGTGACTATGAGATTTTGTAACCCCTCAAAATTGCCCACTGACGTTACCTTCAGTGAGCATTTCACTAAGCCTTATGCTGTCAATCTTGTCCAACAGTAGTTTCAACAGGGTTTCTCCACTTTTGATCATTCATATTGGTACTGATATCTGGGAAAGAACTTGCAAACCGCACCACATCCTGACTATGAGTCCCATATGTAGAGGAAACTGGTAGGACACAAGAGGAAGAGCATAGAAAATGAAGCCAATCACAATTCAAACTGAATTTTAGTCATGTCATTTGCTTCCTCATAGATGTATTACTTGCCATCTAACTTTGGGTTCCTGGTATTTGTATGCTCATCAAAGGAGATAATGTGTGTGAATATACCTAGCTAAGTATTTGACATCATGAAGATATCCTAAGTAGGCACTATTATTAGTCAAAGGAGACTACAGAGAGTCTGACTGGCACATCTCTTTTGCTGACCTCAATTCTAGAAACAGAAGGAAAGAGGTCAAAGAAGTTAAGGGATTCCAGATGTAGCCCAAGTCACAGAGTGGCAGAAGGCTGTCCAGGAGAGTGAATGCCAGAAGGAAAGTGGAAACCCGAAAAAGAAAATCTACCACCTCTCAGCCCTGCTGCTACTCGGTTCTCATTTTTAATCTTTGAACGATGTAATAAACACCAATTAACCTAGTGCCCTTTGAGACAGCCTTGCCCAGAGCACCATGCTCTGAAAAACTACGCATGTTTCAGTAATGGACTGGATTATCCCCACTGCCTTGGACATCAATAAAACTTCCATGGATGCAGTGATTGTCAGACTAGAAAGCAACAACAATTTCATTTGTACTGAATTTGCCCACATTGGACTTCATGAAATTATATATATATATATATATATATATATATATATATATATATGATCAAAACATGCAAATTACTGTAAAATCCCTTTACCCCCTCTCTGGTCAAGACAATTACAAAATGTGTTTCAAAACTCTAGGTGTATAGTATTAAAATTAAAACATTAAATCTCTGCTTCTAAGCATGTGCCATCTTGAAAAACTTTCTGTATATGTCTGCTTTAAAAGTTGCATGTTTAGCCGGGCGTCGGTGGTTCATGCCTATAATCCTAGCTACTCAGGAGGCTGAGATCTGAGGATCACGGTTCAAAACCAGCCCAGGCAGGAAAGTCCATGAGACTCTTATCTCCAATAAAGCACTAGAAAACCGGAAGTAGCACTGTGGCTCGAGCAGTAGAGCGCTCGCCTTGAGCTGAAGAGCTGAGGGATAGCACCCAAGCCCTGAGTTCAAGTCCCATGGCCTACAACAACAACAAAAAGTTTCATGTTTATTTTGGCATATGTATGCACCTTGGAACATGTTTTTCTTCTTGAAGGCTGGAGCCTAGGTACCCATAGTCTGATTCTTCCTTATCTCATCTTCCAGTCTGGGATAAGACACATACGATTTGATGAAGGCTGCTGAACCTGAGTGGCCTACAGTCTTGTTTGATACATCCTGTCCACCTGTGACCGTTCCCTTGAGTTTCTTCTTCGCCTTGATAATGGCCTCCTTTTGACTCTCCATTGACTCTCCTTTTCCTTCCATTCCTACTGTCCATCTCTACTTGGGGGGCTAGTTCTTACATTAACTCCTTCCTTGCCTCAGGACTTATTATTCTGTCTACTAGACTTCTCTTTCTCTGAACTCATAATTCCCAATTATGTCATGATTTCTGGATTTATTGCTAAAATTTGGCTTAAGTAAAATTTTTATATCTCTGGTTGATTCTTTCTTTTTGTTATTTCTTTTGTTATCTCTGATGGCATAACTAGTATATGATAGAAACACAATAGACAATAAATAATGTTTGTTCAGATAAACTACCATTTTCAACATGAGCCTACTCTCTAGCAAAAGGCATTTAATTTGGGGCATGAATAGTGATACTAGTTTTAAGTTGCACTTTCTTGATCTGTTTAAAAATTTTACTGAGCATTTCTTATTCAACTAGAAGAGATTATTTTGAGCAAATAAACAACAAAAAGGAGAATATATATATATACATACATATATATGTCTGTAAAATTATATGTATTATATGAGTATATCTTTGTATTTATATAGTATGTCTGTTGTATGAATAGATGTGTTTGAGATATTGTTGAGTTTGTGGTTACATATGTTTTTATGTTTTTGTTCCAAGTGTTTTATATTCCTCTATCAATTTACATATTGTTCACCTCTCTCTTGCTACTATGGCTTTTGCCCCGTAATCTTTTAATCTGTAAAATTATCTCTGAAGTCCAGACCTTTCTCATGTCTTTTCTCTGTCTACATCTGATTTCAGAATTTGGCTTTAAAACTGGAATTTGGCTACTGCCTAAGTAGTTACAAACTCCCAGTAAATGCTAAACTTCTTCAGTGGGAATATGTCTTCCTTCATCAGTGCCTGCATCCTAAGCTTGAAGGGGTTAAGTCCTGCATCTGATTCATGCATCCGCTCAGGTTCCCGCAGCTACCAAGATCCTACGAAACATTGGTGAACATGGAATTGCCATAGGTAGTCTGCATGACAGCCACCAAGATCCGCTCTCCCAACTGCCCTCCGAAGTGGGTTCCTACTGTTCTCTAATTGATGGGTGTGCTTCAATTCATTCACTTTTTAAGTTATAGAACTTCTTGGTATATAGCATTTGATTAATCGTGATTCTTATTTTGCTTCAAGTCGTTCAACTGAAGAAATTCTGGCAAGCTTTTCCCCCTAGAACAGCATAGATTTTTTAAAGGGAGGATTGGGGGATGGTTAGGATGGATGATGGCAAATTCACTGGAACATTTTTCAAGCTTGTGCTCATTTAAATATTTAGTTGGAAGTGTCATTTGTTTTCAAGAAACTTATTTAGAAATTAATTCGGAGTGCAAATTATGGTTATGTAATCCATTTGGATAAAAGCAAGCTAGTTGCCTGGTTACCATTTTAAATGGGCTCATAAAAGAGTACTTGGTAATATCACTTTAATACAGTGTTTACTGAACCTGGCAACTCTCCTTAGTGTTTACTTCAAAAGTATTTAGGCAGAATGTGACTACTAATGACCAAAGGACCACCAGGTCTGGGTAAATAGGATTAGAGGAAAGACCCTGATATTTCAGTATTCGAAACTTGCATTTGAATACATGAGAGTTAGATTTGGCAAAGTGAATGAAATTCCTTTCATGTGGATGAGTGCTTTCCTTGCCTGGAATAGTTTGTTTATTGGAATCCTATAAGGGCTAGCTGCATAACACTGGCGGCAATGCTGTCATATGGGGTTCTGCTGCATCTAACTTTCAGAAAAAGAGGAGCAGAAGCACAGTGAGGAAATGAGCGCCGCACCGGCTGGCTGTGCAGGTGGATGGACAGCCGTGCCTCGCTGCTGCAGCTGTGTCTCTCTGGCAGGCATCTCGGGCTTCTCAGCTGTGCGCAGAGCCCAAAAATAGACACTTCCCTTTCGCTTCCATTCCTGACTCACCTCAAACATAATGAGAATTTCTGCTTACAAAAAGCACAGCTTTTTTTTTTTTTCTTGCGCTCACAAAATCACCCACCAACTTTAGAATGCCAAGGACTCAAAGGAATCAAAGATTTCTTCTCAAACATGGCCCCTGTGCCTCATCTAAGACATATTTTTGTTGTTATTGTTCTGGCATTTTTTTTGTTCTAGTTATCTCTCTTTGTAGAAAGAGTGAAGGTGTTTGTGAATATATTTCACAATGAACTATAGTTACTCTACTGTGTTATAGAATAGAGTTTAATCTTTCTAGGTAAGTGGATTTATGTGTCTGTTAACCATTCTCTGCAATCTGCTCCCTCAGCTGCCCTCCCCAGCTACTAGTAACCACTCTTCTACTCTCTACTGCTGTACGATCGACATTTTTTCAGCTTCCATATTTGAATGAGAACACGTAGAATTTGTCCCTTTTGTATTATAAAAATAAAATTAATAACAAGGAGGAGTTGCAGGAAGAATCTGCATGTAAAAGTTCTTGTGAATAGTCTTGTGAGCTAAAGAAGAGAACAAGGATTCTTTCAGCAGAGTCTAGCATAAAGATGTTTACCAATTCTCTTTTTGAGAAATAGAGATGAGCCACATATCACAGCTTGTCTTGTGTTCAGGAAGAGCTCTAGGATTGGCTGCTGGCCAATGTACTGTGGGTAGAGATGCTATATACCATTCTTAAGTCTAAACAATAAAAGCTGCTCTTGGAATCTGCCTGTCCAGACTGTATCTGCATTTTAGTCTTTAAATGCGGTGAGCCCAAGCAGAGTGTCCTGAAAACTACCCCTGGTCAATGACATGAGCAAGAAATAAGCTTGTCTAAAGCTGCTGAGTTCTGAAGTCATTTGTAAGGGCAGTCAACTTGACCTGATAATTACATGTTCCTTCAAGAACAAGGAAGAAAAAAATAGGAATAGAAATGCCTTTTTGGTACACTATGGTAAAATTATAGTAAACCTACACTACGGTAAACTACTCATATGTATGTGTTTCAAAATAAGGAGTACAGGAGTTTAGCAGTATTGGGGAGGTAGTTGTGATCTTTGCATATTCATGAAAGTGGCCACCATAAAAGAAAAGCAGCAGCCAACAGTGAAGCTAACATGAACCCTAAATGGGGCGGGTGAATCTAACCCAGGGCCGACCCTTTACTTAGTTTGACCTCTTCCTTTTGAAGCATGGTAGATTAGTGAGGACAAGAATAGAAAAGATCTTCTTACACTACCTCCCCAATACAGCTAAACTCTCGTACTCCTTATTTTGAAACATATATATGAGTTGGGTATGGTAATGTAGGTTTACTATAATTTTACCATAGTGTACCAAAAAGACATTTCTATTTCTCTTCCTTTTTTATATAACAAGAACATTTACTTTAATACTAAGAGCAGATTTCTCTTCTCCCCCGCCCCAGAAAAAATAGTGTTTCATGGGGGCATATCTACAACTTTTTGTTTAAGCTGAAAATTATGTTCACATACACAACAATTAAGTGTAGATTTGGCAACAATTTCATTAATCTGCTCATCAGAGCCAGAGACCTTAGATAATTCAGACCAAAAAATGAAAATTCACTTAGATATGGGCTTTTCATTTAGGGTCATTTAGGCATATGAGCCTGCTTGTAGACAGTTTAGCTTTTGATGTGCTTTATTTCCTTGAGAAGAGCAAATATAGAAGATGTATTCAAGCCCTAGAAACTACTTTTACTCTCCTTGAATAAGGTTGAGCGAGCAGGCCCCTGAAAGGAAGCAGATATTTCCCCACTGATAAAGGATAACTTCAGCTTTTTAGCAGTCATAGTTTCTCACCAAAAGGCAAACAAAAATCCTTATTTTTCTTTCCAGTCATCTTATATCTCTAAAAATATTTCAGCCATGGAAGAGCTAGTTATCCTTTTGCACCTGCATTGGTGAAGAAGCTCCCAAATCCAGTTTTTAAAAAATGACTCTAAAAACTTAAAAAAAAAGTATAAGATGGAGACAACTGGAGATTAGAATCCAAGAGGGCCTGTGGAGGAAACAGTGGAAATGTTAACTGCCGTCTGTGTGCACAGCTGCCCTGATGCTCCCTCCCAGGAACATCTGCCTAAGGCCTCACCCCAGACCCACTGGCAGGCTGAGGGCTCAGTAATGAACACAGTGATGTAGGATTATGCTTGCTTGCATGCTCTCCTGGAACTGTAGCTGATTCCAAATGGAATTGTTGGTGATCCAGAAACAAAGTGGACTCCTTTCCAGGAAGCTGTAATAAGGGGATTAAGAAACTATAGAGGCCTATGAAGGTTTTCCATGTTACTTAGAATGGGACCAGAAACAGCTTTAATCAAAGTTAATCAACCCATCTGAGGCAGATCATAGAGGAGCTCCTGACTGGGATGAATGCTAATGCTGTAAGGGACACCAAGGGCCTTACTGGTAATAGGCAGGAAAGCCTGTTTCTCCAAATAGGAGAGATGCTCAACTGCGCGGGGCCATATGTCTGCCGCAATCTGTGGCCTTATGGATGGAGAACTCTCTCAACCCCAAGGCACTATGTTGAACATGGAACAGAACTGACAGTGCCAAAGGGTGAAAGACATTCACTGTGTTTCAAAGACAATCGGAGTATTTTTAGTAACAAAAATGTTGGCAAATGAACACACACCACAGGTGTTGTTTCCTACACTACTTGATCAAGGATGAAGGAAGAAATCTGAAATTAGCAAAAATGAGTGATTTTCACATTATGGATTTAATTTTATAAATACAGCAACACTGACATATCAAAAAAAAAAACCTAGCTTCAAGGAGTAGACTGGTTTAGTAATGCTTTGTGATAATTAGACAGTCTTTATAGATTTGCCTATTTTTTGCATTTATGTTTTTATGTTCAAAAACATTTTAAACTATAAAATATTTTGGGAGCTGTGAATATTGATTTCACAGAAATAAAAAGTAGAGCAGTAGTTACTTTAAACTACAGACCTGCATCAAACTATCACACTGTACCCCATATATAGGTATAGGTGCTATTCTTATATGCCAATATTTTATTTTTCCAGGACTGGGAGCTTGAACTCAGGGCTTTGTGCTCTTGTTCTGCATTTTTTTCTTATAGCTGATACTTTTAAGAGTTTCTCAGATACGTAATTCTCTAATTTCAGCTGTTAGAGTAGCTAGGATTCAAGATGTGAGCTATTGGTGTTCCACTCAATAAATTTTAAAAAAACAACAAATGACATGATAGGGCTGGACATGTTTGCTTATGTCTGTAATTTTAGCTACTCAGAAGGCAGAGTTTGAAAGATCATGTTCTCAGGACAGCCTGAGCAAAAAGTTAGTGAGACCCTCCATCTCTACAAAAAACTTGGGGCTGGTTACATGCATCGGTCATGTCAGTTATATAGAAGGATAAATAGGAGGAAGATCATGGTTTAGGCCAGCCCAGGCAAAACATACAAGATCCTACTGAAAAAAAACAAAAACAAAAACAAAACAAAAAAGCTAAAGCTTTTTTTTGTATTGTTTGTGACTCTTTTTTGTTGTTGTTTCCTTTCTTTTCTTTAGTTTATCCTTTTTTGTCTCTGTGTTTGATTTCTGCACATGTTGTCTATATATACATTTATCTGATTTGGGAAGGGGAAGGGGAAGCATAGAAATGGTGGGACAAAGGATGAACTAATTCAGCAGTGATGCTGACTTGACACTATGTTGGAAATGAACTATATAAATTGGGTGGGGAGGAGAGTTAGGAGGGGAAAATCTGGGAGGGAATGAGGAAGGGGTAACACTGTTCAAAAGGAAATATACTCATGACCTGATTTATTTAACTGTAACCTCTCTGTAATCACCTTTACAATAAAATGTTAAGAATAGATATATAAATAAAGTCAAAAGCGTGACTTGAGTGGTAGAGCACCTGTCAAACAAGTACATAGCCTTCTCTTTAATACTGTATTAACTGCCAGAGGATGGGAGGAGGAAGGGGAGGGGGAGGAAGAAGGGAGGAGGAGGGGGACGATGAGGAAACCACGCATATCATAAAGTGTTCTTTGTACTTAAATGACCTTTCTGATTATGTTTCCTCATTTCCAAATGGCTATAATGACACTGGTTTTGAGAGCTTTTCAATTTTTAGTGGAGTCATAAATGAGAGATATCAAACAGAGCCAGTAACACATAGCACACATTCAATAAATGGAAAAAAAAACTCATCTGGGTTAATATGCAATACATGTTGTAGGAGAGCCAATTATCTTAGTACTGCTTCGGGGAAAGCTATTTCCCCTTATTACTTATAAGACACTGAAATAAATTTAAACCCAGAATATTGCAATAATTTAAATAAATGTCATTTCTAGAACCTTTAATTCATAATTTCTGATAGTGAATTAATGAGATGCCATTAGGGTCATGGCTACTATTCTATGGTTTTATGAATGAAAAATAATGGGTTTCAAATATCTCATTTGTTGTGTGAGCTTGTGTAACGTGATGTTCCTAAGCTTTAGCTCTAACGTGAAAAGAAGCTAAGACAACTAAGATCATAGAGAGTTATTGCAAATGACTAAATGGTACATTATGTTCTTGCCACAATAATTTACCCCTAACTAAGTTTTCATCTAAAAATATGCCTTGTTGAATGGCAACTCCTTTGTACAACTACTTGAAGGTAATAATATTAACTTTCAAATGATTTATTTTATGATTTTTATGATTAGATTGACAAAATTCAGAGCTGAATGTTGAAAGAGGTGATGAGCCTGATCAAAATCCATTGTGTTCATAAACTGCTTTGTACAAAGACTTAAGGATAATAAAATATTAAAGAAAAGAAAATAAGAGCTATGTTTGCTTTTAAGATGAATGTGATTCATTTTTTGAGCAAAAAAAAAAAATAGAAAAATTTAAGCCAGAAAGCACAGAAACTATAAAATAATTTTAAATAATATTTAAAACAAGGTTAGCATCTTTTACAAATAAAATATATGGTTAAATTTATTATAAGATAAAATGTACTAAGTGATTTAAAATTTTAGTGGCTCTGGGAAAAACTTTATAGCTAGATATTATCCTATGCATTATATCAATTAATTAATTTAGGTAGTCAGGTAATTCTTTCATTTTCAGATTCTTCTTAACTTATTCATTCAGCAAATACTTAGCAATTACACATTCTAGATGCATTGAGTGTAAAGATAAAAATGACTTAGTCCATGACTGAGTAAGTCACATTCAATGTAAGAAAAATAGCAAGATATTTATTCACTCACTCATGTGAAATTTATTGAGCAATACTAGATGATGGATCGTCAAAGATGAATGGTCCTGACGGCTTCTGTTCTTGAAGCGCTCACCATCAAGAGAGCATGATGAATTCTACTGACATGTTTTAAGTTTTATGATAAAGGACAGCAGAGGAAATGTCATACCTTTCCACTTTCTCTTGTGGATAAAGCAGTGGTCACAAGGAGTTGACAGCTAAGCGATGTCTTAAAAGATGGGAATAAGAAAGATCATGTGAAAAGCCCATGTATCAATCAGCAGGCTTGAGGAACTGCAAATTGTTCAATGGGTCCTCATGGATAATGTTAGGATCCTAAAGTAAAATACCCTCTGAGGGCTCAAGTGCTAAAAGTTTTGTTGCCAGTTGAAAGGCCTTTGGGTTATGTGGGTTCAAACTTCCACAATGGATTAATCCAAGGTGAAGTTCTAAATTGATGACATTATTGAGAGATACTAGAATCAGGAAGTAGGGCCTACTTGGAGGAGGTGAGTCACTGCAAGTCTGCTTTTAAAGGACTGATCTTGTCCCTGGTGCCACTTCTGTCTCTCTACCTCCCAGGTGATATGAGACATAGATCTTGCTTTACCTCATGCTGTCCACTGTGGTATTCAGCTTCCCCTCAGGTTCAAGGCAATGGAGCCACCAATCCTGGAATGAACACTTTGTAACTGTGAGCTGGGACAAATCTCTTCCCTCTTGAAACTCTTCCTTTCCAGGGCCTGTCACAGTGACTAACGCAAAGGGAGTCAATGCTGCAAAGGGAAGGGGCCAGGAAACAAATGATCGTTTTACCACCATGCTGAGTGCACTGGACTTCATCCTGTCAGCAATGCGTTGTTATTAAATGGTATGTTTACCTTTGACTTTTAGAAAAGGAATTCATATAGAGGTTTGGAGGATGTGTACAAAACAGATACTCTGCACAGGGCAGGAAGAAGAGAGAGGTGGGCTTGCAAGAAATCTTTTTTGTTTTATATGTGGTGCTAAAGACATCACTGACTATTTGAGGAAAAGGGCTGAATTTTTAGTGTTGCTCTCCCAGCTAAGTGATACACAAGAAGAGGTGAATGATGATGTTAACAGTCATCTGTTGAGTTTTAGGTAACTGTGGATTAAATTGTGAAAGATGTCCTGAGCCAGTTCTCTATAGATCTTCAGAGTAAAATAAATGAATTAGGTTAATAATTACAGTTGTCTAATGAAACTCTGTTGTACCCTCTAGAGCAAGAATCGGTTCTGTGGTCCCTTCAGAGAGTGGCCCTATGCCCTTCTACAAATAGCTCTATGAACACCAAATGCTCCTTTCTCCACATTTCATTCCTCTAAATTTGCCTTATCCTACTCCTACCACTGACCACAAAACACAAGCTCCTAACGAACATGTTAGGTGATATCTTTTTTTGTTTGTTTGTTTGTTTTTTAATTTTTATTTTTTGTGAACATACTGTACAGAGGGGTTACAATTACATGGGCAAGATAATGAGTACATTTCTTATCAAGCATTGCAGCCTCCTCCTTTGTTTACCCTTCACATCCCTTCCCAGCTTCCCTCACACCCCCGCCCTGTCCCCCCACCAAAGTTGTAAAGTTCGTTTTCGACATGACAACTTGTACTTCTCATTGTTGCAACGGGCCCACCTGTATCCTTAAACGACTTGTTTTTCCCCATCTCCTCCACAAATTATGTTAGGTGGTATCATTAAGTAAAGTAAAAACTAAACTTTTGAATTTTTGAGAAATGGGGAGAGAAGCTACCTGAATACATCCTTTTTTTCTTTCATCCCTGAAAACAATTGTTAGTAAGAAACCAGTCTGCACAAATGTTGAGTCTTATTTTGTGGCCTTTAAAAATAATAGACACATTATCCTCATGTGCAATCATTTCTTTTCTCAATAGTCACGTAAACTTTCCTCTAAAGTACACATTATCATCTTCATTACTGCACCAAGTCATCTGTAGATCTTCTTTAGGCCCCTACTACAGCTCATTGATGGTTATTTGAATTTTTTAAGTAGTAAAATAATATCATTTTACCATTTTACCAATCATACGTTATTTATGTATTTATTTTTTGCTGGTTCTGGACTGGAACTTGGGATTTGGGTGCTGCCCCTGAACCTCTTTCTGTTCAAGGATAGTGCACTACCACTTGAGCTACAGCACCACTTTACAGCTTTTTCTGAGTAGTTTACTGGAGTTAAGAGTCTCACGGTCTTTTTTGCATGCCTGGCTTTGAACCATGATCCTCAGATCTCAGCCTCCAGAATAGCTAAGATTACAAGTGTGAGCCACCAGCGCATGGTGTAAGTTGTTGTTGTTGTTGTTATTGTTATTATTTGTCAGTCATGGGGGGCTGAACTCTGGGACTGGGTGCTGTCTCTCAGCTTATCAGCTCAAGGCTAGCACCCTACCACTTGAGCCACAACGCCACTTGCAGCTCTTTTCTGCTTACATAGTGTTGAGGAATAGAACCCAGGGCCTCATGCCTGAGAGGCAAGCACTGTACAACTGAGCCAATTTCCCAGCCTGGTGTAAGTTATTTTTAAAAACTCAAAAAATTGAATTCTTACACTATGACTTTGCACTAAAATATATCCTAGATAGATAAATTAGTTTTTGTCTACATTCTAGCAATCAATGTTTTCAAAGTTTAATAGCTTTACTGCAGTATCATTTATGTTTAGAGACTATACATGTCTAATGTATATAATTTAGTAAGTTTGGTTATATTCATATCCTCATAAAGCCATTAATGTAATCAAGCTATTAACACATCTATCACTTCCAAGTAAAATTAAATGATGTCTCAAATTTATTAAAGTGTTTCTTTTTTTTAATAAGGTTTTTATTATGAAAATACTATACAAAGGGGTCACAGTTACATGAGCAAGGTAATGAGTACATTTCTTATCAAGCATTGTTGCCACCTCCTTTGATTTTCCTCTACCATCCCTTCCCTCCCACCTCCACAAAACTACACTCCCCCCTCCCCTCTTCCAGCCTAAACTGTAAAGTTCGTTTTTCAACATAGTGTCTTGTATATTTCATTGTTGCCATTGGTCAACCTGTATCCCTATTTAAACATTTTGTTTTTTCCCTTCCTCTCACCAAATTATACCAACATCAAATACAGAGACAACAGGGGTTACTGTCTTCAAACAGTTTCTTACTTTCTTTTCTTCTTTCTTTCTTTCTGTCAGTCATGGGGCTTGAACTCAGGGCCTAGGTGCTGTCTTTGAGGTTTTTGCTGAAGGCTAGTGCTCTACCACTTTGAACCACAGCTCCAGTTCCAGTTTTCAGGTGGTTGATTGGAGAGAAGAGTCTTACTAACTCTCCTGCATGGCTGGCTTCAAACCACCATCCTCAGATCTCAGCAATTCCAAGTACCTTGGGTGGCCACCAGCACCAGCCTGATTGCTTACATTCTTAGGAGATATTAATCATTTCCCTTACAAAACTGGATTTCCTGGCTGATTGTTGATGCATTCTCTAAATTATTAAATAAATAAATAAATAAATATTATTCACAAAATGGGCCAGGGGAAAAACTTGTGTTTCAGTAATAATGTTCATGTGGCTTTTCCCTCTGTTATTGAACCTTGTGATTTGCCAAAGAAAAGAATAAAAGTCACAAATCCCACAGTGACTGCCCTCCTGTCCTTGTTGCCCTGAGGCTAAAGTGAGCCTACCCTCCGGGACATGAAGGCTGAGAGGGAGAAAAATTTCTAATTATAAGGTAGCTGTTCAAGTGAAATAACAACAACAAAAACCAAAACTAACTTGAGTTCTGAAATAAAACCAATTCTCACTCAGGGAGCTCCCTCCACAGTATCTGAGGTAGAGGTTAGCTCAGAAAGAAGTCTGACTGTTTGTAGGTGGGCCAGAGTCTTAACTCTTTCATTGTTTGTGATTGGTAGTAATAGTTAAAGCCCTAGTATATTCAGGAACATTTAATTCAGATGTTCCATGCTTCATTTGTTCTACCTTTAGAGGTTCTTTCAAAGTAACAATTCATCCAATCCATGAATCTGATGTGTCAGTTGATTCCATCCCAGTGGCTGTTATGAATTTATTGAATAAGCCACAGTGCATGAAAAACAATATGAACAGAGTCCTCTCTGAATTTGTAAGCTATGTTGGCTTAAGCATTACTCATAATACTAATAATAAAAAAACAGGTCCTGAGCTCCTATATATTGATTAAATTTTAAAGCTGCTATTTGGGCAGTAGGAAACGTGAATACTGACAGGTAAATGGATACATTCTGAGAAAATAGATTCTTCATTGGACTCCGGTGTTCTGAGATTTGATGAGAAATGTGTGCTTTGATGAAAATTCTTACAAGGTTGGGTCTTGCAAGCCAAAGAAAAAGTCCAAAACAGATACTCTCAAACCTAAATGTGAAGTATGTTTCTCAACTAAAATGGAAAACCAACTTAAACATGAATGGGACAATATTGGTTATGTGAGCAAATCTGGGATTGACCCGAGACAACTTGCCTCTCACTTGAGTGTTTCATCTTGCTTCATTGAATTAAGTGTAGATTTGCACTCCCACCTGAATGTGAATATAAATTCAGCTAAGTCATAACCTCTGAACTTCAGAGTGTTATCCATTTCTTTCCTCTGTGAAGCCCTTGATACTGGTTTATAAGGGTGCTGTGCGGATGATTTGTTCTTATAGGAAAGGTACGAAGCCTCCTCTGCAAACCTCAGACTCAATGGTTCCGGTTTTATCTCCTGTAATTTGTCAGCATGTGACTTTCCTCAAACAAGTATTTCAAAAGAATGATGGCAAAATTAAGAGCCATGGTTCACATGAAACTGCTTTCACTCTATTTTGAAAGATTATTTTACAAATAAAGATATTGCATTGACATTGGCTTATGTTACCCTCAAGATCCTTTTTCTATAGCTCTTAACTGTTTACAAAACTCTTTTTGCATTTGCTATCTCATTATATCTTCATATTTGCCCTCTGAAGTAACTATTACTGTCTGTATTTAGCAGATGAGGAAAATAAAGCTCAGGAGATTAAATGACCTGCCTAACCTCACACAGTTTACAGCGGCAGGACTTAATTCCCAGGTTTCCGACTTCTAGCATTTAAAAAGAAATAATTGCATTCCACTCTTTACAAGTGAATAATGGGTTGACTATCCAGTGGATAATCATACTGTGGAGTATTTCTGGAACTTTAGAGATCAATTCACAAAATGCTAAACCAGCGATCTTAGGAACAGGTTGTAAACAGTGAGGGGTTGAGCAAACTTTTAATGAACAGAGCCTATCATGGGATTCAGAGCAAGGCAGTTCTATTTTTTGTGCTCAGATATTCCTCTTCCTTCACTAAAGGTGTGTTAGTGATTAAGTGGGTTAATTGTTCAGAGTACTACATAGATGAGATCAATTTAGCCATCATCTTCCCCTGTCCAATCCAGCATTCTTTTCAGTGAAAATAACAGATAAAAGAAATAGAACTCACCAGAACCCGAATGAGGTCCTGGAGAAAGCCAGAATGGGTCAGATTAATGTTTATTCCACAATGCCATATGTCATGAACATAAAAGTTTTTCAGGTCAGTACCATTTAGCTCAAATATTTGTTCTTGTCCATCTTCAAATGGTTGTACAAGGGGATTACAATTGAATGTGTCCAGTGAGTCCTGATCTGAGTCATCTCTTCTATCATTCTCCTCATCTTCGCTCTCTTCCTTCCCTCCCTCTGGGAGTCATGTCATGTTTCCTACTTCCTTTATCACACATGTACACTGAATAAAGAACTACGGCTGCAGAAAACTAGGGTGGGGAAAGAGGAAGCAAAAGAAATTTGTTTACACAAGTTTATTCCCAGATGTCCTAAATTACGCCTCAAAAATAATCATTTAAGCTGTTCCACACAAAGAATTTGTAAACAAGCATTTAGAGTATACCTCTTTAAATGGGAAAGTTAAGGGAGGAAAAGACAGAATTTGTAAGCAGTGGATTTTGCTTCAGCAGCATCACACACGTCATATATCATGCAAAAAGAAGCCAAGTGTAAAAGACAAGCCACCAATTCACTAATGTCCCCCAGTTGGAGTGAGGAGGAATTAAGAGTCACACAGCGTGCACAATCTCTGCTGAAGTGGAACCTGGAAATTCCCTGTCCTCTTGCTTCTATTCTCACACTATCCAAATGCCCTTCGTTTAGTTCATATTTGATTTGCCTTGTAAGAGGACTCTCAAGCATAGTGCAGAAGTGCTATATTTGTGGGTTGTGTGTGTGTGTGTGTGTGTGTCTGTGTCTGTGTCTGTGTTCTAGTTCTAGAGTTTGAAATCAGAGTTTGGGCACTGTCCATGAGCTTTTTTGGCTCAGGAACAGTGGTTCCACTTCTGGCTTTGTGCTGGTTAGAAATTAGTCTCACAGGCTGTCTGCCTAGGTTGGTTTTGAACTTTGAGCCACAGATCTCGGCCTCCTCAATAGCTACAATTACAAAGGTGAGCCACTGGCACCCTGCATCTGCCTTATTCTTAAGCAAAAGGAGGTAGTAGTTTTCGTTCTGGTTAGATAAGCTTTGTGCAGATTGGATCAACAATATTTTAAATATTTAGATAAGAAATCATACCAAGGGAGTTCATGAATTGATAAATTAATGAACTCTAATCCTGTGTTTTCCCTTTAGGTCATGGTTGACAATTTGCAGATTCAGTCTTCCCTAGGATTTAACATAACATATAACCACATCACAAAAGGAGATTTATCTAAGGCTTTTGTTTCTAGTCTCTGAAATTTTCAATCAGATAAAACTAAAAATATAATAATAATTTGTGTCATTGCTTTGAACAACAGAAGTGGTAGACATAAGCTCAACGTTTTGAATCAAGTTGTAGATTTTTTAAAAAATGTATTTCAAATGTTTGTAATATATATATATATATACATACATATATACGTATACATGTATATATAACTAGATGTATGTATTTTCAGGTATACTTTGTAACTTTTAGCAGAAAACAAGAACTTGGAAAGTAATTCAAGTGAATAGAGCTTTTCATAATGTTGTAAAAGAATAGTGTTATCAAATAAAATGAGGGACCAACAAACCTCATATAAGGTCTGACTGTAAAAGACATCTATATTATTATAACATTAATGCTATTGAAATATAAGCCTCACATGAATATTTTTATGTACTTTAATTTTGTTGTTGAATAAGAGTAGTTGATTTTGTGTAGCTCATTATGATTTGTTTGTTTGGTTTTTTTTTCCTCCCTCAGCCGGTGAGCAGAGGTATAGGGGATAAAAAAGGCTAAAAAGAACCACTGCCTGGGCAAAAGGAGGGCCTGAGACATACAACAAGGTTACTCCATCTACCTGCATAGACACCTTTCTCCTGCCAGGCGGGCCCCGGAGCTGAGCTTGACACTGGTGAATAGCTCCAATGTGAGAGCCATGATGCAGGAACTGCAGGCCTTTCTGGAATCCTGTCCCCCTGACCTACGGGCTGATTGTGCCTCAGGTATCCTGTTGGCTGCAGAGAGGTTCCCAGGAAGCAGAGGGTGCCGCCTGGGAAGGAGCACATGTTCTGATATCAGAACTGATAAGTAATGTTCCCTAGATTTGCTCCAACCAAACGGTGGCACATAGACACCATCCTGCGTGTGCTGACAAAGGTGAGACAGGGCCCAGTCTGAACTGGTCATTATGGTTTTGAGACCTATTTTTAGTCATTAGATGACTCTCACAAGGTGAGCAGACATGTGGATTCCACCACAAGATGGCCGACGGGAGCAGTCAGTGCCTTTTAGTGGGCTCTGTTACTTGCCTCTAAGAAATCACTTGTATATCATTGTTGAAATTAAAAATTCAGAAGATTTTAAAGTGTCTAGCTCCTCTTTAGCCTTGAGAAATGTTTGCCATTCTTTATTCTTCCACAAAGCCAAATCACAAGACAATAGAACACTATCCTAAATGAATGATTAATTTTTAAATTTTTTAAAAACTAAGACATTTCACTTTGCACTTCTCACCGAGAAATGTATTCTAGCATGTCAAGGATAGCAAAAGTATTTACGACATGTCAGTTGGATTTGTCACCTGTGTTACAATTTCTTGCTAAAATTTCATGGTTTTTGTTGTTGTTGTTGTTGTTGTTGCACAATAAATCCACAATTGGCAAGAGATGTTCAATTTTGGGAAACATGAAGCTTGCTTGATATTTCACAACAAAGAATGTTCTATTTTGGGCTCAACAGAAAAGTAACTTTAAGAAAAAAAATGTAGGTCTTTAAAAATATTGCTATCTTGTTACATTGAACTGATTTTTTTTATAATAGATTTTTAGTGTTTGGTAGCTACTGATTGGTAACTAGTGTTCAGTAGCTACTGTTGAACATTTTTGGAGGAATGCATTTGCGTTTGCAGGGGGTGGTGTGGTGGCACATATTTACTTGCACCTGGCAGATTATCTTATTTTAAATGGATTCAACAGTCTGTGAGGGGGCAGATGTTCATGACAACAAAAGGAGGACAAATTAGGCTCTGTTAAAAAAGGGAACATAAGGGAATAAACACAACACATGATTATTAGCCTACAGAAGTGCTGTAAGAAATAAAAACTTGACATGAATGAGAAAGCAGGATGTTGGTGTACAACAGGAAAATAGAGGAGGAAGACCAAGTGGCAAGATTTTATTCAAGTAAGAGAAAAAAAAATCATCTGTCAGAATTTCAACATCTGACGAAATCAAAAGGCAATGTGAGGAGACAAGTCTGCTTCACAAGGATTTGAGATGACACAGGTATGGGCCAGGAGTGGCCCTGCCCACAGGATCAGCATACAATGGTGCACATTGTATGCTGCCAGTGTTGTCACTTTGCTCAGTGTTGTTGTGAGCCCTTTTATCCTTTCCAGGATCCTGCCAAAAACCTGTGCCCTAGAAAGGTGATTTGGTTGTCATAGATTCTACATGAGTCCGATATTTCCAATGAACTCTCAATCGTTTGGCAAAGAGAGAGGATCAAAGGAGAGAAGGACAACTTTAGCCTTAGAAAGAAGCAGAACCAGAATGTTTTCACAATAATTTAGTTTTCTGAATTAAAACAAAATAGGCTTTATTGGTACAGTGAATAAAACTTTGCTACAAACACTCCATGGATCACTAAAACTGAGCCTGCTAGTTCTTGCCCTCTGAATGTACGTTAACATCATATATTAAAACACTATAGGAACTTGTGGCTCAGACTTGTGATCCTAGCTAGTCAGGAGGCTGAGATCTAATGATCACACACTTCAAAGGCTTCAGCCTAGGTTGACGAATTGAAGACGACATTCTTACCTCCAATTAACCAGAAAAAGTATGGACTGGAGGTATTGCTTAAGTAATAGAATGCCAGCTGTGAGAGTAAAAAAAAAAGAAAAAGGAAACAAAAAGAAAGAAAGAAAGAAAGAAAGAAAGAAAGAAAGAAAGAAAGAAAGAAAGAAAGAAAGAAAGAAAGAAAGAAAGAAAGAAAGAAAGAAAGAAAAGAAAAGAAAGAAAGAGAAGAAAAAAGAGCTAGAACATGAGTCCCTGAGATCAAACCCCAGTACTGGCACCAAATAGTATGATTCACATTTGGTAAATATAACTGATGTCAAGTATGAAGCTACCAAAATATCTTCTTCATTTTAGAATTATATAGCATTACCCTGTAGGCAAAGTCCTGAAGAGTTAGTGGGAAAAAAATAACTTTTTGATAAATAAAAGCATTAAAGCCTTTTTGTAAACAGTAAGAAGATCATGAGGAATGTAAAATCACAGTAAATTCGCATTGCTTTTTTTTCAGAGTTGGGTTTTCAGCTATTACATTTATGTAAAGTAGAGTGGGCCTCTATGCAGAACTCTTAGGGAAAGAGTTAATCCTGTTTCTCCAGTGTCTAATTTATCACAGTTACCTAAGGCACTGGAAGCATCTGGCTCAACACGTACATATTTTTCAAGTACAAATTAAGGACTGAGAATGAGGCCAGCAATGCACTGTTGTGTGCAGCAAGAGGATGGTCCCACCAATTGGGAGAGGCATAAATATTGCCTTGGATTTTAATAAGGATGAAGTTCCATATATCATTAACAAGTCTTCTGTCTATGTCTTAAAAACCTTCACTCATTGAGCTAGATCCCTGCTTAATATTCTATGTGCATGAACCAGTTTGGCTTGAGGTTGCATGAAGCAGTTGGGCATTAAAAATAAGATTCTTTTTATTGTTAGGATGTTTGCTGTTTTCTAAACCCTCTTTAAGTAACTTATGCTGTGATTTGTGCCATACTGTATATCTGCTTACTCATTTATGTCTACCCCATAGGATGTGAATGATTAGGGTAATTTTTTTCACACTGTTAACTAATCATCATTGATTTTCTCTTTAACTTAAAAAAATTAAGTTTAGCATTGGTCAACTTAGGTTGAAATAAGTGAGCAAATGATTTATCATTGTTTTATTTCTTTATAAATTCTCTAAAGCAGCGAAGTACGTTAAAATGATATTGAGATGAGAACCAGTATAGTGTTATCCTAAAAGCTTAGGTAAGACTAGAAAACAATGACAGTTTATAAGATCTAGTTTCTTATTTTTAATCATTTTTCTGATGTCACATGTGTGCACAAATAGTGCATGTTTTCTTGAGTCCGAAATGACTTCTTTGTTGATCTAGGAGAGTCTAGCTGCCTTAAGCAGAGTTTGCAGGAAAATACTCAGTAGTCTTGGGAGGGGGAGAGGTGGGGGACAAAGTGATACTTGTGTATCAATGAGCTCATATTGGATACATAAAAAGCATGAGACTCAGAAGGAAGGTTTTATGTGAAAAGACAAAGCTTTTATTATACATTTACTAATGCTACCCCAGGTGAAGAAAAGAGTCAGACTTCTGTCGTTTAGTGTCCGTATCTACGTTAATGCTAAGAGAAGCATATTTAGGGAAATAAGTGTCCTAAAATCTCATTAAACACAATTGTCTTTGTTCGGAAGGAAGAAGGTAAGAAGCTCCCAGAGTCGGTCAACACCAACTATTATTCAGGGAAGAAAAAGACAGGAAATACTTAACCTTGTCTCTTGCTCTGTGTGTTACTATGTCTTCCAGGCTCCAAGGTGATCAGTTTGACCTTTCTTTTAAGCACTAATTTTTTTTTTGAAAAGCCCTTAAAATGCCAACATGCAAATTGTACATAAAATATTTAAAACATGAGTCCTCATTTTGAAAAGGTGAATTAATGAATTCATCAATCAAAACCCTGAAGTTCTGAAAACCTCTAATTTTCTCTTGTTGTAATTTAGTGGGAGAAAAGTAGCCTTCTACGGGATAACTCCACAGAAATGTAATTAACCTTTACTTTGATGGGACAATTGGTGGAGTACATTGATAAATAAAACACAGAAAGACGTGCACATATAGACACACACTCACAATCTTTACCTGAATTTGTGTGAAAATTCAAACTTGCAAATGCTATGTTATTCACAGATATGAGCTGTTGTAATCAGTTTATAGATACAGAAAGGGGAACAGGCAGAAAGATACATAAATACCAACCAACATCATCACATTGCCACCAGTACAAGAAATGAAGACATTTGCTTTTGAACTAAGTTTGCCTAGTGATATTTGCCCCTCACACATATAATAGTACAAAATAAGATGATAACCTTCTGTTATTCTATCAGAAGTTCCAACAGTTGGTTCACATATATCATCACAGCAGTGAAAATTCTCAAATAAAACTTGTAGCACACTGTCTAACAAAGGGCCCAAATGTTTACCAAAGAAATTGCCCATGATAAACATTTGGTTCAGTTTGAGACAGCCAAGAAGGCAATTCTCTTTTTAAGACTAAAATGTGCATATTAAAACAAAATATAGCTCTGTACTTCTGCTGATTTGGGATAGATCTAGCTTGCCTTCTTCTACCTTTTCTCACTCAGTTTCCAACCTTTTTCCTTTCCTTTGCCTAATAAAGCCTTAGTTCATGTATATTTTATTTTAGCCAGTGTTGAAGGGTTGACAAGAGTTAAGGAGAAGGGTAAGAATATTTTGTGCCACATGGATCTTTGGTGTTATGGAGAGGAGATTTACTCTTCTAATTTTCACAAGTTATTGCTGCTTTAATTAATTTTATTTCCACAACTGAAAATGGATGTAGTATTTCTGGGAAAAGTAAAAAGCCCAGTTAAAAATAGGACATGACAGGATAATGAAATGAAATGAATACACCTTCTTTAAAGAATTCATATACTCCTGTGGCCTAATTTATTCCTTGCTTTTGTATCTCACTTGGTAAGGAAACTTCTTGGCCATCAATGGGTAGGTAGATGTGTGTGTGTGTGTGTGCGTGTACATGTATGTCCCAGGATCAATATATAAATGATTGACTTTTAAAATATAAATATGATTTGTATTTCAATATGAAACATAAGCAGACAAGATTTATGTATTAAATAATTTCTTTTCCTTTAATAGGAATTACTGAATTCAAGTTGGACTTTTAACTTGTTCATCTTTCTTTCAACATTCTTTTCTCCCAATATTTGCAAATATAATAAAAGTATTTGTGTATTGGAATAAGTGGAAATATTTTAATAAGTTATAGCATTACAGCTTTAAAATGCTTTTTAAAATATAACACCAAAATGAGCCTAAGAAATACATCATTTTTAAAGGATCTGATTGTATTAAAAAAAACCTATCTATCCCAACTGATATAGATGTACTCAGGGCTACTTGTGGGTTTGAATATGTTTGATTATGTTCTTTCTCTCTGTCTCTCTGTCTCTCTGTCTCGTGTGTGTGTGTGTGTGTGTGTGTGTGTGTGTGTTTAAGATAAAGTATGCATTCAAAATATCCTAGAACCATTCTCATTTCTCTCTAATTCCATGTATACTTGTGTTCCCTTGTTTCCTAGTTGTTGTTGTTGTTTGTTTTGTTTTTTTGGAAATAGGTGTTTAGTGCACAATTCTATTGTTTCTTCACTGTCTGTTTGTTTTAATTGGTCCCTGTACATTAGATATGTGGATCAAATTATGATGTGGCTGTTTATCTTGAGGTAGTAAGCAAATATAAGAATGCATCGGTGAGGCTTTATGATCCTCACAAAAACATGTAATATTTTAGTTTTATTACAACTTGTAATTGTTCAAACAAAAATGGTCAAAGTGCCATGAATGTTGGGTTTAGCTATCAAGACAGTTCCATACAGTAATGAGACTTTTCCTCTGTGGGAGGTCTATGAACTGCTAATTAGCATCTGTGACCTAATATTCTCTACCAAACAAGAGTAATAGCTGTAATTTCCAGTTTTATGCAGAGTACAAGTCTCGAATATTACCAGCATTTTGGTTTCATTTGTAATTAACTGCAAGCAATTATTACAGTCAAGAAAGTACATCCTAGTGCTCCTAATGCTCCAAGGTAATAAAAAAAATTATGTCTGTAAAACTTACATATGAGTCATGCTGAGGAACTGGAATTCTTAGGAAGCCAGGGTTTAAGAATCAATTTTTTTCTTTTTTAATGTTGGCAGTAGTATAATTCTAACTTGTAACTTTTAATTTCCTATGTCATTTTTTGTTCTTTGCTTGGAAATTAATGTTGATTAGATTTTGTAGTGAGATCATGGATAAAATTAAATATTAAAATTATAGCAGCTTGTGGGTGGAGGGGATCAGCATGATATTAACTTAAAAATGTTTCAAGAGACTGTTAATATATACTCAATAGATAGAGGTATATTTTACACAGAAAGAATGTTTTATAAGTGGAAATAAAAGTATTTTATTTTATTTTTTCCCATGGAAGTAACACTCTGTGCATGTCAGTAGACTTGTTCCATAAATTCTTTTTAAAATGACCTGCTGGTGATTTCTTACTTTTGAAAAAGAAATGAAACTTTATATATCTAGAACTGTGAAGAGATGCAATTCTTCAATGAGTTTTCCTGAATATATATTTTTTAATGCACCAAAGTATATTTTAAATTTTTTGCTGTATGTTTTCTTTAAAAGGCAAGCTGCATTGTACTCATAAATTGATATGTCTAAATTAAACAACTTTGTACAATAAAGAAAAGAGTTGCTATAACTTAAAAAAATAACCAAGGGGTTAGGAAGGTGGCTCAGTGGTAGAACACTTGCCTTGCATGCATGAGGCCCTGGATTCAATTCCTCAGCACCACATAATCAAAAAGAAAAAAGCCGGAAGTGGCGCTGTGGCTCAATTGGTAGAGCGCTAGCTTTGAGCTGAAGAGCTGAGGGACAGTGACCAAGCCCAGAGTTCAGGCCCCACGACTGGACCCCCCCAAAAAGATAACCAAGTTATTCTTCATTTTGCAACATTTTCTAAGGTCCCATCTAAAATTGTAGAGGATCTCTCCTGTACTACAAGAGGTCCTGTTAGGCTTAATCTTCATAAGCATATCAAGCCCAGCTCTGCTGGTTTGCCATCTGTACTATACTAGTCCAGCTCAGATTCTGCACAAAGAATACATTCCGTTGCTCAGTCTTAGCATTAAAAATATTCACTGCTTTACCAAAACAGATACATATTACTTAACAGCTACTGATTTAGCAGGGTCATCATTATGTACAACCATTATTTTACTAGCAGAAATATAATAGCATGATTAACATTTGGGGTTTCTATTTTTCCCTTATATAGAATGGCTTCAGATACCTGTGATTTTCCATTCATACCTTTTGTTTCCTTCTTTATCAACAGCTTCAATGCAGTGGTACCGCCATTGCTTTAACTTATTACTGCATCTGATTCTAATCTGTTATAAAGACAGGAAATATCTAAAGGAGACCACAAGAAACTGTGTGATGCTCAGTAAATCCTAATGTAATGATGAAAACACAGACACCTTGGAACTCTCAAACCCACTAAAACCAGGAAAGACTGATATTCAATAGAACAAGACCAGCAGGTGGTGAAGATGGAGATACAGATTTAAGCTCAAATTAAAAGACTGTGCTCAAGCTTTAGTCATGGCCGGGATGAGGATGATGCCATTGTTAACAAGACTGTGATTGCCATATACTCTGTATTTTGGGAGTACAGTTTATGCATTATTTAGTTCAGTACTGTCATTCCGCTGAGTAGGTATATTTATATAGTATGAATTGAAGCATTATTATTGCATTTCAGAAAATTCAGACTTGGTTTATATAACCTTAAAAAGAATACACATTTCAGGTTTGGAATCACTTATAGGGCTTGCTTGATTTTACGCTCCGAGGTGTATAACTACCAAGTTCTTCTGCCTCCCAAGGACAATTTATTGAGAAAATGAAGCATTTTCCACATTCACTAATTCTGACCTCCTTATTTTATGGATAAAGACACTAAGGCTGATAATACAATAATATGAGTTATTTTCCTATGTCCAACTTTCTATCCCTAAGCACGGAACATCTTCTTAACTGCTTTTTTTTTTTTTTTCCGGTTGTGGGGCCTGAACTCTGGGCCTGGGCGCTGTCCCTCAGCTCTTCAGCTCAAGGCTAGCACTCTACCACTTGAGTCACAGCACCACTTCCGGCTTTCTTCTTTTTGCTTATGTGGTGCTGAGGAATCGAACCCAGGGCCTCAGGCATGCAAGGCAAGCGCTCTACCACTGAGCCAACTTCCCAGCCCCTTCTTAACTGCTTTTAATGTGTAGTCCTTATAGTTCTATCTCCTGACACTTGTCTTCCTCTCCAGACCTGGCACTGGAAACTGCTGTTTTGTTGATCAATGGAGTCCTGCTCATTGCCAAATATATGTATATATGTGTATATTAATATTTGTATGTATGTTAGTATCTTAAATATTTTTGTTCTTTCTTTTTGGTCAAGGGGCTTGAACTCTGAGCCTGGGCCTGGGCCTGGATGCTGTCTTTGAGCTCTTCAGTTCAAGGCTAGTGTTCTACCACTTAGTGACACAGCTCCACTTTCAGTTTTCTGATGGTCAATTGGAGATATGACTCTCATAGATGTTTCTGTCCAGGATGGCATTGAACTGTGATCCTCAGATCTCAGCATCCTGAGTAGCTAGGGTTACAGGTGTCTGGCCTCACACTCTTCATTTTATACTTTTGCCCTTCTTAACTCTTGGTCCTAATATATGCTGACTCTTCTCCTCATTTCTATCACTGGATACATTATTTCTTACCATATGATAAGTTCTCTTAAAAGTGAGTAACTTAAAACGAAATCCATTTCTTTACTTCAGAATGCTACAAGTCAGTGATTTGGGATGCTCAGTTCTATAGCTCATCCAGTCTCTCACCAGTTTCCATAGTTAACTATCAGCCTGGCTAGAACATAGTTGATCAAGTGTTATCTTTTACCTAGAGTGGTCTTTTTATGCTATAAGACCTTTCTTATTCTCCAGCCTGGGTTTTCACTCATGGCAGCTTCTTGAAGATCTATGTAAAATTTTATAAAAGCTCTTTGTGGCAAACCATTAGTTCTGCTGCATTCTGTTGAGAAAAGCAAGTCCAAAAGTTTTACCAAAATTCAAGATGACAGGGAAGGAACCTTTACCCCCCATGGGAAAAAATTTAAAAATCAAATTGTATGGAACATGTAAAGGAAGCTATAAAGAAAGGACTCTGCACATACTTTGTAATATATGACAATCTCTTTAGCAAAGTCCACTTGTGTGTTTTAAGCATAACTACAATTTTCATGTTCACTTTTAGAATTTTTCCTTCCTTTTCTTCCTTTCCTTCTTTTGCCAGGCTATTCCCAGGCTTCAGACACCACTTTTCCCAGATAATTTCAAGTCTTATTCATTTCTTATTCAGTTCTTACTCAACTCTTACTCTGGCCGGAAGCTCTTAGAGAGAGAATGCCCAAGTACTACTAGAAAGATACCCGGTTCCCACACTTCCTTGAACACAATAGATTAATAGACTAAACTCGTTATTCTCCCATAAGCCTATTCCTTTTTGAAAAACAAATGTTCTCTCATTTGTTTTCTATTCTGTCCAGATCCTTAGCAATCTCAGGAACATTTCCTATTTATCTTCCCTTTAGTCACCACACTCAATCATTCAGAAAATCTCAATCACTCAACTCATCTTCTTATTATGTTCATGTCTCATGTTACCTGTTTTAGCCTGCGTCATTTCTTGTGAAATTATAGATTTTCTTTGTCTGTTGTGTTTGAACTCAGGACCTGGGCATTGTCCCTAGGCTGTTTGCTCAAGGCTAGTGCTCTAGCACTTTGAGCACTGTTCTACTTTCAGTTTTCTGCGTGTTAATTGGAGGTAAGAGTCTCATAGACTTTCCTGTCCAGGATGGCATTCAACTGTGATCCTCAGATCTTAGCCTCCTGAGTAGCTAGGATTACAACAAGTGTAAGCCACCAGCACCTGATAAGAGATTATCTTATTCACTGTACCTTTTCTTTTTCACATACATATTCTCCAATTTCAGGATAGTATTCTTAAAACATATTATCTTATCATGTAATTTATTATTTAAACATCCTTTCAAAGTTTCTCACATGGAATAAAAGTTTGCTGAACACATGGAATAAAAGTTTGCTGAACCTTTTTGTTAAAGATTCAAGAATGTCCTTGAAAGTATATAAAGTTAAGGGTTATCATTCCCTTATGGACTATTTCTGTGACTCCTGTGGATACCAGCATGGCTGAATCATTGTAGTTGTTCAGTAAATACTTGCTGTATGGACGAATGAATGAATTTATTAGGTAATTTAGGCAGAGAGAAGTTGTGAAGGTCCTATGTGTTATGCTATAAAGGGTAAAAAGACTTATAAGTCAATTGTTTAGATCGTAGTCCAATTCACCGCCTGCTTAGAAGGAGATCTTGGACAATTTATTTAGAAAATCTGAGTCTAGGTTTCTTGGTTCACAAAGCAAAAATAATTATAATTAAATTACCAAACTCTTGTATGACTATCAAATGATGAATGTGACACTAACCTGTAAAATTCCCTTGAATACATCTCTATAGTGTTATTCATCTCCATCAATAACCTCAGAAAGAGCAAGTACATCAGATTCACATGTCACAATGTGTGATGAAGACCCAACCATGGGAACTAGGATTTACAATTGGGTGATAATCAAGTATCAAGATACTAGCAAAGTATTTTTAAAAACAAGCAAACAAACAAAAAAAAAAAAAAACAAAGAAAAACTCTGTGGTTCAGGACTGAAAAGCACAGCAAGAATTTAGACACAGAAAAAGAAAAATTGGAAGTAGTCTTAGAGATAAGGCATAAGCCATATAGGAGAAAGTCTAGACATTCTACTAGGAAGCATAGATAGAATGTGAGAGGACAAGGTCAATTGATCTGGAAGTGATAAGCTTCTTAGGGTTCCTAGCTATGCTCAGAGTTTGAACTTGAGTCGGTAAAAATATCAGAAAGATATGGCTCTATCTGCAAAGGAAAGCAGTTCAAGGGCAGAGGACACAGCTGTTCTTTCTCTTGGAAGTCTCTTTATTGAGCCATTAGCATGTGTATTTGGGAGATCATACAATTCATACTGTCTGCAAATACACAAGAGAATCATCCACTTCAGAGAAATAATATTAGTTTGATCTCTTTCTCAAAAGATACCTTCATTTTTGTTCATTAAAATGTTTCTTTTGGTTTTTCTTCATTCACAGTCAAATTTTGTGATTATTATCAAGAAATACAAAACAGTAACATCTCAAATAACTCAATTATGAAATGTAGATACAGTATAACCAATTATGTTATTCCTGAAACTATAATTTGCTTGCTATTTTCAGGTATAAGTTTTCTTGTTTACTTTTAAGTTAGAGAAGGTAGACAATACATTATAGAATTGATTTAATTATATAGTCTTTGCTCTTCGCCTACCTTTCTAATCACTCTCAATATCTTCCACGTCTGGATGACAGTTTGGTTTCATCTTATTCCCTTAATTCTGATTGAGTGGCAATGGCTACCTAGAGCAGCATGTTCAGGAAAATTCAAAAATGAAAGGCACAACTTTTGCAGCATACTTGAAAATCTATGCTACATAGTGGCATATTGATTTTTGTTCTATTAGTTGTATCAGTGATTTTTAATTATGGCCTATATAGGTTTTCCAAGTTAACTACAGCCTTACAGCTCTGAAGGACAGGACACACACAATGATTTGAGTGGCTGCCACTCATTTCCTCTTGAAATGGTACATAACTGACACTATAGAAAAGATGCAGCAATGAAATTAATAATTGTATACATAATATGGTTAACTTAGAATAATTATTAACTTTCCACAAAATGAGAAAATCTGAGGTGGCCCAGTGAGTACTTCAAAAGCTGTTTCAAGGTGCAGGTGCTAAACTAAGATGGGAAATTTATATTTAACCCTTTTGTTTGAGGACATGAGCCTGGTTTTCCTAATTGTATGACAGGCATAAAGACATCCCACAAGGGCCCAATTCAGAATCCACTTACAAAATGTGTTTCAAAAGATATCAATAAAGATTTTTCTCTCATCTTGATATTTTAAAGTTCTTTCTCTTCCTTTACATGCATATAAAATGTATGAGATAAATACAAATATTTTGTATATTTTGCTATTCCTCTTTATACCAAGAGATGGTTTAAAAAATAATATGGGAGTTGGAACAGATATTATCAACCCTTGAGATAAATCTGTACTCTGGAGTAGGAAAATCAGACCAATAATATCATCATTAACAGAATCCTCATATAAAAGGGTTGAATGTAAATTTCCATTTTTTACTTTAGCACCTGGATTTTAAAACAGCTGCCTTTTGATCATTTACAAATTCCTTCAAATAGTGTTTCCTTTCCTGTGTTGTATACTAACTACTGTAATTAACATAATTTTGGCAAACCTGTAATAATCTATGTGTAGATTTTGTGAATTGTGTCTAATACTGCCTTTAGGTAGATAGAAGCTATTTACAGCAGATCTGCTTTTTGGCACAGGTCATTTCAATGCCCTATAAATTATTAATCACAAAGAAACCTACATTATTGCAGACCTTGGATCATAAAGTGGGACCTAGAAACTAAATGAATGTAAAGTTCCCATTCTCCAAGAAATATTCATTTTCTCACATAGCTTATTTTATACACTTATTTGTTCTATATTTAGAAACCCAATTAACAGCCCAACATGATATGTGGAGTGTGGAAAAATTCCTGTTATTACAAATACTCTGAACTGCACTCATTTATTAAATGGTTATTTACTATGCACCTGTTCATATACAGTATTGAGTGAAAAGAAGGACAGAGTACAGGGCATATATAATCACAGATGCCTTACAGTCCTGAAGGAAGAGGCAAACAACTCAGGTAAATAAAAATTAGTCATAAAATTTTTCATCAGTGTTAGGGAAGGCATCAGCAGTTGGCTGAACTAAAGTTGTAAATATTATCTGTGAATGAACTTTTTACCCTAGGACTCTCATTTCAGTATGTTGCACCTATGCCAAGAAGACTGTAAGTGCAAGCTCAATGCAGAGACAGATTACATGTGAACTAAATCTGCCTAAGTGGTCTACTACCTGGTAGTAAGCCACTGAAGAGATTTGGATTGTACATGTTTGAAACTGAGCTGATTTTTTTTTTTTCGTTTAAGAGGTAACTGTAACAAGAGGATTGTAGGGGACAACAAGCATCAGAAAGATGCCACTTACTGCATCAATTCTGGCCATTGATAACTGAAGCCTGGATATAGAGAGGTATAGAATAGATTACTGTGGTATTTATTTGAAAGGTAGAATAAACAGAATTGCTGATAGTGTAGTGGGTGGAGGATATGCTGAGAGAAAGAAAGGAATCAAGAGCAATTCTTATATTTCTGATTTAAGTAATAGTGTTATTTGCTAAGGTCTCTGACCTGACACCAGGATATTATTCCCATAGTCTTAGCTACTTAGGAGGCTAAGATCTGAGGAGTATAGTTCAAAGCTAACCCTATGTATGAAAAATCTGTGACTTGTATCTGCAATTATTTAGCAAAAATCTGGAAGGAGAGCTGTGGCTCAAGTAGTAGAGTACCAGTCTTAAGCAAAAAAGTTAAGAGACGGTAACTAGACTTTGAGTTTATTCCCAGTACCTACACATGAAGAAAGAAAGAAGAAATAGAAACAGAGAGAGAGAGAGAGAGAAGAAAAACAAGGAAGAAAGCCCAAGACACAAGGAATTTACAGTCAAATTCTATAAGCTCTTCAAAAGAAAATTCACTCCAATACTCTTTAAACTCTTCAATGAAATACCAAAAGAAAGATCATTACCAAACACATTCTGTCAAGCCTGCATAACCCTCATACCCAAACCAGATAGGGACTCATCAAAGAATTATAACTATAGACACATATCTCTGATGAACATCAATGCATAACATATTAATAAAAATTCAGGCTTAATGAATTCAACAACTAACCAAAAAAATCATACACTATGATCAAATGGGATTCATTTGATGGATGCAAAGCTAGTTCAATATATGGAAGTCAATGTAATTCAGCACATCAACAGGAGCAAGGACAAGTACTCTCTCAATAGATGTATAAAAAGCATTTGACACCCATTTATCATAAAAGCTAGGAATCCATGAAATATTACGCAATATAATAAAAATTGTATGTGACAAATCTATAGCCAGCACTATTCTTACTGATGCAAAGTTAAAACTATTTCCTCTAAAATCAGGAATGAGACTAGAATGTCCATTCTTTCTACTCCTCTTCACTATAATATGAAATTCCTAACAAGAGCAATAAAGCAAGAATAAAACATAAAGGTGATCCAAATAGGGAAATAAGTAAACCTATCCCTCTTTATGGATGACATGACTCTGTTTTTACAGAACCCTATATATTCCTCCCCCAAGTTATTTAAGATAATCTTCAACTTTGAAAAGTAGCAGAGTATAAAATTAACCGACAAAAATCAATAGCTTTTCTGTATGCTAACCATGAGAAGAGCAAGACTGAAATCAGGAAAGTAATCCCATTTGTAATAGCCTCAAAGAAAAAAAATACCTAGGAATTAACCAAAAATGTGAAGGACCTCTATGATGAAAGCTTTAAAAATCTGAAAAAAAGAATTTTAACATTATGAAAATGGCAATGCTCTGAACGCAATAGCCATCAAAATTCCAACAACATTCTTCAATGATTGATATAGAGGAAGCAATCCAAAAATTCAAATGGAATAATAATAAACACCAAATAGCAAAAACAATCCTCAGCAGGAAGAACACTATTGGAGGAATATCAATACCAAGCAATAAACGCTATTACAAAGCTGTAGTAAAAAATAAACAAAAAACACCTCGGTACTGGCATAAAAATGAGCCTGAGGACCAATGGAATAGAAAGAAGACCCAGAAATGAATCAACAAACCTAATGCTACCTAATATTTGATGAAGGAGTAAAAAACACAGGATGGAAGAAAGATGGCCTCTTGAACAAATGGTGTTAGCAGAATTTGGTATACATTTGCAGAAAACTGAAGCAAAAACCTTACATAACACCTGCACCAGAGTCAATTTCAATGAAAGACCAGTTACCATGAAAATATTACAGGAATGGGTAGGGGAAACACTATGGCTCTTAGGCAGAACCCAGAATCACAACAAATCAAAGAAAGACTGGATAAATGGGACTGCATCAAACTGAAGTTTCTGCATGGCAAAGGACATAGCTAGCAAGATAAAGAGAAAGCCCAAGAATGAGAGAAGATTTTTTTTATTTTTTATATATCAGATAAGGTCTTCATATCTGAAATATACTTAGAGCTCAAAAAATTAAACTCCTCCAAAAACCAGTCCTCAAAGAAACAACAGTCCAATTAATAATTGGGCTAAAGAATTAAAGAAAGACTGATCTAAAGAAGAAATAAGGATGGCAAATAGATACATGAAGAAATGCTCAGCATCTTTGGCTATATAAGAAAGCCAAATCAAAACTACAGTGAGATTCTACCTCACCCCAGTTAAAATGGACATTATCATTGACATGCCAAAACTAAACCAAGATGAGGCAAACTATCTTAACAGGCCCATATCAAGCATTGAAATAGAAACAGCAATAAGAGACCTCCCAGCTAAGAAAAGTCCAGGACCAGATGGTTTCACAGCGGAATTTTACAAGGCCTTCAAAGCAGAGCTCACACCAATTCTCCTCCAACTCTTCAATGAAATTGAAAGAGAAAGCTCACTACCGAACACATTCTATGAAGCCATCATAACCCTCATCCCAAAACCAGGCAGGGACTCATCAAAGAAAGAGAACTATAGACCCATTTCTTTGATGAACATTGATGCAAAACTTCTCAACAAAATTTTGGCCAACCGACTTCAACAATTCATCCAAAAAATCATACACCACGATCAAACAGGATTCATTTCAGGGATGCAAAGCTGGTTCAATATACGCAAATCAATTAATATTATTCATCACATCAACAGGAGCAAGAATAAGAACCACATGGTTATCTCAATAGATGCAGAAAAAGCATTCGACAAGATCCAACACCCCTTTATGATGAAGGTTTTGGAAAAATTAGGAATCCATGGAACATTCCTCAATACAATAAAGGCTGTATATGACAAACCTACAGCCAGCATTATACTCAATGGTGAAAAACTAAAGCCATTTCCTCTTAAATCAGGGACAAGACAAGGATGCCCACTCTCTCCACTTCTCTTCAATCTAGTATTAGAATGCCTAGCTACAGCAATAAGACAAGATGCAGACATAAAGGGGATCCAAATAGGGAAAGAAGAAATAAAACTCTCCCTCTTTGCAGATGACATGATCTTGTATTTAAAGAATCCCATAGACTCCACTCCCAAATTACTCAAGCTGATTCAAAACTTTGGCAAAGTAGCAGGTTACAAAATTAACCCCCCAAAATCAATGGCTTTTCTGTATGCCAACAATGAGAAAAGTGTGGCTGAAGTTAGGAAAGCAACTCCATTTGTAATAGCCCCACAAAAAATAAAATACCTAGGAATTAACTTAACTAAAGAAGTGAAGGACCTCTATGATGAAAACTTTAAAATCTTGAAAAAGGAAATCAACACAGAACTTAAAAAATGGCAAAACCTCCCATGCTCCTGGATTGGAAAGATTAACATCGTGAAAATGGCAATATTTCCCAAGGCTATCTACAAATTCAACGCAATACCTATCAAAATTCCACCCTCATTCTTCAAGGAAATAGAAGAGGCAATCCAAAAATTCATATGGAACAATAAAAGACCCCGAATAGCAAAAACGCTCCTCAACGGAAAGAACACGGCTGGAGGAATATCAATACCAAATTTCAAACTCTACTATAAAGCCATAGTAATCAAAACAGCTTGGTATTGGCATAAGAACAGACCTCAGGACCAATGGAATAGAATTGAAAACCCAGAAATGAACCTACAGACCTATAGCCATCTAATCTTCGATAAGGGAGCTAAAACAATAGAATGGAAGACAGACAGCCTCTTCAGTAAATGGTGCTGGCAAAACTGGTTAACTACATGTAGAAAACTAAAGCTAGATCCTTATATATCACCCTGCACCAGAATCAACTCCAAATGGATCAAAGACCTTGAACTCAAAGCAGACACTCTGAAAACATTACAGGATGGAATAAGAGAAACCCTGGGTCTCCTTGGCTCAGGCCGAAATTTTCTGAATAGAGACCCGGAAACACAACAAATCAAAGAAAGGCTGGACAAATGGGATTGTATAAGGTTGCAGAGCTTCTGCAGGGCAAATGACATAGCTAGCAAGATCAATAGAAAGCCCACGGACTGGGAGAAGATCTTTACTAGCCATACAACGGACAAGGGTCTCATATCTAAAATATACTTGGAACTCAAAAAATTAAACCACCCAACAACAAATCCTCAAAGAAACAACTGCCCAATAAGTAAGTGGGCGAAAGACTTAAAGAGAAGCTTCTCTGAAGAAGAAAGAAGGATGGACAATAGACACATGAAGAAATGTTCAACATCCCTAGCCATAAAAGAAATGCAAATCAAAACAACATTGAGATATCACCTCACTCCAGTTAGAACAGCAAAAATCAAGAACTCTAACAACAACAGATGCTGGAGGGGATGTGGACAGAAAGGAACCTTACTTCATTGTTGGTGGGAATGTAAACTTGTTCAACCACTTTGGAAAGCAGTATGGAGGTTCCTCAAAAGACTCCACATAGAGCTCCCCAATGACCCAGCAATCCCACTTTTGGGCATTTACCCAAATGATCACAAACAAGGCCACACTAAAGCTACCAGCACAACTATGTTTATTGCAGCATTATTTACCATAGCTAAGACATGGAACCAACCCAGATGCCCCTCAGTAGATGAATGGATCAAGAAGATGTGGTATATATACACAATGGAATTCTATGCCTCCATCAGAAAGAATGACATTTCCCCATTTGTTAGGAAATGGAAAGGCTTGGAAAAAATTATATTAAGTGAAGTAAGCCAGGCCCAAAGAAACATAGGTCCCATGGTTTCCCTTATTTGCAATATCTAGTATAGGTATGAGTCAAGCGGAAAAAGTCAGATAATGTGATGTTAGGAAAACGAAACCTCAAATATGTATTTTAATGTTTTTGTTTCTTTCATGCATGTATTTCTAACGCATTTATAAGATTATTTCTTTGTTGCTTTGTATGTCCCTCCCCCACAGTGTAACCCCCGCTTTCACTATATTTGATGTCAGTATAACATGTGGAGGAGATGGGGACAAACAAGTCGTTTAAGGATTCAGGTGGACCTGTTGCAACAATGAGAAGTACAAAATGTCATGTCAAAACCAGCTTTACAATGTCGGTGGGGGGGGGAGTGGGGGGGTATGATTGGGTGGGAGGGAGGGGGGAGGCTGGGAAGGGAGGTGAAGGGTAAACAAAGGAGGAGGCTGCAATGCTTGGTAAGAAATGTATGCATTATCCTGCCCATGTAATTGTAACCCCTCTGTACAGTATGTTCTCAAATAAAATAAAATTAAATTAAAAAAAAAATGGACATTATCAAGAAAACAAATAATAACAGATGCTGACAGGGATATGACCAAAAGGGAATTCTATTTCACTATTGGTGGGAATGTAAACATGTTCCACCACTCTGGAAAACAATTTGGAGGTTCCTCAAAAGACTAAACATAGAGTTTCCCTATGACCCAGCAATCCTACTCCAGGGCATTTATCCAATAGAGCACAAGACCATACTAAAGCTACCAGCGCAACTATGTTCAGCATGGTTTACCATAGCAAAGATATGGAATTAATCCAGATATCTCTCAGTGGTAGACAAATGGATGAAGAAAATGTGGTGTATACATATACACAATGGAATTCTATGTTCTTATCAGGAAGATTATTATACCATTAATAAGGAAATGGGAAGACTGAGAAAATATATTAAATGAAGTAAGCTAGAACCGAAGAAACATAGGTTGCATGGTTTCTCTCATTTTTAGTAATTAAACTGTATCTATAAATCTACAAGTAAACACAATGAATGAAATAAAACAGAAACTTACATTGAACATGATAAATTAAATAGGACTTTAAACATTTACACAGTGAGACCCAAAAGAGGATATTCTTTAGGAGATGATCATAAAGGCACAATAGCTATGTGCATATTATCATATAAAATGTTTATCAAAATGAACTACAAAACCTGAAAACAAGAAGGTTTTTGTTATTTTGGTTTTTGTTTTGTTCTTTTATTTTGTTTGATTTTTTCCTCCTTTATCACTGTTGATTTCTGTACCTTTTGTCTTGTATATCAGTTTATCTGTTTTAGGGAGGGTAAAGAGGAGCCCAGAAATGGTGGGACAAATGGGGAACAAATGCAGCAGTGGTACTCACTAAACAGTATGTTGAAAATGAATTATATAACTTATGTGGGAGGAGAGTTGAGAGGGAGAAAATGATGGAAGAGTTGACCCTGTTCAAAAAGTAATGTACCCATTAAGTCTCTTTTGTAACTGTAACCCCTGTGCACATCATCTTTAGAATAAAAATAAATTGAAAGAAGAGAGAAAGAAAGAAAGAGAGAAAGAAGAAAGAAAGAAAGAAAGAAAGAAAGAAAGAAAGAAAGAAAGAAAGAAAGAAAGAAAGAAAGAAAGAAAGAAAGAAAGAAAGAAAGAAAGAAAGAAAGAAAGAAAGAATCTGATCTAAGGGGCACTCACAGGAAATGGTGAATGTTTTGTTTGAGTTCTGTGTGAGAGGTTTGTGAGACATCTCCACAAAGATCCAGGAGGCAATTAGAATTTTAGGAAGAGCCTTAAGTTTTTAAACAAAAATGGAATCAGTACTCTAGAAATTCTAGAGATAATATTTTAGCTGATATAACTGAATAAGGTCACTTGTAGACAAAACATGGAAAGAAAAAAGAGAAATGGATGTAGAATGTAGTGTACGCTGGAATATGGGAAATGTTTGAAGAGCAATTATGTAATACAGCTGGAAGGTGTTTTATAACCCATGTGAAGAAAGTGCTTCTTAGAGAGATGGGAAAGGTTCAACCTTGGGGAATGCTAGAACACTGCTGAGAAGCAGCTGAAATTGATGGCCATCATCTTGGGTCTGGAGTTGCTCAATACTGGAGTTGCTCATGACCTTACCTAGCAAAAAGGCCATGTAGTGAAATGGTATGGCGCAATGATGAAGAGATAATGGTCTAAGAAGGCGTAGATAACAGGAGCATGAACAAAGTATTTAACCTAGGGTACGCAGATGAGACCCAAAGTCAAAATAAGACCAGAAGGCTTGGCCTTTGATGGAAAGATAGGAGAGGTTTCTCCATCAGTTCCCTGTCCTCAATGGGGAAGAATACTTTTTCAGAGGTGAGGGATGATGGGGAGCTATCTGGTGAGGAGAAGGAGTTTCTCTGGTACTCTGTATTTTTTTTTGTCAGTCATGGGGCTTGAATTCTGGACTTAGGGCTGTCCGTTGGGCTCCTCAGCTCAAGGCAAGCACTCTACTGCTTGAGCCACAGCACCACTTCTGGTCTTCTAGTGGTTTATTGGAGACGAGTCTCACGGAGTTTCTTGCCCGGGCTGGCTTTGAATCGCAATCCTCAGATCTCAGCCTCCTGAGTAGCTAGAATAACAGGCGAGAACCACTGGCACCCGGATTGGTACTCTGTATTTTTATTTGTACAACTGTGGAGGTAGGAAAATTGACTATAAACCTATCCTGCCTATTTACACTGCCAGATATCCATAGGACCAGACAGAGACTGAGGAAGGCTAAATCTTACTCACCTGATTAAGTAGAAAGCAGGTAGCATCTTATATTTTAAAAACTAAATTAACAAAGACTCAGTAAACAGTCTAATTATTGTATCTGAATGTGAATTTTTTCCTTACTTTCAAGTATCATCTTAGAAACTGGAGTGTATGAAGACTTTATTTTTTATTTTTTTCCCTTCATTGACCTGTGAGGGCAAAGATTGTCACTGCTATTTAAACACAGAATTATTTGCTTTGAATTTTATTTCTAAGCTCTCTGGAAAAGGTACATAGTTCTTTAAAGAAAGATACAGGTTTTCAGAAATTATGGTAGAATGATTGAAATTGGTCATAAACATTTAAATTCAAAATAATTTTTATACTAGCTCTGAGGCTTGAAGGAATGAGAGCGGAGAAAAAAATAGTATGAAGAGGGGAAGAAATTTACTGTCTTCTGACTAGAAAGACATTGTTATTCGATCACTGTGTGGTTTTACACACTCCTTAAACTTGGATCAAGTTTCTTTCTTCCTGAACCAGTGAGGAGCTGGCCATCTTTGTGGAGCAGAAAGAATCCCAGAGCATAAACAGTGGTTTCTCCTTGCTGAAAATATTCACTGACATCCAGGGTCAAAGAAAAGTGTGTTGTTTTTTCCAGGGAAGATGGTGGAGGAGAAGCTGGAGGTTAAACAAGCTCTCCCATAGAAACCAGTTTTAGTGTTCCAGTGAGAAGTCCAAGGCTAGAGAGTCACACCAAGTGTGTCATCATAGTACAGAGAGTTTGGCCAGAAAGGAAAAATTCAGGCAGCGTGGTTAAAGAGACAGATTCGAGCACTCACCAGTGTTCACAGCGGCTACTACTGCAGCCGCCATATCAACAGACAAAGGTGTCAGAGGTGGTTTGCAAGCAGATTCTACTCACTGCAAGTAAGAACTTAGGAATGGAAATCTTCATCCTGCTGACCACAGTCACAGACCTTGGATGGCTTGGAAACCAAGGGAAAGGAGTGAATACCACACAAGACATGCTAATTCTTTTTCACAGAGCAGTGGTGGGGAGGTAGCCCCTCCCCCACCACCAGAGAAGAACTCCATCTTTGATACTTGACAAAGACCAGGCCAGAGCAGCTAGCCCATAACTCAGGCCTTGGAAAAAGACAATAGGAGTTATTTAACAGGTCAAAGGAGCCTGACCTGCAGGACTCAGCTCTACCTCAGGGGAAAGTTGTAATCCTCACAGGATCAATAGATACCAAGGAAAGGATCTTTAAAGCTGTTGGGGAGAAAAGATCAATCACCTATAAAGGGAAACCAATCTGAATAACTTCAGATTTCTCAGCAGAGACAATGAAAGTAAGAAGAGCCTGGAATGATGTATGCCATGCCCTAAAGACAAACAACTATCAACCAAAAATAGTGTACCAAGCTAAACTCTCCTTCATAAAAGGTAAAATAAAAACCTTCCATAGCAAAGAAAAACTGAAACAATATATCTCCACCAAACCCGCCAAACAAAGGATACTTAAAGATGTCCTACACATAGAAAACCAACAAGAGCACAATAAAGGCCAGGAAACAGCCCATCCAGTTGGCACAGCCCTGAAGAAAGAAGATAACATATCGGGAACTACCAAAAACCTCTAGTCCTAACTCTTAATTTTAATGGACTTAACTCTCCAATTAAGACATAGATTGTCTAGTTGGATCAAAAAACAAGATCCTTCTATCTGCTACCTTCAAGAGACACATCTTGCCCACAAAAACAAACATATTCTGAAAGTGAAAGACTGGAATAAAATCTACCAAGCAAACGGCCCCCCAAAACAGGTGAGAGTTGCAATCCTAATATCAGATAAAATAGATTTCAAATTAAAATTAGTGAGAAGAGATAAAGGAGGTCATTATATACTAATTAAGGGATCTCTCCTTCAGGAGGATATTACAATTCTACATATCTATTCATCAAATGACAGAGCATCCAAATTTATCCAAGAAAAACTGCTTTCCCTAAATCTCACATAGATCCAAAGACATTAATTGATGGGGAATTAAACACACAACTATCCCTGCTGGATAGATCAACCTGGCAAAAACTCAACAGAGAAAACTTAGATCTAAACAACTGCATAGATCACTAGACTTAACAGACATCTACCGAATATTTCACCCAAAACCATCAGAACACACGTTGTCCTCAGCAGCACACAGAACATTCTCCAAAATAGACCACATTTTAGGTCACAAAGCAAATCTGTCCAAATTCAGAAACATTGCAATTATGCCTGGCATTCTCTCAGTCCACAAGGGAATAAAATTAGAACTCAACACCAAGAGCCACCAAAGAAAATCCTATAACACATGGCGGCTGAAAAACACATTGTTTAATAACCAGTGGGTCATGGAAGAGATTAGAAAGGAAATTCAAATGTTCATGATATTCAACAAAAATGAACACACAAATTACCAGCTCCTCTGGGACACAGCAAAAGCAGTACTCAGAGGCAAGTTTATAGCTCTGGGTTCCTACATCAACAAATTGAAGAAATCTGAGACCAACAATTTAATGAGACATCTTATCCTCCTTGAAAAAGAGCAGTAAGATAAACCCCAATCCAGTAGACAGAAACAAATAATTAAAATTAAATCAGAATTAAATGAATTAGAGTCCAAAAAAAACCATAGAAAGAATCAACCAAACAAAGTGTTGGTTCTTTGAAAAAATTGACAGACCCTTAGCAAATCTTATCAGAAAAAAAGAAAACACACCCAAATTGACAAACTCAGAGATGAGAATGGAAACATCGCCACAGAAACAGCTAAGATTTAGAACATTATAAGAGAACTCTCAAACCATTATGCTAATAAGTTTGAGAATCTGGAATAAATGGATGAATTTCTAGCAAATATTGACATTCCCAAACTATACCAAGATGATTTAAACCAAATTAACAGACCCATCTCAAGCATTGAAATAGAAAAAGCAATGAGATTTCCCAACCAAGAAAAGCCCAGCTGAATTCTACAAGGCCTTCAAAGTAGAGTTCACACCAATAGTCCTCCAACTCTTCAATGAAATTGAGAGAGAAAGTTCACTACCAAACTCTTTCTATGAAGCTATCATAACCCTCATCCCCAAACCAGGCAGGGACTCATCAAAGAAAGAGAATTATAGACCCATTTCTTTGATGAACATCGATGCAAAACTTCTCAACAAAATTTTGGCCAAATGACTTCAACAACTCATCAAGAAAATCATACATGATGATCAAACAGGATTCATTTCAGGGATGCAAAGCTGGTTCAATATATGCAAATCAATATAATCCATCATGTCAACAAGAGCAAGGATAAGCACTGTGTGATTATCTCAATAGATGCAGAAAAAGCATTTGACAAGATCTAACACCCCTTTATGATGAAAGCTCTGGAAAAACTAGGAATCCATGGAACATTCCTTAATGTAAGAAAGGCTGTGTATGTCACACCTACAGCCAGCATTATGATTAATGGCGAAAAGCTAAAGCCATTTCCTCTAATTCAGGAATGAGACAAGGATGTCCACTCTCTCCACTTCTCTTTAATTTAGTATTAGAATGCCTAGCTACAGCAATAAGACAAGATGCAAACATAAAGGGATCCAAATAGGGAAAGATGAAGTAAAATTCTCCCTCTTTGCAGATGATTTGATCTTGTTTTTAAAGCACCTCATGGACTCCACCCCATGTTACTCTAGCTGATTCAAAACTTTGGCAAAGTAGCAGGGTATAAAATTAACCCTCAAAAGTCAATGGCTTTTCTGTATGCCAATAAGGAGAAGAGCACGGCTGAAATCAGGAAAGCAACTCCATTTGGAATAGCCCCACCAAAAAAAAAAAAATACCTAGGAGTTAATTTAACTAAAGAAGTGAAGGACCTCTATAATAAAAACTTTAAAACCTGAAAAAGGAAATTAAAGCAGAACTAAGGAAGTGGAAAAAAAAACTCTCATTCTTGTGAATTGAGCAGATTAACATCATGAAAATGGCAATACTGCCAAAGGCTATCTACAAATTCAATGTGATACCCATCAATATCACAACCTCATTCTTCATATGGAACAATAAAAGACCCTGAATAGCAAAAACAATCTTTAGCAGAAAGAACAGTGCTGGAGGAATACCAATATCAAATTTCAAACTGTATTACAAAGCCATAGTAAACAAAACAACTTGGTATTGGCACAAGAACAGACCTGAGGACCAATGGAATAGAATTGAAGACCCAGAAATGAACCCACAGACCTATACTCACATAATCTTCAATAAGTGTCCTAAAAAATAGAATGGAAGAAAGACAGCCTCTTTAGGAAAAGGTTCTGGCAAAATTGGTTTAACACCTGTAGAAAACTAAAGCTAGATCCTTATACATCAATCACCTTGCACCAGAATCAACTCCAAATGTATCAAAGACATTGAAGTCAAAGCAGACACTCTGAAAACATTACAGGAAGGAATAGGAGAAACTCTATGGCTCCTTGGCACAGGCCAAAATTTTCTAAATAACGACCCAGAAATCCAACAAATCAAGGGAAAGTTTGGAAAAAATGGGAGTGCATGAAATTGCAGAGCTTCTGCATGGCAAAGGATATAGCTAGCAAGATCAATAGAAAACCCACAGATTGGGAGAAGATCTTCACCAGCCATACAATGGATAAGGGTTCATATGTAAAATATACATAGAACTCAAAAAATTAAATCCCCCAAAACAAATCCTCAAAGAAACAACTGCCTGATAAATAAGTGGGCTAAAGACTTAAAGAGAGACTTCCCTGAAGAGGAAATAAGAACGGCCAATAGATACATGAAGAATGTTCAACTTCTCTACTCACAAAAGAAATGCAAATCAAAACAACATTGAGATTCCACCTCACCCCGGGTAGAATGGCTATACTCAAGTAATCTAATAACAAATGCTGGAGGGGATGTAGCCTAACTATATTGTTGGTGGGATTGTAAACTTGTTCAACGACTTTGGAAAGCAGTATGGGGATTCTTCAAAAGAGCTCCCCTATGACCCAGCAATCCAAGTTTTGGGCATTTACCCAAATGATCACAAACAAGGCCATAGTAAAGCTATCAGCACAACTATGTTTGTGGCAGCATTATTCATCATAGATAAGATATTGAACCAACCCAGATGTCCCTCAGTAGATAAACGGATCAAGAAAATGTGGTATTTATACTCAATGGAATTCTATGCCTCCATCAGAAAGAATGACATTGCCCCACCTGTTAATAAATGGAAAGACAAGGAAAGAATCATATTAAGTGAAGCAAGCCAGGCCCAAAGAAACATAGGTCCCATGATTTCCTTTATCTGCAATAACTAGTATATGTCTAGGACAAGCAGAAGAGGTCAAAAGCTGTGTACATATGACCATATAACCTGATGCTAAACGAAATGAGCCCCAAAATAGGGACACAAGAGGTTTCACTTTTGATGCTGTTGTTTTCAATGTACTTATAATGTACAGTGTGATCTTTTGGGTTTTTTTAAAAATATATATATACATTTTTTATTGTGAAAATACCGTACAGAGGAATTACAATTACATGGGCAAAATAATGAGTACATTTCTTATCAAGCATTGTTGCCTCCTCCTTTGTTTCCCCTTCTTATCCCTTCCCATTTCGCCCCCTGCCCCCCACCCCCCCATATCCTCCCCACCCCTCCCACCAAAGTTTTGTATGTTCTTTCCCCATGTTATAACACCTGTTTTCATTGTATTTAATTTCAGTGTCCTGCATCTTGTCTATACATTTTTCTAATTTGGGGAGGAGAAGGCAAATAACAAATGCTGAAATAGGGATACAGATTGACCCATTGTAACAATGAGATGTACAATGCACTATGTAAAAAACGAACTTTACAGCTTTGGCATGGGGAGGGAGAAGTTGGGGAGATGAGGAGGGAAGAGATGGTAGGGGAAAAAGAAAGGAAGGGGTAACAATGCTTGATAGGAAATGTACTCATTACCTTACTCATGTAACTGTAACCGCTTTGTACAGTATCTTTACAATAAATAATATATTTTTAAAAGAAAGCTAAGAAAAAAGAAAAATGTGTTTTTTTATGATCTGGAATCAAGTGGAGGGTAAATATAACCTAGAAGCCAGAAGATTTCACAGGTTTGTGACACTGATTTCAAAAACATCATTGAGCAAGCGAAGTTAGAATTCACAATAACAAACTCATAAAAATTTGCTATTAAACTATTACATTTTGCCTTTTCTTTGAAATTTAATATTATTCAAGTTTGTAAAACAATGTAATTATTGGCTCTCAACCCAGTTTAACCTCACTGAAAGAATGATTTTACATTTTTATAGAAAATAAATTGTAAACAATAGTCAAACTATTTGTTCTGTTATTTTGTATACTCTGAGAAATTTGGCTATTCATAATATGATATAAATGTTTTTTAATATTATCCTTGATACTTGAGGATTTAGTAAACCCAAAACATGTGGAACTTTTCCTAAAGAGTTTTCTGAATAATTGATTTGATTTTGACCTTGAACTTATTGGATATTGATTCATCTGAAACCATCTTGCTCCTTTTCTTTATTAATTTGTTACAGTTGTCAGATTTTACAATGAGATGATGGCCTATCCTATAGCCTATAACATTCCCCCTCTCCTACCAAGTTATTGGTACATGCCTAGGGACAGGCCAGGGATGCCCTTGGGTAAATCTCAATCTCATTATGGCTATATAAAACGTTCACTTTCTAACTTCATCCCAGAAGACTAAAGGAAAATTTTGGTTCTGGAATCCCAAGAGAGGAGAGGTAGAATACACAATAGGTCTGGAGAAGACAAAGTGAGATTAACCTCATTAAAGGAGAAAAGTAAGATCTGGAATTAAGTGGAGACTGAATGTCCATTCTAAGTAAACTACAGGAGCTAGATCTAGTACACTTGCCCTATAAATAAAAACAACAGTGAAATGATCTATGGATTTCTGGGGTAGACAGTGTGAACAAAGTCCTTTGTTCATAGAAGATGCTTAAAGAGGCTCTGTCATTATTGTTCAAGGGAGTATACTCTGAAGCCAGGCACTGGTGGCTCTATCTGTCATAGCTACCCAGAAGGCTGAGAGAAGGGAGACATGATTTCAGGCTATCCCAGGCAGTGGTGTTTGCTAGACTCCATCTCTGAAATCACCAACAAAAAGCACAACTGGAGATTTGATTCAAATGGTAAATCACCAGCCTAAGAATCTCAAGACCCTAAGTTCAAACTCCAAAACAATAAATAAATAAATAAAAAGAAGATATACCCTGCTGCTTTCACTCAGAAGTGACTAAGTACTCGTTGCCAATTGAGCAGCCTGGGAGGTCTCAAACCTTCTATCCTTCTTAGGAAGTAGTCATTCTCCATCAATATGCTAGGTGTGAGCTACCTTGATCACAACATTAGAATCAAAATGAAGTGAGTTCCCTGGGGAAATGGAGGAAGTTTCAGCACAGCCGCATTAAGCATTTGGTAAGTAGACCTAATTTTCTCAATCAAACTAATCTCACATGGTCTAATAGCCCCATTTGCAATTGGTAAGGTTGATTCACACAAATGTGAAAATAATGGCTTTAATCCAGGAACCAAGAAGACAATGATTACTTTGCTAAAGTTAAAATGATAATCAAAGGCCTTTTTTCAAAATACTCCCTTATCTTTTTTGGTCAATTAATTTTGGCACAAAAAGTACCAATTAAATTTGGAATTCGATTATTGCTGAGTTGTTTGCACACATTGGGGTTTGCCTTTGTACACCAGTATTTTCCTACTGGGCCTTATGTCTTTTTCTTTAAAAAGGGAATCTATTCATTGGGAGTCTTTAACTACTTTGGATAAGTCAGAGACCATTTTGTATGCAGGATTTTATTATCACTATTCATAAAATGAAAATTTAAAATTACTCTGCCATAAGTATCAAAAATACAATTCCCAGGTATTGAAAAATCTGGTCTCATTTTAGATTTAGAAAATGATTATAATTTTTTAAATGTTTTGGTTTTGGAAAGCTGCCAGATGGATTTTGCCAAACACACTTTTCTAGCAATTTTCAACCCATGTTTGTGTGTTTTGTATAATCCTATGTTCTGATTCACTTGTACTTAACTTTACCCAATCAGTTTTAAGAATAACCTGATTTCCAGGAAGATTTAGAGAGTTCTACACAGCCATATCCTTGTCTTTAAAAAGAGTTATAGTTCATAAGGAACAGACAGAATCTATATATTTAGAATGTGAATCTAAATCTGAGATTCATAACAGCTTTACTAAACTGATGCTTAGAAAAATGAATAAGATCGCTTCCAACTTATTTCTATGTTGTGTAAAATGAAAGGTTAAGAAAATAATGGTCTCTATTTCCCCTTACATTAAATGTTCCAAAAAGATGAACAACAATGGTGTAATGATATTAAGACAATTCAAAATTATATGTTTTTTATGGAAGACTAGACCGATAAGTACCTCAAACAATAATATACAGCATTAAAACCAACAATGAGAGGCTGGGAAGGTGGCTCAGTGGTAGAGTGCTTGCCTTGCATGCATGAGGTCCTGGGTTCAATTCCTCAGCACCACATAAGCAGAAAAAGCTGGAATTGGCTCTGTGGCTCAAGTGGTAGAGCACTAGCCTTGAGCTGAAGAGCTGAGGGACAGTGCTCAGGCCCAGCGTTCAGGCCCCACGAGCGACAAAACAAAAACAAAAACAAAAAACAATGAATTTTAAAGAGAGCCTGGAAAAAGTCATGGATAGTAATTCTCAAAATTCATGTACGCCTAGAGAAAATTCCAGCTGACAGCTGGAATCATAAATGGAAACTGAGCTCCATGAAGAGGGGAAACTGAGGTAGTGGCAACTGAGATGGTTTTAGATGCTAGCTTTTCTTCTCTTCTTTTTTTGGGGGGGAGGGTCTGTCTTAGGGCTTGAACTCTGGGCCTGGGCGCTGTCCCTCAGCTCTTCAGCTCAAGGCAAGCGCTCTACCACTTGAGCCATAGTGCCACTTCTGGTTTTCTGGTGGTTTATTGAAAATAAGAGTCTCACAGACTTTCCTCCCAGGCTGGCTTTGAGCCACAATCCTCAGATCTCAGCCTCCTGAGTAGCTAGGATTACAGGCGTGAGTCACCAGAACCTGGCTAGCTGCTAGCTCTTCTTACACAACAACTGAAGGAAACATAATTTTCTTTAGTTAAAAGAGTTCCATTCCAAGTTATGCCCTCAGAATTTTTATAGAACAAATTTTGTGATACATACCCAAAATTACATGTGATATGTGCTCCCAATTAAAAAAACAAACAAACAAACAAAAAACCATCCCTTCAAATAACAGCACAGAGAAGTAAGCTACCATAGAGGAAAGTCAACAGAAAGAATAGCAGACTAAATTCACAGGCCCTTCAGAAGTTGAAAATGCTTCCTACAGTCTAACTCAGAATAGAGTGCTAACAAAAAAACTGTGTAAAAATTAATAGAATGTTCTCAAAATATAATCTAACTGATTTGAAAAAGAACCAAAATAATATTTGTAGAAATAAAAATGTGGAAATGAAAGAAAAGTACAGTGGATACAGAAAGCATATCTTAAAGAAAAGTATTAATAGAATGTTGTATAGAGACCCAGGGCACAGGGGAAAAAAGTTCCAAAGAAAGAATGAGATACAATTGGTATCAAGATGAAAAAAATTCTAGAGAAGCAAAAGTTAAAGAGATTAATGATAAGAATTGTCTAGACTAATAATAAACAAACATTCAGAGTAGAAATAAATTCAAGTAGAAAAAAGAACTTTAATTAAATACACTCATATTTAAGTGAAGTTTAAAAATGTAAACAAAAGAATATTTTCCTAAAACCACTAATAAAGAAATTATACAAAAGAAACAATTAGATTATAAACAATTCAACAATAGAAGAAAAGTATTAGAATGGTTTTTAAGGTATAGAAAGAAAATGTCAATTTAGAAAGCTACCATGCTGTACCCACCTTAACTACCTTTGAACAAAGGTAAGTAAGAGAAAAAGACCTAGTTTCATTTCTCTGCACATGCCAGGTACTTGAGTCAGCACCTTTTACCTCTTCAATAAGACGTTTCTGCACTGTCTTAGCGCTACCAAATGTTCTTTATGTCATCTTTATAGAAGAGCAACTGGCTATATGGGCTTTTTATTCTATTTGCTTTTCATACAAGTACCTGACTGTTTTAGCAATCAATTATATAGAATGTTCTGAAATCAGTCATATCTTCTGATTTCTTCATCAGAGTGTGTGTGTGTGTGTGTGTGTGTGTGTGAGACAGACAGAGACAGAGACCAAGACAGACAGAGATAGATTGTGTTTTCTCACAGGATTAGAGGGTTACTTGGACTTTTCTGTTTTTATTGTGTGATATATGAATTTTAGGACTGTATCTCCTACTTCCTGGAATTTTTATTAGAAGCTATCAAACTATAGCTAGTTTTTGGTAGTGTAGTTACTTTAACACTATGCATTCTTCTGACCCATAACCAAGGACTATCTTGTCAATTTATATTGATTCTGTAACTTTTATTAGTATTTTATAATTTTTATTAGAGACTTTTCACACCATTGTTTAAGTTTATTCCTAAATATTTTAGCTGTTATACCTATTGTGAATGATACTGCTTCTTTTTTTCAAAAGTTCATTTATTGAATATCTAGACAATATTCTGAATGGGAGAAAATATTTGAAAATGATACATTTAGTAAAGGTCTGATATCCAGAATATATGTAGAGCTAAAAAGATAAACACCAGTATTTTTAAAATCTGATTACAAATAGACTATAATTTATACAGATAAAATGACCTAAGAGAAAAATGGACAAAGCACATTCAAAATATCTTACAGAATATGTGTAAGCAACAAATAAGCATTGAAAAACTTGAGCCATCATTGATTACCCAGGAAATGAAAATCCATAGCTCCAGGAGATCTCTTACTAGACTGAGAACAAATGAAGAAAACTGGTGACAGAAGCGTTTTGATGACATAGAAAAGAGGAAATCACTATGCATCCTTCTCTTCTGGGGCTGTGATGGTGTAACCATTTGAAGAGAATTGGCATTATCCTCTACTTCTCTGGGTAAAAGACAAAAGTAAACCTGACCATTTCATGAACACTGATTTGTTTTATTCAGTTGTTTTATTAAATAATTTCTAGTTGAAGTTCGTTAACTTTATTTTGTGATCTAACAATGGCTTTTATTCTGCATGCTATAGAGTAATTCATGGGTTACCTTAGAAACAGGTGGAGAAATTCAAATCTTTTATAATGACATGCTTATAACTGCAAAAAGAATACTTAAAATAACGTGGAAATTTTCAAACATGAATCCCCATAAAGACAAATAGTTAAATCATGTATGCAGACAAGGGAACACCATAAAACACTGAAAATGAGTGAATGTAAAGCATACCAATGAATAAATTTTAGAACTATTACTTTTGATGATGAAAAACACATCAGATTAATAATTGCTACATCACTGTTTTTATAAATTGAACTCAGTAAACAAAACTAAATAAGTTTTAGGTAAAAACCTTAAGAAAGGAAAGACAGAAAAGGCAAAAGAATGCATATCAGGGGAGAAGCAATAGGCTCAGAGAAAAGCATTCAAGTACCTTCAACAGAACTTGTAAATGAGATAGTGGGTTGATGTTCATTTATTACTTATTTCCTCACCGAAATGTGTACTTCATAGGGCAATCCTGACAACAACCCCTCTAATTGTTGAAAGTTTTTACCCTGAGAGGCTAGTTAAGTGGATACATACTTCCTAATTTCAATGAAATATGATAATAGATAGCAGAGGAGAGGCATGTAAGAATTATCTGGTGGGTTTATTGGGTTTTGAATGAATTACAGAGAGAGGCTGAGTCTCCTGAGATACTTCAGTGTGGGCTTGGAGGTCATATGTCTTCTGTGGTTTAGGAGTGGCCCTGTCTCAGGCAAGGATGATATGGAGGCGATGTCCTCTTTGATCCTCTTCAACATGTGCTTCTTGCTTTTTCACTCTTATCTTTCTCCTCTGAGCCTTGACAACCTCCCAGCCCCACTCAGCCTCTCTTTGTGCCTTCCCTCGTTACCTTAAACAGTCTGCCAAGGAATGCAGACATTGCATTTGCAATCAAGTGGGTATCTCTTGGACAAAACATTCATCAGAGGAGTTAATGTAACCAACTAAGAGATCAAATGTGGACTTTGAACTTTTCACCTTCCTTAAGGAATGTTAGTATGCATCTGGATAAATGGAATATACACTACATATCCATAATATTGTGTAAAAATTCTGGGTGATACATTTGCTAACAAAACATTAAGAAATGCATATAGCTTATATATATATATATATATATACATATATATATATATAGTATGTGGGTGTTTATGCATATGCTGCATATGTGCATATTTTAATATATAGACACATACACACATGATATAGTTAAAAACAAATTTCTAAAGAATTTCTTTTTAAAATATGTTTTATTTTATTGTAAAGGTGATGTACAGAGGCGTTACAGTTACGTAGCTAAGGTAATGAGTGCATTTCTTTTTGAAGAGTGCTAAAGAATTTCCTGAAGCTAATAACCATGAATTCAGGGACTAAATGAAGTGATAACATTACTCATGACATCCTCAGCAGTATTTCCATCCTGCGTAGGCTCTGATGATGCTTCTAGACCCAACCAAATCTCACCTCATATCTCCAGCTTCACTGAAGGAGGCTTTGCTTCAGCTAAGTGTGCAGTTAGCTTGAACCACAACTGCATTGACACACTGTGCATTGCCAGCACTTTTTGTTGTTGTTGATGGTGGTGTGGATCTTGAACTCTGGGCCTACGCGCTGTCCCTGAGCTCTTCAGCTCAAGGCTAGTGCTCTACCACCTAAGCCACAGCACCACCTCTGGCTTTTTTCTGTTTATGTGGCATTGAGGAATCGAACCCAGGACCTCATGCAAGCAAGGCAAGCACTCTACCACTGAGCCACCTTCCCAGCCCCATTGTCAGCACTTTAAGATTAGTTATCCTTCAAATACTTCAAGGTTGAGGTACATAAGAGGCTTCATATTAAACATCTTTTAGACTTATCAATTCAATAACATTCCTCTATCTGATATACTAATTAATACACATTTTTGCTTCTCAAAGAGTGTTTGGTTTAGGTTGACTTTGTAAAGTTAGTTTCCTTTGATTTCTGAATTTGGAAAGATCTTTGAGCTCTTTGAGTATACACTCAAAATATAAACTATAAAATAAACTTGTGTTTTAAGGAGAAGAAATTCTAACTCCCTAGAAATTGTCCCATTTATTTCCTGGGATGGAAAGGGAAAATGTGCTCAAGTGAAACTTTTTCTTTTTTCTATTCCAATGGAAACTTTTTATATTAAAAAAAGAATAGATTTGTTCATTATTTGTGTCATGTAAAAGTGAATAAATGAAATGGATGAAAGAACAATTCATTGGAATGAGTTGAGACATAAGTAGGATGCATGATGTAACACATATGACTACAATTTTCGCTGCCTGAGGCAAATGTCTGCATCCAATTTGCCACTGGAGTCTTACAGCAAATGTTGTACTTCCCCCGGCCAGCCCCACCCTGGAAACAGGGACCAGCTGCAAGACAGATTCCCACCCAGACGGAATGCAGGTGAAACATTGGTACAGCAAGAGCCGAGGCAAAGATAGCATGTGGAGTTTGAAGAGTTTTAGAAATTTTTATAGCAGGAACACATGTGTTCGTGTAGCAGATGGAAGCAATTACGGAAGGGAAACTTTGCCCTATCCTTAAAGCCGAATTCCAATAGTGTGAGCTCAGGCTAATGACTATCCTTGAGGACAAGTAAAATCAGACCACAGTGAATTGTGAAGATTGACTTCATATTGCATCAGGTCATGATCTGCACTGCTAAAAACTCATCAAGGCTTGGTAGTGTCTCTACCTCATTTCTCATTAGAAAAAGATGGTGACCTCACACTTATTCATTGAAAGTTAATATGCTCTCCTGTAGTCTCCCTGGCAAAAAGTCATCTGACACTGGTATTTCATAGTTTGACTTATAGACTGTACATTAATGATTGCTAATGATTAGCACAATTATTCCCAAAAAAGGAGAAATGTGCTTTGTTTGGATATTTATGTGTATGTCATCCTTTCTGAAATGCATCTGTTCTCTTGGAACGTGACATGCAGACACCTGAGAGCTTCTTTAATAAACATAAGAGGAGTTAAGATGAGGAAAGCAAAGCAGGATGAGGTTGAAAACTAAACCGTGACCTATAAAGCAGAAGGATTAGAAATAAATTCATCCCTGTGAACTTTCTTGTCCAAGGGCTTATCCTGCAGATGCAGACACTGACATAGTTTCTCTCCCTCCTTGGTATTGTTACATGATTCTCTGTCCTTGCTGGTGACTCACAAAAAGAAAATCTAGCTAAAAATGATTATGGATGTACAAATATGTGTAATAATGACGTAATAATGATGAAAGGGCTGACGTGGATCAAGATGCATTGTACTCATTGACTGATTTGTTGAATGGTAACCAACCTCTTGTATAACCAATTAAAGGTAATAAAGAATTAAAAGAAAAAAATAATAATGTAATACCATCTGCCCAAGGAGTTCAACACTGTCACTCTATGGAACCACCCACTAACAGATTTATTGAAAAAGGAGTGGAAGGATAGAAAAGGCATGGAAGAGATCGAGGGTCCAAAAGGGATAAATAAACTAGTTAGCTTCTTGCTTGCTTCCTTCCTTAGTTGTTTGCTTTTCTTACTTGCTTGCTTTATTTGTGCTGTATTAGGGCTTGAACTCAGACCCTGGAAGCTGTCCCTTAGCTTTCTCATCCAAGGTTGGTGCTCTACTACTTGAGCCAAACTCTGTCTGGCTTTTTAGTAGTTAATTGGAGATAAGAGACTCAAAAATGTCCCTGTCCCAGGGACATTTGATCCTCAGATCTCAACCTCAGAGTATTTGATTACAGGTAGGAGCCACTGGCATCTACCTGTTTAGTTATATCTCTTTGGACAATAGTCATAATGATTTCTGTTTAGTGACAGAATAATATTTAAAGTGAGACTTTAAAAAATAACTTGTTATTCAAATTAGAGAAGTGAAGATGACCTAAATAAGAAAATGAAATTCCACAAATGTATAATGCTAAGTTAAAAAATGAAAGTGGTTCAGAGAGTCATACTGCTGAATGCCTTTGCATTGCTATGACTAGTCTTCTCCAGCTCTGATGGCCCCATGAAAACAAGAAGAACATTAGAAAGATAATAACTTCCCTGGCTCTTTCATTCCGCTAAAAGATATGGAAGTGAGAAAACACATTTGAAAACATAAATGGAAGTGATCCAAACAGGTGTCAAGATACGAAATCTTCATTTTATGATCTATTTAGTCACAACTCATCAATAATGATATCTGGGTCATTTGGGTACAACAAGTTGAGTTCCTTCCCCTTAGTAAGATCTGAATTAAATCTTTAATTTGAAGATAGAGAAGCTTACAAATGTAAACATAAAGAGCCTAGCCTGCACTGTGAAATAAACTATAATGACTTTATTGGCAATTGACTTACTAATAGATGCATTAGTTCAGCACACAATCCAGTACACCTGGGGTCTGTCATCTTCGTGCTGACTGCAGAAGATACAGTGATGAGGAGAGCAGAGCCACTATGGCTGATGTCATACCAGATGCGCAGCAATAGCTGGGGGGGGGGGGGTCAGGAGGAGTCAAATAGACAGCAATCAGGGAGTTTCCTGAGCTTGGCTCTCTGGGTCAGATTGCAATTGCATAGTCCCAGTGAGAAGGTCAAGATTGTTGTGCTTTATGAGTCACAGTGAGAACACTGAGAAGAACTGCTTGTTGTAGACTACAGTTCCATCCTCTTTCAGGAGCAGCAAATCCACGGGCCAGCATCTGACACCAAACTGAGGCGTCTGCTCCTCTTTTGGTCTGTCAGCAGATTTTGTTATTTCTTTTTCAGGAAGTAGTCCCAATCCATTGAAGTTGCACTTACTCCTCAAGGCCACCTCTCTTCTGCAGGGTGTCATTATGTCTCAGCAGGGCTACTGAAAGCTCTTTCTTTTGTGTGTTGTAACCAGGGCCTTTCTAATCCTTTTGTGTTAGTCATCTTTCTGTCACCATGAGAGAATACCTGAGATAGTTGACCTCATGGGGGAAGGTTTGTTTGGACCCATAATTTCAGAGGTTACACTCCATGGCCCTATAACTTAGACCAGCAGCAAGGGAGAATTTGATGACAGAGAGTGTGTATTGGAAGATGCAGGCAGATCTTATAGTGGGCAGAAGGCAAGAGAGAGGGGAAGAGACCTGGGACCCAACATCAAATGTCATATGCCTCCAGGACCTAATTTCCTTTCCAAGGTCCCACCATCATAAAGGTTCTACCACCTTTCTGCAGTCATATCTGCTGGGAACCAAGCTCTCAACACATGAGCCTATGGGAGATATTTAAGATCCAAATGTAAGACACCCTTGAAGCAGAGCTAGAGTAAAGCAATATGTTGTCACTCACATTGGTAGTCAAGTACTCAGGAGGCTGAGATCCAGAAGACTGTGGTTCAAAGCTAGCCTAGGCAGAAGATGGAGTCTATGAGATTCCATCTTCAAAATAACCAGCAAGCTGTTTGGCTAGAGATGTGGTTCAAATTCATGGCCTAGAGTTCAAACCCTGGTACCAGTAAAGAGAGGGGGAGGGAAGGAGAGGAGTCAGAGGGAAGGATGGAGTAAGAGGGTAGGGAGAGAGACAGAGAGAAGGGGAGAGAGAGAGAGAAGGAGGAGGAGGAGAGGGAGGGAGGAAGAGAGGGAAGTTTTCAAATTTTAAAAATTAAAATAAGGCTTGGCTATTTTACCTTTTTAAAGAAAATACTTTATTATGCATCATTATAAAAAGGCACCAATCGACTAGATCCATACTTGTTTGAAAATAATACATTGAAATTTATTAATTAAACAGTATGTGGACACCCTGTTCTCACAGAAATGGAAAGATGCTGTAAGTTCTCTAAGTATTGTACAGTCTGAAAAACACCAACAAAAAGTTGGGGGGGATAAAAAAAACCACATGATATTGGAAAACAGCTCACATTATGAATAATCTACCAAAAAACATTAAGGAAAGAAAGAAAGAAAGAAGAGAACCCTTTGTTTCTACAGTAGCTCTGAGTTTATATTCTTGTAATGATGGTATTCCATTGAAAACATCAGTAACAGGAAGCTTCATTTGAGCAAGCCTGTATGCAAATATTAATAAAAAATATATATAATCATGCCATTCAATCTTGCCATCATCCAGCAATCATGACAACGTTTGGGAGAAGTGTTTTACTTGCAAAGCGGGTGAAGCAGTAAGCTTGGCCTGAAGCTCCATCTCAGCAGCCGGTTTGAGTGCAACATCCACTAGAAGCTGAAATCCACTAAAATCCTGGAGTAGGGGGCAGGGAGGAGTATTGGAAAGACCACTCTGTGTGTGTGTGTGTGTGTGTGTGTGTGTGTGTGTGTGTGTGTGTGTGTGGGTGTGTGTACTTTTACAAGCATCTTCTGGGTACATGAGTGCGGTGTCTGTGCTGGCTCCGATCGGCTGGATATCTGTGCTATGTCCCACACCAATTGGCTGGCAGAGAGCGAGAGGCCCGTCTTTCAATGCACTCACAGTGGTATGGCAGATCACGGATGGACGAGCCAAAACTGATCCCGGGGATGTGGGTTTCGGAGACAGTGATCTCCCTACCAGGGTTGGGTTAGGTCCAGCAGTGCAGGAATGAAATGGGCTTTCCTCGAGAGCTGGCATGAGGTTTTCGATGCCCATGGCAACCTCCACGGAGCTGGCTTCAGACATTTTGGCCCCACAGCTGGAGACGGTGAACTGACTGGGATCTTTGCCTTCTTCCTCAGCACGTCTGGAAGGAGCCTGCGGCGGGCATTGATGAACCAGTTACACACTTGGAGTGTGGATGGGTGTGTCTGGTGGGTCAGTCAATGCTTTTCTTGCTCAGAAGGATAGGCATTGTATCCGTGCTCATAGAGCCAGCCTCGAAGAATCTGAACAGACGCCCTGGGTAGGTTGTCCGCCTTCTCCTCTTGCCTGAGCCAGTTGAGGAAGAGAGGTCCCGGGAGGTGTCCGTGCTGTCCTCCTCTTCAGTCTCACTGCCAGATGCTGCAACACCTTTCTTGCTTTTCATTCTGGAACTCTCCTCTGAGATCGAGGGGATCCTGGGGTCTCGAGGGGCCAGGAGTGAAGCCACAGGAGGACAAGTGATGGTCCTCTCTCACCGCCGACTCCCAGGACGTGCTGCAGCCGTAATTGCTACACAAGGCTCTCGGATCCCAGGCGCCTACTTCTGGGGCGGAATTCAAGGGACACTTAGCTTCCTCAGGTGGGGATCTTCCCACCCCGCTCCTTTACCCCTTGTTCCCGAAGGGCGCACCTCGGCACTGTCAGAGTCTGGGCTAGTTTAATTTGATGGTTCATGCCTGTAATCCTAGCTATTCAGAAAGCTGAGATCTGCGGCCTGTAGTTCAAAGCCAGCCCAAGGCAAGAAAGTCCATCAGATTCTTATACCCAATTACTCAACAAAAAGACATAAGTAGAGCTGTGGTTCAAGTGATAGAGTATCAGCCTTGAGCAAAAAAAACAAAAACAAAAAACTTTCAGGGACATCTCCCAGGCCCTGAGTTCAAGCCTCATGTCAGGCATACTGAAGTGCGTATGTACAAACACACACACACACACACACACACACACACAATGCAAATAAAACATGTAATTCTCTAAGAATTTTTACATTCCTCACAAAAGGAAATCCCAATCTTCCCAAGACCTAACAAAGTTCAGCCCCTGCCCCCGGCCCTCCATCCTTCTCTTCCACCTTTCTGATCCCTCCCACTGTGGTCTTATTTTAAACCTTCAACACTTGTTACCAGGTAGGTAAAAATTTCTCAAAATATTTTCCTTTAACCAGTCTCTTCTCACTGTATTCTATTCCTTCATATACATTTCCCTCAAAATCAAATTCAATTGATAAATTTGTGTTGAGTCCTATGGCTTAAAATGTATAACTATCTTAGCATGTTATATTACATTCTTCATTAGCAACTGCAGTGTGGCAGTAGCCACACTGACCCTTCATTTCTCAGAACTCATCATGCTTTCTACTCCAAAGCCTGGATTCTTTCTCTCTGAGCTCTTCAAACAATTCTCTTGATCTCCTCTTCAGGTTTCAGCTCAAATGTTGCCTCTACCCTGAGGTCCACCCTCAACACTCTATGTCAAGTTGCCTCTCAAGGCTGTACTCTGGTATTTCGCTCTCTTGACCTGTGTGATGGTGCACATCATAGGTTGCAATTTGCCTTTCTTTATCCTCTCCTCTCCAGTATTTCAGCCCCACAATTAGATGCCCAGTGTACCTCACACATTGCCTTACTCACACAATTTTATAGAGTACCTAGGGTATAACATAATGCAGGCATTAAAGCTATTTTTAATTGAATGAAGATGTGAAAAATATAGGACCAATTTGGGTTGCTGATTGTTGTAAAATGAAATTGTAATGGTATATAAGTAGGTGGAACTAATACTTACTCTGGGATCAGTGATGGCAGGGGAAGATAAAGCAAGGATTAACTAGGACAACGTGGGGAAGTGGGGAAGGAAAGCAAAGGTATTGCTGGTCACTAAGGAGTCAGGATTGTGCCACACAGGCATGAGGAATTGCCTGGCCTTAACCTAATGAGTTCCACTTTCCAAGACTTACATAGAGAATAGCAAGAATTCTTGGAGGGCAGTGTATGAGATTAAAATTGCAGTTGCTAATAAAGAGTATAATATAACATGCTAAGATAGTTATACATTTTAAGCCATAGGACTCAACACAAATTTATCAATTGAATTTGATTTTGAGGGAAATGTATATGAAGGGATAGAATACAGTGAGAAGAGACTGGTTAATGGAAAATATTTTGAGAAGATTTTTACCTACCTAGTAACAAGTGTTGAAGGTTTAAAATAAGACCACAGTGGGAGGGATCAGTAAGAATGACTGAAAAGAGACAAATTACTGAAACAGAAGGGAATGGAGTGATGGCCTGTGGGGAGCAAGCTGAGAATAAAAATACAGAGATGAGTTTCTAATTTACAGGACTGATGTGGATGATATTCAGCCATCAACTTAAGAATAAAGAGGAAAAGTAACTTGAAGCCACAAGTTCAAGACATAAATTCATTTGGCAGGGGAGGAGGGTCTGGTCATGGGGCCTGAACTCTGGGCCTGGACGCTGTCCCTCAGCTCTTCAGCTCAACGCTAGCACTCTACCACTTGAGCCACAGCGCCACTTCTGGCTTTTTTCTTTTTGCTTATGTGGTGCTGAGGAATCGAACCCAGGGCCTCAGGCATGCAAAGCAAGCACTCTACCACTGAGCCACCTTCCCAGCCCCTTAAGACAAAAATTCTGTATTGTATTTTAGGATATTTTCTCAAATACGCTGCAGATGATTATTTCAAAGAAGCTCCCAGTAACCGAGAAGAAATTCAGAAGTGAACGCTCTGCTAGATTTGCATCTCCTAATTGCTACTTTTAATGGAATTTTGCAAGGCAGCAGCATATGCATATCAAGATACTTATTTATCACTGGATGTGAATGAAGCCTAGCTTGCTTTCATGTCAAGATACATCATACATTTTCACAGTCAACAGATGTTTTTCTATATCATATTTCCAATGGCTTTACAGGATACTATGGACACATCCCATTTTACTTCACTGGTTCCCCATTGTGGAGTGATTAGTGGTTTTCACCTTTTCTGTTATACCATTCCTCAACCTAGATCCAAGGGAATATAACTCAACATACAGATGAGATACCTGCACACCCATTTTTATAGCAATAATAAAAAGTGTAGAACCAGCCTAAGTGCTCATTAGCCAATAAATGGGTAAAGAAAACATGGTATATATACATGACAGAGTACCATTCAGTCATAAAGAAGAATAAAATTATGACATTTATGCAGGAAGAGGAAACTAGAGACCACCATGTTATACTGAATAAACTACATCTTAAAGGATAGCAATCACCTACTCTTTCTCATATGTGGAATCTAGGCCTTAAAATTGAATGGCAAAAATGTAAAATCATTTTTGTTAGGAAGTGGATATTAACAAGATGGGAGGGGATGAAAGGAGATGGAGAAAGGCAATGAATATCGTCAAAATACACACCTTGATGAAAATAGAAGAGTGAAACCTGTCAAAACTTTAAGAAGGAGGAGAGGGATGAAGAAAATATTAGAAAACATGCATGCATTTAAGCATGAAAGCATTTTATACATGTATGGTCATATCATCATGAAACATTTCATTGGCATAATACATGCACATATAATGTAAATAAAACAAGGGGAGAAAATGTTCCAAGCTCATTTTGAGCATACTAAAAATTCAAAACCCAAGAGGTCTTCATAAATCTTCCTCATACATTTTATATCTAAGGCATTTTTTTACATTCTGCACACTTCCTAAAGCCTATAAAAATTCTTTATAAATATTAATATTTTCAGTCCTCACAACTCTGCAAGTAGATAATACCAGTTCACAGGTGAGAAAATGAAGAGTTAAAGGCAATAAGTGGTCTGTGCAGGTTAATATTTGCAAGGATTCCATCACAGTGTAAAAATTAGTACTCAGTCACTACTCTATGGGGCTTCTCAAATAGCATCTGGAAAACATTGTTCTGAAAATCAAGAGAGTATGGGAACTAAATATCAAATTTTGTAAATCATCAACATCCCATGAATAGGTTTTTGAAGCTGCCTCTTGATCAGAACTACCCCCAAAGTCCCTGAGCTCAGTCTGCTGAAGAATTCCTCTTCAAACAATGAAATCAAAATCTGGTGAAGGGAAGAAAGTGACCAATGATGGACAGAGCTTAAAACTGTCATCGGTGATGTTAATAGGCAGTGGGTTCATTTCAAGATATAATAACTTATAAAATTTTACATTTAATATTTGCAGCTTGTGATGTATACATTTATAAAACACATGCAATGTTATATGTATATAGTACATTATGGAATGCAGTGATTAATTCAAGATACTTAATATGAATATCCTTTCAAACATTTCAGTTTTTGGTGATGAGACTATTATAAGAACCTTCAATCAAAGACAATTGAGGCTATGCATGGTGGTATATGCCTATTATTCCAGCACTTAGGAAGCAAAGGCAAGAAGATCTCTAACTCAAGGGTAGACGGGGCTACATAGCAAGATATTGTCTCCTTCCATGCACTCATCCCCAAAAGAGCCATTGAGCTTGAGAACTTGAATGAAACTTCCAAAAGCAACACAGAGAATGAGAAGAGAAAAACCATTAGAAACATCTCAGTTTCTTCAAACCCATTAGTTCTGCCTGGGTAGAGGTGAAAGAATTTCAAGAGAGGCAAATCAGCAGTAGCAGACAATAAAGTTTGAAGCTAGCAAGAAGACGTGTTTCTGGGGGTTCTGTAGGAAAGAATTGTAATGCCGATGCATACATAGAAACTAACACACACCCATATTTATCACTTATTACTTATTATTATCATTATCATTTATCAAGTTTTAGTCACAATCTCAGGTTGATAGTGATGAAAGGTGTCAATCTTTGGCTTGCCATTTGCTTCTTACTAGGCAATTCAGGGTTGTGCTGTTTCTACATTGCTCTCTCTCCTCAGTCTGGTTAGTTCATTTCCATATCCTATATTGGTTCATTCTGACAAAGTTGTTTATAGCCTGGTAGAAATATTGCGAAGGATATTTTCAGTTCAGTGTAGTGACTTTCTGCTGTTTGGTTCAGCTTTGCAGATTTCAAACACAGTATATTTTGATATATTAAATCATGTTTAATTTAATAATGTAGCACTATGTATGTAAATCACAAATTATGCTGAATATTGCACTAATTAAGCAATTATGATACAATGTTAATCTCTTTTCTAACATTTTATGGAAAAATATCATTTCAACTTTATTCACCAGAATATTCAGCATCAATATCTTTATCATCATTAGAAAACTTTAGGTCCTGTATTCCAAAGGCAGACGATATTCATTTCTGATTTTAAACAGATTTTCAAACAATGTATAAGGCAGTGTCTACAACTAAAATGTCAAAACAGATCTTTCATTTTTCTTTCCTAAAAGATATATAAAATACAACCACTTAGAATTCGAATCTTTTGAAATTTATATTGTGAAATGCACATTTTGATGTATGCCTTTTTTAAGTTCATTTGGATAGATCCTTTTGTAATAAACTGTGATAAGGGTGTGAATGGATTGATTACCATTGCTACATTATAGTTAATATATTAAATATCAGTAAACCTAAACAATCATTAACACAACCAAGGATCATAGAGCTTTGGTTGTATTTCATTTCCAGGGCAACCATGTGTCTTTAGGGTTTATGGAGATTTCTTTTCCACATTGCCTTTGCCATCAAAGACTTAACTGTGTCGTTCCTATAGTTTAAAAAAATCTGCTTTGTGGTATTTATGTATTATTTATTTAGTTTTATTTGGTAACATTCCTTGTGGAAGCCTACATTTTTCCTTTTGTATCTTGAAAAAACTGTTCTAGTTCATCCAGGAAAGCTCAGGATCCTGAGTTGCTCTCTTCTTCTTTCTTCTCTCTCTTTTGGGTGGCTCATTCTTTATTATTTACTTCCTTGTTCCCATATTCTGCTCTTTTTTTCCCTCCTTGTTAAAACTGCAAAAGGAAATATCCACCATAGGCTCATATATCCAGTGCTTTTCTTTATCTGGTGGTACTATTCTTGGAGGTTCTAGAAACTTCAAGAAGTGAGACCTACTTGGAGGAAGTAGGTCAATGAAGGAATGAATGTCTTTCAAGGTTATACTTGGTATGCAGTCTCACTCTTGTGGTCTGCATCTTGTTTGCCATGAGGAGAAGTAGTTCCTCTGCCAGCAGATCCCTCCGCCATGATTTTTGTCCATGTATATGGGACTAAGCATCTTTTAAGTCAACCCTCTGATAGACTGAGCCAAAATAAATCATTCTTCCTTTAAGTTATTCTCTCAAAATTTGGTCACAGCTACGATGAATGATCAAAAAATGATGAATACAGCCTTCTCTAAGAAACAACACACAGGATGCTATATAAAGAGACCTTCATCCCACTCAGCCTCACTAATCCATAGTTTGGCAGGGTATAGAGATTATCAGGTTTCTTTTATACAATTTGAAGGCTATTGCTTTCCAGCTTCCAATTTTACTGTGTGAGCTGTGTCTTCCCTATTTGTGATCTTCTGCATGTAATATTATAGATTTCTTTCTTTTTCCTGTATTTTTTTTCTTTTTCCTCTACAATGACTTACGTGTACATTCATACAATATACTGGTCATTTAATGGCCCTTTTTAATTTTTTTCTCTCTTATTGCTTAATAATGACCCTTTATGGTTTTGTGTCTTTTTTCCTAATTCATCATTTTACTGTGATCTTAGTCTATTTTCTCCTCCATTAATTAAAATTTTTGTTTCAACCTAAAGTTCTTTTCTGGGTTCTTATTTGTTCATCATAAGTTTCTGCAGTTTCCTGACCTATAATTCATATCCTTGATCATGCTGTCCTGCCTTGAGGAATATTTTGTGTTTGTGAAGTCTTTATTTTGTTTTAAATTTCCAAAAATTGTTTAAGAATGTCACTGCAGATATTTTACATTATTTATTGATCTTTGCACTGCCTCTATTTCATACAAGCTGGCTTTACTTGTTTTTATAATTTCAACCTTTTCCTGTTAGAATTATTCCTCTAGTGCCTGGCAATTTGGGTTATTTGTTCATAATACCAAGTACCTAATAAATGGATTAAAAGGTCTATGTGTGAGTTCAGTGTTTGTCAACCCATTGGTTTGTTGTAGAATTCTTGCCAGGCTCTGTGTGTGCGTGTGCGTGTGTGTGTGTGTGTGTGTGTGTGTGTGTGTGTGTATGTGTGTTTGCCTGGTCTGGGAGTTGAACTCATAGCCTTGGTCTGTAAATTGAACCACACTTCCATTTGTTAATTGCTAGTTAATTGGAGGTAAGAGTCTCTCAGATTTGCCTGGCCTGGCTTTGTACTGTGATTCTTAGATCTCAGCCTCCTAAGCATGCAAAATTATAAGTATGAGCCAATGCAATTTTTTTTCTTAGTAATTTCTCCAGAAAAGAATGTTCCAAGCTCTTCTCTTGGAGTTTTAAGGTTGAATGCCTATGCTCTTGGAGCACATATTTGAGCTTTCACTCTTCAATATGTTTACTTTCTCTTATCTATCTTTTATTTTGTTATTATCATTAAGGTAATAAGGATTTGCCATTTAACAAAGCAGTTTATAAATGCAATACATCTTGATCAATGTTTCCCCTTTCAACGTTCTCACCCATCCCTCCCCTACCAACTCTTTCCTTACTTTTCTTAATTTTGTAAGATATTCATAAAATTCTTGCCTACATTGTCTCCCTCTTCTTAATTCCTCTGCCCTTTCCCATTGGCCCCACCCCACCCCTTTCAAGTGCCTATTCCTGTTCTAAACTTTCACTTTGTCTTTTTAAGGATTTACATTATTTGAGTTCTCCCTTGAATCTATCATATTTCAATTAATACATTTGTGAATACTTGCCTACCACTCAATGTATTTACCTACGTGTTTATAAGCTAAATCTAGCTTCCACATATAAGGGAAATCACACATCTTTTATCTCTCTGAGAAAAGTTACTTCCACTCTGGCCCTTCAATTACACTTACCATTATGTATAGGATCTAGATTGTAGTGATTTTGTAGTTTCTTTAGAGAAAGAATCTCTTTTTTCTTAGCAGATTGAAAAGATCATTACTGGAGATGTGGCACAGATAGAAGAGGAACAACCTGGAAATAAAAGGACTTTTTAAACAGATAGGTACCTTCCTATTGTTAGCCCTACCTCTTACTGTCACTTTCTAGCGAAGAAAGCCAGTACTTCAATCCAGGGAATTTTGTAGGCATACTTTTATAAAGTTCATCTTTCTGTTCAAAGTACACTTTCTGATGCCCTTGGGCTCTGCTTTCTTGGTTGCCTAAGACAAGCATTGTACATCTATCCTCTGTCTTACATATTTGTGTCAGTGACATGGCTACAATTTTGTTTCCTCTGCTATAGTCTTTGTTTTTGTAAGTTGTACCTTATTAGTTTCTTTATAAAAGTTTTGTGTTCCACCAGGGGAATACATATGCTTATGTCACCTTTTCTAACCAAAGAATAAATAATCATACTGCTACTGGATTTCTGTTCCTAATTTTTTTTTTACTAAGTAACATTATAAACATTTACAAAACAAAAGATGAAAGCAATTCATAAAACAAATGGCAGTGAAAAAGAGATGCTATTTATCAACTCATATGTATATGCACAACACAATGCTAGGTAATTTTGCCATAAAAATCTTATTGAATCCTTATCATTACTGTGTTCTACAATGACCATAAGCTCATAGACCTTAAATGATAAACCTAGATCACAAAGCTAGCAAAGTGAAAAAACTAAGACTTCAATTCAAGGACTATATTTTGTTTCTGGTGTCACAGTTCATTAAGTGATTTCTTCCAAATGCAAGGGATGATGTCTCAGAAAGTCAGCTTAAGGAAAGGAAATAAAGCCATGCGACCATTCCACAGAAATTAAAGACCATTTGAGAGCCTTAGAAATCTTAAAATTATTCCTTTTAAAGGTAAATTGTTTAGAGATGGACAAAGAGCCTCCAAGAAACCCTGCAGCTTCTTGCTTGGATTTAATGTTGAACTTCTTAACAGCTGGTTTGTTGTGCAACTGGCTGAAGAGCTAGAGTTGTAGATGAAGTTCTAAGAAACCAAAGCTTCAGCTATATGGGATACTATCTTGCTTATTGTAGAATCAGAAAACTATGGCCTCAAACTGGAAATGAAAAGAGGGTTGAATAATGTCTAGTTCAGTCCCCAGGGGTATGGTAAGACAGAGCCAAGAACAGAAATGTGAGATGACTTACTCATATTCTTCACTGCTAGTTATGTCTGAGTTAGCAAGGGATGCCATATGCTGGGGTCTGTGTTTGTTCACTGCGTAGTTCTGTTTATCCCATTGCTTCACACACCTATGGAAAAAGACAGCTTTGTCCTCCTGGGCTCATTGCAAGTGTCTTCCGCTCCAGCTGCTTTTGAGTACCTGGGTAGGGCCAACATTCACTTTAACTACTCATGGAGAACCTTCCCCTTTGATTAGAAATCTCATTGTCCCTCTTGTGAAGACTCTATGCAGCTTAATTTCTATAAGGACAATGCCTTTCTTTCTCATTCACCGATATTCTTTCTCTTACATGGATAACCCTAACATATATGGACACAAATGCACACTGCAGGGTATAGATATGGACATAAACGCATCACTTTAATCCAAAATGCCCTAAGTCATGAATAGCAAACAAATTATCCCAGAAATAAACTTGACATTTTCCTCAAGTTAAAACAAAGTGTTTTTTGCTTTTTTTTTTTTTCCTGAGCAAGACTGTATGTCCTTCCTTTCTTTTATTTACGAGAAGCTTCATTTCAAATAGTGCCTTTTTAAATCTTCATTGAATATGCTGCTGGGTTCCAAAGTGCATTAGGGTTTTCATTATGATTTATAAAGACAAGTATGCACAAATAGAGTTAATATATTAAATAAAGACTATAATACACTTCTATAGACATTGTTATGGCATAGAGTTGAGAGAACTAATTTTATTTGACACTGTCTTTTAGCAGAGCAGAAATAATGTTATACTCAGCATGCGATGTGTAAAGAATCCAGGGTGGAGAAGATAAAAATACACAAGAGTAAAAAAAAAATCCATGACAGCATAGTCTCATGACATGCTGCTTTATTATTATTCTTAATAAGAATATTGATATGGTAAGATGTATTCTGCGCCAGAATATCCATATAATTATTTCTCAGCTGCATTAGAGAAAGAAAAATACTTAGTACAAAACCTAAGTGCTACTAAGTCTTGTATTTTATTTACAATTTATTCATTTCTAATCCCAGAAATAAAAGGGAGGAGATGGAAGAACAAACTAAACCAAATAAAATATACAATACATGTCTCTATGGAAGGCAGCATTTCACAGTGTTTTGAAGCAGGTGAGGGAAGCTGACATGAAATTCACATTGCTGTGGAACTGCAGATGCTCTGGGGACACAAAGTCAATTACGATCTCTCACCTTCCTGTTGTTGTGGCTAAATGCAGAGCAGGTTTTGGAGTTAGAAACTGCTGATGCTGTGTGGCCAGTGAGCGATCTCTGTGAAGTGATTTATGGTGGACTTAAATCTGTTGTTAGTGGGCAAGAACCACATTTCATGTGTGATCGGTGGAAGTGGTTCTTCATAGCAGTACCTCTCTTGTTTTTTGCTGTATTTGCATCATGGTTCCACATTTTCTAGGAAAAGAAAATTCTTTCACTCTCTGAACAATAATAATAAGAAGTCACCTATCACATGCCAAGTTCTGTTTTGTCCTGTTTGGCTCACACTACTTCTAATTCTTAACCCAGATAAATCGGCATTATCCTCCTTACACTCAGAGGCCATTGAGGTCCCAAGAGATCAACAATAAGTGCAAGAAAGTGACTGAAACATATTTCAACCCTAGTCCATTGGACTCAGATGTCTGTGTTTTTCCCATCAGAATGAGTGTGTATCAGAATCCAACCTGAGAAACTCAATTTCTCACCTCCTGGATTGATGTCTATAAAGTGCCATGATTTTGATCCTGGAGGCTGTAGGACCATGTCTACCCAGACAAGGTCTGAATTAATTCACTTATTTAGTACAAATAGTAAATATAGAGTACAGTAACAAAATCTACAACTTATGGTTTTAGTAAGGCTATTTGGAGAAACCAATCTGACTCCAAAGAAAATCAACTTGTTGTTGTTGTTAAAGATGAGAGATCAGCTTGATCATTCCCATCAATTCATGAAAGGGAAACAAAGTGGCAGTATGGAGGATTGTGTCAGCCACAACAAGATGCCAGTTTTCCTGAAACTATAGAGAAGCAGCAAATTCTTTACTATTAAAGAGGGTAAGGAAAAGGCAGTCTGTCAGATGAAGAGAATCACAATTCAAGAATAAAGAGAGGATGGAGACAGATTTCCTTTAAAATGCTTTTTGGTCAGTTTTGAAAATTTGTGATCCTGGTGCTGTTAGCTGAATATATACTGCCACAAACACCACACTTTTTGTATATTTAAAATCATAGACATCAGTGTGGAAATACTTTTTAAATAATAAAATGGGATACCATTCTCAAAGACCTGTGCATTTGTCTGTGTCTTTTCTGTGTTTTCTCTCTCTCTCTCTCTCTTTCTCTCTGAAATTTCAAACACATGTGCCCTGCTCCAGATTTTAGGCCAAAGTGAATGACATGCTCAATCAACTAATCTATTTTACAATGCTTGGAACCTAGGAAGTTCTACCTAAATTATCCAGTTCTGATTTAGCATTGCACACAACTGCTTTATAGTTATTCTTTTTTAAAAGATATATAGTCCATGTTAAACATTAATTCCTGCATTTCCAATTCTTCCCAGTTGGTTATTTCTTTTCTTTTTTTTTTTTCTTTTTTTTTTGGTGGTCATGGGGCTTGAACTCTGGGCTTGGGAGCTGTCCCTCAGCTCTTCAGCTCAAGGCAAGCACTCTATCACTTGAGCTACTGTGCCACTTCCGGTTTTCTGGTGGTTTATTGGAGATAAGAGTTTCAAGGACTTTCCTGCCCCGGCTGGCTTTGAACAGCAATCCTCAGATCCCAGCCTCCTGAGTAGCTAGAATTACAGGCATGACCGGTTTGTTATTTCTTTTCTGTGCTAAAATTTTTTCTAATACAATCCCTACCAAGATGATTTTTACTTTTGCTTATGGTCATTTGAAATGATCAGTCACTGTGTGTGCAGAATAGATTTCAAGGAAGATAGAAATAGATATCAGGAAGCTGAGATCTGAGGATTGTTATTTAAAACCAGCCTGGATTTGAAAGTACAAGAGATGTTTATGTCCAATTAATCACCAGGAAACTAGAAGTGGTGTTGTGATTTGAAGTGGTAGAGTGCTAGCCTTGGGCCCGAGAGCTCAAGGACAGTGCCCAGGCCCTGAATTCAAGCACAAAGACTGAAAAAACAAAAAATAAAGATTTAAACTTCTACTATATGGGAAAACTAGACAGCACACTGTGTACTTTGTCCTCATCCATTTTAACATATACTGTGCATATTTCTGAACAGGTAAACATTGTCACGGGACGTGTAAACAATTGTTTCTCTAAATGAGGTAACATAAGTTATTTTTTCTTATTGTCTCATCCACTTCTCAGAGAAAGAGGAAGCAGAGCTCTCCCAAATGGAAAAAAATTCTTTCTTTATAGCAAATGCAATTCATGAAAATCCCAAAATATTCTTTGGCCTAATTTCTGTATCAGCTTAATTACTTTAAGATACATACCGATTAAATGCTGAATAAACCTTTTGGCCATTGAAGAGTAAAATGTTCTAATTTTAGTATGAATTGTCAAGAAGCAACAAATCTTTCCTTTGAGTCTAGGACTCATGGATGAGATCATAGATTAAATCAGGTTATAATCTCTGGACTGATTCTCTAAATTGCAACAAAAATAAAGCGCGTTATTTACTGAGAAGCATTTCCAAAACAGCAAAATTACAGAGACTATGTTTGTCCCCAGGAGCAGTCATAAGTAGAGAAATACTTTCTCAGCCTTCTCCTCCCCTCCTTCTTATATGGGTCTTGTGTGTGTGTGTGTGTGTGTGTGTGAGAGAGAGAGAGAGAGAGAGAGAGAGAGAGAGACAGACAGACAGACAGACAGACAGACAGACAGACAGACCGAGAGATACAGAGAGAGAGAGAGAGAGAGAGAGAAAGAAACAGTGCATGCATGGGTGGTTGTTAACTTATGTTAGAAATCATCTCCACAACCAAACCAATTATACAATTTTAGCACTCAAATTAGACTTAGAATTCCTACTTAAACAACTATCTGTCTGTATCTCATCCCATTCCTTGTATGGTTTTTGAGTGGATTTTATTAAAGGAGAGCCAATTATTAGTCCACAGTGTTCCTTTCAGGGCACCTAAGCTGTGAATATGCCACAGGCTCTCAGGAGCCTGTGGAAACTAGTCCCAAGTTCTTCCCTCCATCAGGAATTACGGAAAAACAAGGTATTTCTGCCAACACTGAGCTGCTTTGGTAACATTTTGACAGCAGGAACTCTCTAAGTCCCTACTCCCCACAGCCTGTTTCTACCCAGCATAAACATAACCAAACCGCTGTTCAATTACATAATGACCATTTTAATTATTATTTAAGTCAAAATGTGTATCAGCTCCCACAAGGCTAATATTCTCCATAAGAAAGCAAACTAGAGTAATCCCACAGAGCTCTCCTTGCTGCCCTTCAGGGTTCTGGGTTTAGGGTGACCCTCTCTTTCACCCTTATGATTTTACAGATCTCTGACTATTTTATTTCAATTATCACCCAAATCCATTCATGTAGGAAGAGTTCTATGAAACTGAAAATTGTGCCCGGCACTGGTGGCTCATACTAGCTAGTCAGGAGGCTGAGATCTGAAGATCATGGCTTGAGGCCAGCCCAGAAAAGTCCTCAGTCCTCCTGAGACTCTTATCTCCAATTAACCACTCAAAATCTTGAAGTGGAGCTGTGGCTTAAAGCAGGAGAGCGTTAGTTAGCCTTGAGAAAAAAAGAGACAAATACAGTGTCCGGGACCTGAGTTCAAGCTCTATAACCAAAATAAACAAATTGAAAATTGCAGTTAAGTTCATGTCTTAACATCATTTCAAGTGCACATTGGAATAGCCTCTCCCAGTAATCAAGTTGCAGGAAGACTAATAATTTTAATAATTCTCTCTCTCTCTCTCTCTCTCTCTCTCCCCCCCCCCCCATTGAACTGAAGCAGTGGGGAAGGTAGATGTGTAAATTATGAATTATGAGTAATGTAATTGATGATCTTAAAGCTTTTAAATACCCAAGCTCTCAACAGTCAAGAACTATTTGAATTAGTAAGAAGTAAACACAATAGGTTTCAATAAGACACTATCTGGGGCTCAGGAGCACATGGCTTTTCAGCTTTTATGGCAACATTATCATCTCACCAGCCGGCAAGGTGAGAATTTTATTGTGACACATAATCATTTTAGTTCATCATATTTCTCCCTTTCTGAATATAGTTTTTAAAAAATAAACTTTGCTCATTAAATACATCATTTCAAAGGGGTTTGTCCACATTAGATTTTTATTAAGGGAAGAAGCCAAATATTGTTAAAACAAGCTGTTTATTGACAACTAATTTATTGTGTCATTCCACTGTAGGTGGCTCTATTATACACATCACTGTGTTAAAAATAATAGCAAATGCTACTTATTTTCTAGGGGCCTAGGTTCAGAAAAACTATGTAGTGGTAATTAGTTTGGAATTCATGCTGCAATAGCCTGGCCCAGAAGAACTTGTAAGATATTAAGAGTTAATTCAAGGCGGGGCGCTGGTGGCTCACGCCTGTAATCCTAGCTATTCAGGAGGCTGAGATCTGAGGATCTCGGTTCAAAGCCAGCCCAGGCAGGAAAGTCCTTGAAACTCTAAACTCCAATAAACCACCAGAAAACCAGAAGTGGCACTGTAGCTCAAGTGGTAGAGCACTTGCCTTGAGCTGAAGAGCAGAGGGACAGTGCTCAGGCCCAGAGTTCAAGCCCCACAATTGACCAAGAAAAAAAAGTTAATTCAAATGCAACTCAATATTGTTTTTGTTAATATGCAAATCATTCATCAGGACTGGGGTGTCTTCATACTATCACTGTTATACATTGTTTTCGGAAACAGGTTTGACTACAAAGAAAATTAGATTGTCTCTGCAATAATGCTTTTGAACTTTTTTCTCTGGGTAGAAAAATATCGTCACTAAGCACACATAAACACTGATACTCTTTCAATGTTGTGTTTACTGACTAGACTAGCTTCTGAGTTCTGGAAATATTACATTTTAATCATAAAGACACACAAAACGGCTTTCTGTATGTGTACTTATTTGTGAGGAAAAATCATGTTCACATTTCCATCAGTTTTTCTCTAGGCTTAGTCTCATAATGCAATAGAGAAACTGCTGGGGTATTCTCTGTAGTCCAAATGAATGTGCATGTGCATATACAAACAAATAGTTCCTTGTACAATAATGGAAACTTTTCATGGTATAAGAGCATTAGATAGAGTTAATGTTTATTTTTATTGGAGCGTATTCTAGTACTTTGCAGTGGTGGCAAAAGGGGAGAGAAATTTGAAATTTGACCACGATTGCTCTATCCTCTGACAACTCTTATCCAGGTATGGGGTGACAACAGAAAGTCACCAACCACTCCAAAAGGGCTTTGATGTGGTGCTATCACTGTATGTATGACTTGGTTTTACCTAGCATTTATTAATTAAAAATCTCCAAATTCCAAATTCTCCTAAATATGTAAGCAAAAGCCCTGTTGTGTCTGTCAGCCTCAGATTAAAGCCTGTCAAACCCTGATACTTTTCTCTTCGGAGTGTTCACTTTCCATCACAACCATCCTGCCTTGGGTTTTCTCTCAGCTTCAGATGACAGGAAGAGCAGGATTGATTATTGACTTGTTCAAATGACACCCACAGCGATAGGAAAGAAGGATAAAAGAGGAAGACACATTTTCTCTTCCACTCAGCACACTGTGCCAGGATTTTCTCAGGGATAAGAATCCAAGCCACCCAAAGGATCTTTTGGAAGCAGGGATTGTTTTGCCATGGATGAGGGATTACTGATTGGCTTTTTAACTTCAGCTTTTTCCAAATAGTTTTTCAGTTATTTAATTTACTCTACATGGAGTCTATTGATTATTCAAGTTGGCAGTCAATTTTATAGGGCACCCTGCTGTTTCTTTGCTTAATGTAGTCAATGATTGTAATTGCTTGATCAGTGCGGCCCATGAAATAGGTTTTGTGTCTTTTTTTACAATGCATTGATGGCTTTATCTGATGCAGCCTTGGCAGGGCCCCGGTTTTACAGCGCTCCCCGGAACTCCCAGAGGTCTCTAGATTAATGGCTATGGCTAGCTGCTGGAGCTGCTGATGCCGTCCTCCTCCTCGGTGGGATTCGCACATCTGGTATGCCACACTTGGCGCTGGCGCCAGCTTTGTGTTGTGCAGTTACAGAATTTCTCACCAGTGCCTAGTTAACTGTTTTCACTAAGGGGATGAGATAAAAAGCCATCCAGAGAGCTGTTGGCACCCATTCTCTGTCACTGTAGTCACACATTAATTTTTTTTTCAGTCTTCTGGTTTTTTTTTCTCTCTCTTCTTCTTTTTAAGAGGCAAATGATGTATGGGAACAACAAATTACGCGGCATGTTTGTGTTTTGAACTCTGTTTGGATTCTGAACAGCATCCCAGGGGTGTTCGGAATTTCCTGTAAACCAACAAGCCGCAAATCCTCCCCCCTCCCCTTTCCTTCATTGCTGCCATCCCTAGGATGAGAACTGTTCCCAGCACATTCTGACAGGGGCTTTAGATCCGGAGAGAACCCTGGGTAAAGGAATCACCAAAGTGAAAAGCAGCCTGAGCCTCCCTCCACAACTCATTACCATAGAAGGTAATTCCCCTGTCCTGCAGTGAAGCAGGTTAAATTGCTCAGGCATCATTTCCCAAGGCCTACGTGTCAGTGTTTCATAGTTGGTACAATTGGAATGGCACTATTAGACATGTAAAATGTAGTTTTAATAAGTAGACCAAGAAAAGAAAGTAATGAAATATGTAATGGAGTTGCATAAATCCATGGACAATATAATTATATAGTACATAGTCATGATTTACAAGGCCCAGGGTGACATCTACCAAAAAGAGAAAAAAGTTGATAGATTTTTATTTTTATAGTATTTTTCTTTACCAATTTGGTTCTGGATTGATTTTTTTTTTTTTCCTCAGCAGAGTTTGACCTCAAGACTAGATGGACAGGCATTGTTTCTTTATTAATACTTTTCTCTCTGAGCAATAAATGAGCAATGAATAATGCATTTCTGAACATGGAAAGTCTTCTGAGATGACTAAAAGTAAGACTTCAAATTCCTAAATTTACATAGAACTAAAATTTCTATGAGAGAAGGAATACCATTTAGGTATATGCAATACTAATAATCTGTCAGCCTGTGTAAGAGAAAAAAATAAAAATTTCTGATACTAGCTATTCTCACTTTGATATCATACAGTCATTGTATGATGTCACTTGCTATTATAATTTCACATTAATTCAAATTGTAATGCCCTCACAATGGAAGGCTTTCCAGCAAATTCTCTCCCTTACCTTTTACTGTCCTGGCCTTCAGACATAGTCTGAATATATTTTATCCATTTTACACATAGCCTTATATATTACACAACTTTTTTTTCTTATCTAGAATGTTGTTATTTGATAAATTGAACAGAAAGAAGTCAGGTCAGCAATTTATACTAGTTGACTGCCATCTCAGCTTTGAAATATGAAGAAATGGCTTTTTCTTAAGGACTATGGAAAGCAGTGTACTACTTCTCCACTCCTAATTTCATTTTACTTTGAAATGTAATAAAAATGACAGCTATTTGGAAATAGATGTCTGAATTCCTCTTTCAGTGCTGCCTGCATCAGGATGGTCTGCCTGGCTTCATTGCACACGCACGTACACACACACACACACACACACACAAAATGATGGTATAGCAAAAAGTGACATAACAGCTAAAGAAAATATTCACAGGAACAAAAGGACTCACTAATATGACAGCTGATGGAAAGCCTTGCTTCACCTGGATTGAAGATAACTTGTGATACTGGATGAACATTCAGATGAAAGGCAAGCCAAGGTCTGGGAGGATGTTCTTTGTTTAAATGAGATGATCAAAGCTAGGTGCTGGTGGTTTACATCTATTATTTTAGCTACTCAGGAGGCTGAGATCTAAGGATGAAGATTAGAAGTCAACCCTTCGGGAAAAGCCAGGAGACTCTTATCTCCAATTAACCACCCTTTAAAACAAATAGACGAACAAAAATAGAAGTGGAGATGTGGTTCAAGTGTTAGAGTGCCAATCTTGAGCCAAAAATCCTAAGGGACTGAAAACAGACCCTGAGTTCAAGCTCCAATACCAGCACAAAAGAAACAAAAATCAGATGAGAATTATCTAACTCCACTCTACCTTTAACTCCCACAGAGACTGGAGAGCTTACTCCTTAGAGAGTTTGGCTGTTCCATTAGGGGCAGATCCTGTGGTGGAATTGGCTTGATCTGGTTCTCCACTCATATCAGTTACTTCTCACCCATCTGCTACTGATTATGGAGTTCCTAAGGGCAGTTCTTTGTCATTTTCACTTGCATTCTATTTTTCCTTTTGATAGTAAGGCATTGGGCAGATATAGAAGTTAATAAGTTCCATGGTGCTGAGTTTTGTTGTCCCTACATAAAAAGTAGACCAGGCTCAAGTGCAAATAAGTGCAAAGGAGGCTTAATTATCCATCTGAAGAGAGAGGGAATGTGGCTCAACAGCCAAGGCCTTTTATGGGGATCATAGCATTCCATCTCTGGTTATCTTCCTTTTACAGTACAAAGTTGTTAGAAAAAAAATCAGTTTTATTTGATGAAGGTAGATTTGAAGCCCTGTTCTATTACATAGTGCTGTGTGAACCTAGACAAAACATTTGTGCTGTTTGAACCTCAGTTTCCTTTCAGAGAAGTAAAGAGACTAGTACCTATTGCTCAGTGATTCTGGAAGGATTAAAGACTACATCATGGATGAACATCTGGGGCAGTATCTGCCCTGTAAAGCATTCCATAAATGTGAGTCCCAGACAACTGCACCGACCCACTGTGGCATTTTTGTCAGATCTAGCTCCATTTTTGTATCCGACATTCCTTTCCATGCCTAACTATATTAATTTCCTCCCTGGAGCACAGTTGTAAATGAAATGTAGAACAACAAAATTAATATAATGCACAATAGGCAAATAGTATCCAATTGGGAGATGATATTTGTGTTGTACTGTGTGTACATCAGAGAGCAGGGTTTTGTCAATGGCATTTATTGACTCAGTTTCTTTTGGGCAATGTTCTCTATAATACCAGAAAGCAGACAGAGCTAGGAGTGAAATCCAAGAACCAGGTGAAGCTGGTATACTATTAAAGTATGTGAAATGAAAGAGTCATAAAAGTGAACTTTGACTAAAATTTAAAAGGCCAAAATTTAAGTACATGATATGTGAAATACATGCATATTTCCCGGTGCACAGTTTAATAAGAAAGAAATAGAAGGACTAAGAAGGTGGCTCAGTGGTAGAGTGCTTGCCTTGCACGCATGAGGCCCTGGGTTTGATTCCTCAGCACCACATAAGTAGAAAAAGCTGGAAGTGGAGCTATGGCTCAAGTGGTAGAGCACTAGCCTTGAGCTGAAGAGCTGAGGGACAGTGGCCAGGCCCACAGTTCAGGCCCCATGACCAGCAAGAAAGAAGAAAGAAAGAAAGAAAGAAAGAAAGAAAGAAAGAAAGAAAGAAAGAAAGAAAGAAAGAAAGAAAGAAAGAAAGAAAGAAAGAAAGAAAGAAAGAAAGAAAGAAAGGGAAGAAAGGGAAGAAAGGAAGAAAGGGAAGAAAGGAAGGAAGGGAAGGAAAGGAAGAAAGAAAGAAAGAAAGAAAGAAAGAAAGAAAGAAAGAAAGAAAGAAAGAAAGAAAGAAAGAAAGAAAGAAAGCTAGAAGAAGTGAGAAGAGGCTTAAGTGGCTGTCCCAAGTGTAGTTAGCCATGGTTTTAATGCTTCCTGTTGGCACCTGGCTGGTATAAGGTATTGCTTTAAGAAGAGCTGAAAAGAATCCCAGACAGTAAACTCAGAATCAATGGCATGTTCAGCTTAGGGTCCATGATTCTCTATACTGGTGAGATCCTGGGATACCCAGCATGTTAAAGTGGCCCTCAATGATGGAGATCATGCCTGTCCCCTCTCCTACCTATTGACAAGCCAAAGATCTAACATGGATGTGGAGATAAACATATCATTAGTTGTCTAAGAAAATAAGCCTTACATCTGGGTACATGATCCCCACTTGCAAGCCTACTTCTTATAGCCTTCTGAAAACATACACTGGGAGATGATATATTTGCCTACACTAAAGTTTAGAGGTAATATATATATATGTACACAAATTTGTACATATATATTCTGGTTCTCTGGCTTCAACTGAGGGCTTTGATGATGTCCCTGAGCTTTTATGCTCAAAGCACTAGCACTCTACCACTTGAGCCACAGCTCTACTTCTGGCTTTTAGGTAGTTAATTGGGGATAAGAGTCTCATGAACGTTTCTGCCAAGGCTAGTTTTGAACTGCAATCCTCAGGTCCCAGCCTCTTGAGTAGCTAGGATTACAGGTGTGAACCACCAGCACCCAGCACTCCAATATCTTTCTGATGGATAATCATTCAATAATCTCTCATATCAATGGTTGTGATACTTTTATATAGTCAGACATGCTGATTCCCCTAGACCTATCCATAACTGCTGGTGACTGTCATAAGTGTTTCTTGTGGTATTATCCCTGCTTCATTGAGGGAATTCAGGGTGCTTCTGGAAAGAAAAACCAGCAAGGATACAGATGACAGTTGTACCTGTTGGGGTACGTCTGGCAGCATCTCCTTGGGGACCATCAGTCAGTCACAAAAGTTCTGATCCTAACCAGTTGCAGCTTTGAAAATGGAGGAAGAGATAAAGTTTGAAAGAAAAACAACTTTCCTAGGGAATAAACCTTGAATGGGCTAAATATGAACCAGAAGCAGCGGTGATTTTAACTGCCTACTTTGTCAACATCCCACATCAACATCAAACCTTCTCTCATCTTTTCCACCTTTCTGTGCCACAACCATCAAGAATAGTGTCTTTAGAATAGGAAGAGCCAGTCTTAAGAGTGAGAAAGTTACCTTCTCCCCATTTTCAAGGCACAGTGAATAAACTTCCTAGCTACTAACTAGAAAGATGCCCTAGTAGCTATGCAAGTTCTGATCCTTTCTCTTTAATTTTAGCTCTTGTAGGAGACTGCAGCTCATATTCCAACAAAAAGGAAGAAAAAGGGATCTGAACCAGCTTCTTTCAATCATATGGCATGCTTAGGTATTAAGCAGTGCATGTGCTTTTATATAATGTGTGTGTACATTTATAAAGGTATGCATATATATATTCTCTAACTCGTGTTTCACTCAGATCTATAGGATAAGCATTATTATACTAATTTGATTAATCGAAAACTGAGGAACAGAGAGAGGTTAAGTAATTTCCCTAAGGCTATACAGAAAATAAGGAGATCCTTTGAGGGCTACTTTGTGTGCCTGGGTGTAGTTAACATGTCTCCTGCCTAACACTTCAATATAACCTGCTCCCTTAGTCCTAGGAGATCATGCTAGTTGTAGGCTTCTGAAAGAGTACAACTTAGTGCTTTGGTGATTGGTTTTATTTACTGAGAGTAATATGGAGCTATTATCTTGAGATGATGAGAGTCCAGTTTTAATCATCTGAACTTTGAATATTAAGGAAAACAAAAGCCCTTATTTATCAAATAAGAAGACTTGAAAACCCTCTCCAGGCAATTACTGAAGACCAAGAAAAATATCTGCTGAATATCTTGGAAAACAAAAGGAAAAATTTTGTATTCATCTGCTCTTGTGTCCTTTGAGCAATGAACAGTACACTGGCAGTAATTTTATTTACTATATTTTATCAATGCCTAAAATTATATATATATATATATGCTATCTACTTGTGAGTGAGATATGAAACACATTTTCATTACAGAAAATCTTTTCTGGTTTTATTTCTTATTCCACTATCTGTTTATAAAACATGGTAGATGTATTATGTTTGCACTTACTATTCTTTCTTTTTACTGATCATGTTTATTTGTGAAGGCAAAGTCCTTCCTTATAAAGAATATTTTTCAACAATTTCCTCCCCGTTGGTTGGACTGAATGGGACGTCCCTAGCTCTGGATCTCTGTGGATATCCTGTATATTCTGACATTAAGAACCCTGTTGAGAATGATTCTGGAGGGGTTGGATGGATGTCAACTGTGTCATTAGGAAAACTCAGCTCCTACACTGTGTCCTAGCCTACTAGCTGTGTTTCCGTAACATTTGTGTGTGTGTGTGTGTGTGTGTGTGTGTGTGTGTGTGTGCGCGCGCGCACGCGCGATGTATGATTCTGATTTCAGACTTTTCAATTTTGCCATCCCCCTCTGAATGTAGACTCTGGCTGGGCCTCACAGAGGAAGTGCCAACATTCCATGAGAACAACAGTTTCTGTGGAATGTTTGGCTTGACCAGAAGCAGGAAGAACAGGAAACGTTATTTAAAAAAAAAAAAAAAAAAAAAAAGTCCCGTTTTTCACACTGCTCATGTCTGGAGAGTCGAGATAAGCTTTGAGCATACTTCCAAATCTTTGGGTGCTCCTCCAAGCATGCTCTAAATGGGGTGTGAAATAAAGCTTACTGGGCTGGGATTGGATGGTGATCAAGATGAAACAGAATTGGCAGAGGAGCTTTTCTTCGTTTCGTTTCCAGGAGAGTGAGGTGAAGCTGGAGTTTTCCCATCCTTAATGCCTTATCTAGAAGACAGCTCTGTGAATACTGGTCCAAAATGTTACTTTTCTTTTTTGTAAATATTATACTTTGAGTTGTTGAGCTTTAGTGAGCCAGAGAACCCCAAAATAATCTTTATTCTTGAAATATTTATACATAGAAGTATTACTGTAATAAGAATACAAGATTTCTTGGATTGGATTACATAGTTGTGACATAATTATTTTATTTTTAGTTTTTAGTGCTTAATGGAAACATGATGTGAAAGTGAACACCAGGGCAGAAACCAAGGTTGAGAAGAGACCGTGAGTGGTTATGGAACTGTTATTAGATTACCCAAGTCTCTTTATCCCTTTGCTTCTTCAAAGTATCACACAAGTGTTTCACTTTTACCTATGGTTTTAGAAAATAAGTTAGTCATTGCATGTTTGGAAGCTTTTTTTCTGGTGAAATATTACAGTGAGCTCTGCAAATATACTTTTTAAATACCCACATAATTTTGAACCTAAAACTGTTTTCTGAATATCTTAGAATTGTTACAGATCTAGGTAACATGCATAAGGATGAAAAATTGTTCTTAAAATTTCAATAACGTGAAGCCTCATACAATAACTCAGCTAAAGATCTAAAGGCCTCTCAGATTGCCATATTTGTTACCAATGTTTCTTAAGCAGCATGGAGAGAAGTTAGTGTACCCCAAATGCACAATTGTGAACATGATGTTTGAAGTAATCACTTAGTCTCTAAAACTATACAAAATTTGTTGAATGTTTTATTTCTACATGTCTAGGAACAATTGGGAACAGAGAAGAGTGGAGTCAGGTGTTAGACCTTGGGCACGGTTGCATGCCAATAAGAAAGAATAAAAATTCATTTCCTATTGCTGTCATACTCGTTCACAATTAAACGAAGTAAATAGAATGTTTAAGAGATTCAATGACATTATTTACCAAGAAGATTCCTCACAGATACCCAGATCTAGATCAATCAGAAGGTTTAAAATGAAAGACAAGTCTATCCTTAACTCCATCAATATTGATTTCTGAAATTAAATAGTATTTTAAATCTTCTCTTCATCTTGATACTCTTTGATCAAAAGGACCAATTTCTTTATATGGGACTGAAAATATTTTCCTGAATCCTAGTTATAGTAGCTTGAAATACATATAGGAAGGTAGACAAAATATTAGTGTTGTGTCTTAATCTGGAAACTATAAGATCTCTTTCCGATAGAAATTTTATCGTGGCTGGATGAGACCATCTCTGCAAGCAAAAGTTGTGGTTGTATCTGTCAACTTATTTCTTTACAATGAGTCCACATCAAGATAATCTTGTCCATTGCTTTAAAACGGAAAATCTTAGCTGAGCTCTGGTAGCTCACGCCTGTAATCTTAAACTACTCAAGAGGTTGAGATCTTAGGATTGTGGTTCAAAGCCAGCCCAGGCAAGAAAAATCCAGGAGATCCTTATCTCCAATCAATCACAGAAAAACCTGGAAGTGGCTCAAGTGGTAAAGTGTTGCCCTGAGCAAATGGAGCTCAGGGACAGTCCCCATCCCTAGAGTTCAGGGCATGGGACTGGGGGGAAAAAAATGGAAAAAAAAAAGGGAAATCCTAGAGTCAAAGCAAAACTACAAAAATTTGCATACATTATTTGACAGCAAAATTCTAACTTTTCAGAAGCAGAGATATACTGAAGGAACATGTTTTTGGGAAGTGTAAGTACCTACAAATGAAATCATGTTAGAGTCATCAGGTTAGGCTTAGTCAGACTTGGTGTCCTCCTCCATTTACAAGTGTTAAGTTTACTGATACTACTTAATAAAGTTCAATAATAAATCTATGATCACTTACAAAGTGGAATACAAAGAATAAGGACTAGTGCTCGGCCTTTCAGTAGGTAATTTCTTAGGCCAATCATGGTGGTTCATGTTTATAATCCTGGCTTCTTGAGAGGTAGAGGGCAGAGGATTATAAATTCAAGCTAACCTAAGGAAAGTTGGTAAAACCAAAACTAAAACAACAAGGCTAGGAGTAAGGGTCAATGGATTGAGCTCTTGACTCACATGTATAAGACTCTAGTTTCAATCTCCATTACAGGAAAAAGAAAAAAGGTAGCAAAATGTGAACACAAGAGTTCCTAGTTTATTATCTAGCCACTAGATACCTCATCTAGTATATTTTGGACAAGGTCTCTACAGTCAACTATAATCAACTAGCTACTCAAAATATCATTTGAGGGGCTGAGAATGTAGCTTAGCGGTACAGTGCTTGCCTAGCATGCATGAAGCCCTGGGTTTGATTCCTCAGTATGATATAAACAGAAAAAGCCAGAAGTGGCACTGTGGCTCAAATGGTAGAGTTCTAGCCTTTAGCAAAAGAAGATCAGCTCAGGGACCGTGCCCAGGCCCTGAGTTCAAGCCCCAGGACTACCAAAAAAATACCATTGGAGATGTTGTAAATACATCAGTGCATAAATCTTATGACCTTATAGTTGTCAGAGTGTTTTAGAATCTTTCACATGTTTTCATATGAATATTCTACAATACATGAAATAGAAAGAATATAGTTTATAGCAACAGAGAATCAGAAAAATATTGAGCGGAGCTGGATCTACACTCCCATTTTGCAACTCTCTCCTATTATTTTCCTTTTCACCATTCTCACTGGAGAATGAATAGGGCACAAAGTGGTGGCAAATGTCTCCAGGACCACAGAAATAGCCTTATCATAAAAAAGGTCATGACATACTCTCCTTGGTTGGTAGCAATACCATTTTGGAGATAATACAAAGAAGTGTCCATCCTTAAGCTTTAATTCACTTACTTTGCCATCAGTTGCAGCATGAGTTAAAGGCAGTGTCATGTAGCAGAAAGAAATCAATACCCAGAAATAGTTAGCTATGCCATAGTTTGAAAGAGCAATCATTTCATTTTCTTTGGTATTCATGGACTTTGTCATCCTGTATTTAAAAATGAAGAGATCAAAGTGAATCTGAAAGTTTAACACACACTTGAAAATTATTAAAGTAGCTAGCAGTCTTCTGTGCCTCTTGGTTTTAATCTATTATATCCAATTGTATCATGCACATCCCACAAGAACTAATTTGTGTTACTTAGGTACAACTGTTGGATTTATTTGCTTGGACTTGATTAGATTAGATCTGCCCTTATCGCTTAGGTCATTCTACTTAACTCCTTATTCTTATGTTTTATAACATTATAATAAAGGGATAAATGCCATCAGTATCTGTTCACAATCATTTATCCTTAATGTATCTGACAGAAACAGAGCGAAATGAAAGAAGACACTTTCCCATTCATGATTCTTTTTTTTAAAAAACTGTTCTTTTGTCTTCACCCTCCCATCCTGATATTGCATGCATGGCTTGTTCTCAGCCTGCTCTGAAACAAGCTAGGGCAGGCCCTGTAATATGATTCAAATTGCAATCTCATGTCTTGCATCCCCCAAACACCTCATCTCCTGTGCAACGTGGAACCTTCATTCCAGTCCCCAATTAGACTTATATCTCTGCCCTGCTCCTATTGGGGGGTGATGGATCGGCTGGGAGGGTGGAGGGAGACAAGGCGATCTTCTCAGCTCCTCTGCATTCCCATAGGCACGCAGCATTTGACAGATTGGGCAGAACTGCCACGAAAGAGTCTGACACAGATGGTGTAATTAGAAAATGCGAAGTGCGAGTGTGAAATTTATCTTTGATCAGCACCTCCTTGCCAGATTGTCATCTATGTTAATATGATGATGGCTTCTTGGAGATGGATAGAAGGAAACAGCAGCCTGGAAGAGGAAACGGAGACTGTTCACTCCACAAAGAAGATATTCTATTTACTTCTCAAATCCTATCAATTTTTCTTGGCCAAAATGAAATTGTATTTATTTAATTCATATGGAAAGCCAGCCTAACCTGATTCACACATTTTTATTAAGCCAATAATCAATAGGGTAAAATTTGAGCTTTAGTTGGAAGGAGATACATATTAATTTTTTATAGAGTAATAAATAAAGAATACAACCTATAACTGTAGGAACTGTTGAAGACAATGGGCTTCTTTATCATGGCTCTAAGGAAAATGTACAGAGAAAAATCTCTATAGTATTAAAACTGCACATGCTGATAACAAAGTTTTATTTTTCACTTTCCCCCCACTTTTTGTTTGTTTCAGAGTGACACTTAAAATTTTTATTTACTCCAAAATAGAAAAGCTTTATTTACCTGTATGATTTATAAATCCTTTGGATTTCATACTTACTTTTCTATATTTTACAATTTAGAAAAAAAATTTAAATGAATAAATGATGTATCTAGTTAGGATTTAGAGAAGCTATTTCCCTTCATATTATCTAACTGAAAAATCGGGACAGTGGCTACAAAAGGGACCAAAGATAACCACTAGCCATTGTTCCTTAAGTTTTATATCCATTAAGTGTAATCTTTTAATATTTTTTTTGGTAGCTCAGAAGGTTCAGGTGTACAAGCAACTATGATAGACTACATTTTGCTATAATCTGCTCAAATGTTCACATTGATGGTGCTAATTTTCAGGAAGGTAAATTAGCATAATTAATGACCAGCCAAATTTGGGGGTAATACAGTATGTAATTAACATTAGAGAGTTCTGTTGTACCACCTGCCCCCACATTTCATTGTTGCAGGGATCGGAGTGTACAGGAGGAAATTTTCCCCTTTGCTGCACTGAGCAGAAAGCAGCTTTCTTCATCAGAATAAGCCATTAGCTGTAATGGCATGTAGGTGTAATGGAATGTGCTCGAAACATCTGTGCTGAGAGCAGGGGAGAAATTGCTGCATGGAGTCGTAGGTCTTTGGGGAGCTTGATTAAGGGTTGCTTCAAAGAACTTGAGATCTGGCTTGGGATGCAAAAAAAAAAAAAAAGAAGAAGAAGAAAGAAGAAAGGAAAATAATGCTAATAGATTTACGGATGTACTGCAGGGAGAACAAAGGATTTTTAATTTTTGTCTTCCTTTATTGTTCTTATATTGCATCTGTTCTCTGTTGGGCTTTCACTTATTGAAGTGATCTGTAAAAACATGTAGCTCTAAATGCAGTTCAGTAAGAATGAACATAGCTATAGAAATAAAATAATTTTGATTTCCTTCCTCCCCCTTTTTCTTAGCAAGTGGAAAGTTCCTCCCAACCTGTAAAGAAGAAATACTAAATATTGTTTATCGTAAGTGTTATCTTGAAATCCACCTCAGAATCGGATGCAAATATTCAGATCTGGTTGGCAATCGCTCTCTGCTCCTCACTGCTCTTCACTCAGCAGTTTTTGCTATGCCTTCAGGAACTGCCTAAGTCACTTTGAGTCAGTTAATTCAGCATTTCCAAGAGTACTTTGAGCTTAAGTTTTTACATTTTTATAAAAAAAAAATTCGCATAGAAAAATACATAAGAAATAAGGTTTTAACTTCTGAGGACAATGGAAATTGTTTTCTACTCATGCTTATTTTTCCAGTAAACATGGAGTTCTTGCTAGGTGTAAAACACTGTTTCCATGCGGGAGTTTGGTTACCATTACAGGGATTGTAATAATTTACATTTGGCAATGAGCATAGCCAATTGTATCACCTCAGCCATCTCCTTATTCCATGCTATCTGCTAAAAACCCAATCGATCATGCAGTGATACACATTGATTGTGTATCACTAAAACAGCTCAATTGAATCCATCAATTATGATGTGCTCTGGCCATTTCAAATGTGTTAAAGGAAAAACAAACAAACAAAAAAAAAACCCAGCTTCTAACTGCAGACTTTTCAATAAAGATAAGCCAAAGGAGAGCTGTATTTAGATGACGAGTGATGGAAGGGTTAAACATTTATGTCAGGGATGTAACTGGAAGGGGAATTAGCATTCTACATAGGACAGATGTGAATGTATTACCTAGAAAATGAGAAACAAATCTGAAAATATTGGGTGATTTTATGATTAGGTAAATCTTACACTTTCTAATTATAAATGACAATGAAGCACTCTATTCACTGGAATCTATCTTCCTTATGAAATAAGAAGCTTTCTGAGCTGGTGCCAACAATTCCTTGCACTGAAGTTTAAAATATGGAAGGAGGCAAGAATGTAATAAAAATTCAAAAGCTAATAATATTATGGCGACTGGCATTGTTTACAATGTGGAGCACCTGCTGTTTGAAAAAAAAAAAAGAAGAAGAAAAAGTGAAATCATCAAACTGTTTCTAAATGGAAAATCTGGGCTCTCTGCCAATTACACAATGTGTTTCAGGTGCACTGTAAATAGGAACAATAAAAGGTGCAGAGGAAAGAATATGAAATGTTAAATCTCAAATACTCAAGAATATTAATATGATGTTTCTTGAAAGGAAATCTTGGGATTCTTCCAGTGTTCTCCATTGCGAAGAAGGGGGTCTAAAAATTTTACACAGCATATGCAAAGTTCTAAAACTTTTAATTGCCTTTATCTTAAAAAGAATATATATGGCTGCAAAACCATTTGCTTCAGCTACAATGCCCTTAGTTATTTCACGCAGAAAGGTCTAGCTAAACTGGATTATTTCTTGGAAACTGTATGTGTGTGGGGGAGGGGTGATAAACATGCATGCATGCCCACATATACATGTTTGTTGTTCTGTGGATTTTTTGGCTGGTCTTGGAGCTTGAACCCAGGGCCTGGGCACTGTCCTTGAGCCTCTCTGTGCTCAAAGCACTCTATCACTTAAACCACAGCTCCACTTCTGGCCTTTTCTGTTTATGTGGTACTGAGGAATCAAACCCAGGGCTTCATGCATGCAAGGCAAGCACTCTTCCACTAAGCCACCTTCCCAGCCCAGGCACATTCCAGGTACTGCATGTCTTTTTTTGTAGGACAGTTTGAAGAATTAATTCTGGATATGAGAAGAGTAAAAGTAACTTCTCTTGTTTATTATACTTAATTTCAACATCAAAATTAGCATTATGAGCAGGGGCAAATCATCAGACACACGAGGGAGTAGAATGTTGTATTTCTGTCTTCTTACTATGGAGCACTTAATAATGATTCTTCCAGAATTAGACACCTATTTTTAGCCACCTAACAATTCACGTGTGCCAAATTTCCCTTTCTAGTTCACGTGTTGTTTTTTTTATTTTTCCCTTTTTCAGTGAGGCATTTTAAAATCGAATCACCTTGTCTATTGTATTTTAAAATGCCCATCTTTCACAAATCCAAATGAAGCAGTATCTTAAAATTTATCTTTAAAAAGATATTACAAAGTTATGCAATTGTTTCACAGAGGTGAATAGGAACCAACTTTCATGAAACTGGCTTATTCAACTATACAATGTTTTCAGAAACCTCACATGAAATTATATTCGTTGTTATAGCCTAGATCCTAAAAATTCACAAGAACTAAGTAAGTAGTTGCCAAATATCCGGGTTCAATTATGTTTCTTTTGGATCAGGAAAGAACTGTAACATAGAAATTCTCCTGAATATCCATATTGAAAAGGTATCTATTAACACGAAGAGACAGCTCATTAGCGAGATAAAACATGACTGCCTTTGTTCACTAATTCCTCCAAGGAATATATTTGCTATTTCTTTACTTTCTGGGTCAGTCTGAAGAAGTTCCATGGAGTTTCTAAGCTCAATTTCTTCTTCTTTAAAAGTGGGTCAAAATAATACCTAATATGATTGTTAGGAATACTAAATGCTATGATTTGGGCAAAGCACTTGGTCTACTGTCTGACCCAATATAATGGTTTTAAAGATTTATCTGTTTTAAAGATTTATCTTTAACTCTGTACCCCAATATTCAGGAAGTTAGTGCGACTATGGCAAAAGTTTCATGTCCTCTTTCCCCACTTGGTGGTCCTGGGATTTGAAACAACTTTGCATTTTCTAAGCTGGCACTTTACCACTTGAGCCATGTCTCTGGATGAGGAAGTTGTTTTGATAATATAAAGCAAGCAGGACAGGAAATGGACAGTATTTCCAGCAAGAAGGTGGAAATGTACAATATAGTACAGCAAGAGATTAGATAGCAGAAGGATAAGATTAGAAAAAAAGATTAGCGAGTGAGTTCTGCTTTAGAGACTTATGCTTAATACCCGATTCTGTTATCCATTATTACTGATGTGTTTTGAGGTAAGTAAATCTTCTTGTCTCGTTTTCTCATCTCTAAGTTGGGGAGATTTATATCTAACTCATTACAATACCTAAGTGGCAAATAATGACTAATAAAATCCTAGATGAGTAGAATGAATACAACAATATTCACTGCTAGGACACAAAGTTGGATTTGACTTCACCTCTCTTTTAAGATTTATTCTCATACAAATATTTATGGCAACCTTTATAACAGAGCTTCAGCTCTTTTAATGAAGATAATCAAGATAGATCATTTCAAAGATAACTTTATAACTGAAGAATAACTGAAGATACAAACATTTTCTGATTTTATAATCTGAAAAAATGGTACCACATTTACATATATAATCAGGTAAATACTTAAAAATGATATTTCCAGCTTAAGTTTCTTCCATTTTAAATTAGGAAAAAAACAAAAAGTAATTTAAAAATTTATTTTTATTTAGTTGTACAAAGAAGTTATAATCCCACACTCTGGTTATGAGTATAGTATATCTTTATTATTTTCCTTCTCCCATCCCTACCTTCAAGCTGCATAGGTCAATTTTCACATATTGTACATTGAATGTAATGACTGCATTTGCTTTAAAAAGAGATTTTTCTAAAGTGCAAGGTTTACCACAACTGTGACATTTAGATACTCACTGTAGATTCCTAAGTGGACACATATTTTGATTAGGTTTTTCAAACTGCCCAATCATTTAAACAAGTTGTGACTTCCAGTGCTACCAAATATTTGGCACACATTGGACTGGCTTCCAGTCTCTTAATGCCTTGATTATTGAAATTCTGTTCTTATTAACTCCCATCCATTTCTCAAAATACCTTTCATACTTATTACTCCTTAGAGGACATGATCTTGTAATTATCCTCCCTCTTTAATTTTCTTCTCTCTTAAATTCTCAAAATCAAATCATAAATCATAATCACAAAATGTTGAGCACAGTTAAATATTTCCTTATTAATTTGATGTATGTTTTGATGGTGCTTATATATAATACTCTATGTTTGCTAATATGATACAGATACTGTCCTGAACACATGCTCTGTTGTTTTAAGTACAAGGAATAACCTTTTAAAAAGCAATGATATAATATTCAACACCTTGAATGAATACAATCTCATTGATGATACTAATGATGATTACTTTGATGAAGGCAGTGAATTTGTGCCAAATAAAAGCAAACATCCCAGGTGACTAAATAACATTCTATCTGTGGTCAGAAGAAAACAATATTCACAAAACCTCAATCTGATCATTTCCTGCATTTTTACAATTGTTTGTGAGATCAGATAACTAAAGATTTGTAGACAATGTGTCAGAATTTTTCATTTATATCAAGATTATTCTCACAAGAAGAACCAATGATGTTACTTTTGCTGTATTATAAAGGCATGTCTGAATCTCCTCTGGAAAACATTTGACACATTCTCTATATGTAAGAAATAGTAAACATTTATATTAATTTTCATTTAGCGTTTGCCAGTAGAGAAACTGAAAAGATTACAGTTTTAATCCCTTGCCAAATGCTTAAAGTAATGGCACAGACTAGTATTTTAAAGAATGTAATGGATTTTAATCAGAATCTCCAGTGGGAAATTCAGATCACACATAGAACTATCAGTCTTGATTAAACAAATAAGCAAACTTATTAGATCATTAACCAAGCACTCCTAAAGCACTACTGGCTTCAGGTACAACTTGGTCCAAGACCTTACACATTACCAGGGTACAATCTCCCTTCATTTCAATTCTATGCACTTCTTCAGGTTGACTTTATTTTCAAGTTTTACCTAGTGGCACACTTGCAGACTTAAATTCCCCCAAGACATAATCCAGTGTAAAAGAATAGAGTCTTCCTGTCTCTCTGTTAGAAATTCTGGGTCTAGCCATAATTTTCCTCATCAATGACCATCACTTTACCTAGGGGAATATGATGTCCCAATTGACCAATATTACTTTGGGACCTCTCTATCTTCTAGATTCAAGTTTGAGAATAGATTCATTGAGAAATGTAGTTCTAAAAGTAACATCCCCTAAAGGAAAATAGGAATATGATTGCAAGCAAAAAAAGAAACAAAAAAAATTTTGGATGATAGAAATATGAAAGAGGAGGATTCTTACTCACTGTTTTATATCCAGACTGTACAGTATGGCTGCTGAAGAGATGCTTGGTGCCACTTATTGGAATTCCAGATCAGTGGATAACAAAAAGCACATGAATCCAACAGAAGTAAACACTTACTTGTTTTGTTTATTAAAATAATAAGTATGAAATGTCTAAATTTTAATGAGTCAGTACTATAAACTTTTCCAATAATTTATTATGTACACTACAGTCTATAGCTGAACAAACAAGAAGGTGAGATGTTGATGGAAATTCCATATAGCATTTGTAGTACAAGAAATCATCTTGTATGGGGAAAATAACCAAATTCAGCATGTCCCATCATGGACTGCATGGAGTTTTGCCATTTACTCTAATGTTAAAACATAAGCACTATAAAAGGAGCTAACAATAACAAAAATAGTGTCAATCTTTTAGTCATTTGTTGCTTCCCTGAATTCTGTCTGTGTCTAAGATGTGCAGCTTAATCATATCATCTGGCCCACAGGAGGCCTTAAATGTCTTATCAATGGCCTTGGTCTTTGAAAACATTTGCTTGAAAGAATTCAAAGACAGTCAGAATATAATTAGGCTCTGAACAACCATAAGCAAGCAGCAGAATAAACTATGTGAAAGAGATGGAGGAGGTGGAAAGAGGATGAGGAAGAAAAAAATAGTTCAAGGAGGGGAAATCTAATCTAGAATTATTATTCAGTCACTAGTCTTTTCAACTCTTTTTCTGGTTTCCCTTTCTACACTCCTTATATCTTTAAAATTTAAGTAGTTCACGTTCATTAAAAAAAAATAGTAATTCACAGAATTGCATATGGTAGTAAATGTTGACACCTTCTCCCAATAGAACATCACAAGGTTGCCCGGCCATGTTGTGACATGGTTTCCAAAGTTACATGCTCAAGATCCTCCTGTCCTTCCTCTCTTCCTCCTGCCCTCCCTCTTTCTCTTCCTTCCTTCCCTTCTTTATCTCTTTTCTCTCTAGGCAGAAATACCAACATCCTCTCTATCATTTTGTAATCTTTTTTCCTCATCTTTCAGATTGTCATCAATACTTTGTTTACATTTAAATGACTTTCATACATTTTCATAAATGTATATAACATGCAATGATCATATTCCACCCTATTACCATCTTTTATCTGTATTCCATTCCTACTTTCCAAATAATCATCTTTCTTTTCCTATTCTTTTCTTTGGGGAGGGGTGGGTCTTAAATCTGGACTCTCCATATGGCAGGAAATGCACAACATGTGATCCTTCTGAGGCTGTCTTACTTAAACATTATGATGTCCAGTTCCATCCATTTCCTTAGAAATGACATGATTAGGTTCTTCTTTATTGTAGAATAACCCATGTTGTGTGTGTGTTTATGTGGTATACTTCATTTCGTTATTTATTCATCTACTCTGAGTACCTGGACTGATTCCACAAATTTAGCTATTCAGGACTTTCATTGAAAGAGCCTGAACTATCTTCCAAATATATATTGCAAATGTGTGTGTGTGTGTGTATACCTCTCTAAGGGCAACATGGAATACTATAGTTTGATTTTATTTATTTATTCTTTTTTCTTGTGAAAATACTGTACAGAGGGGTTATAATTACATGGGCAAGATAATGAGTGCATTTCTTATCAAGCATTGTAGCCTCCTCCTTTGTTTCCCCTTCCCATCCCTTCCCATCCTTCCCCTACCCTCCCACCCAATCTTCCCCACTACCCCCCCCCATAGTTTGATTTTTAAAATATATCTAAATCATTTTCTTAATAGTAGATGTTTCAATGGTCTTATTCTTACTCCTTTTTCTACGGGTGGGGGTGTGTAGGAGCATTGGTGGTGAGGCTTGAATTCAGGGCCTGGGAGCTGTTCTTGAGCTTTTCCACTCAAAGGTAGTGCGCTACCACTTTCAACCACAGAGCCACTTCCCGTTTTTCTGGTGGTTTATTGGAGATAAGAGTCCCACAGACTTTTCTGCCCAAGCTGGCTTTGTACTGAGATCATCACATCTCAGCCTCCAGAGTAGCTTGGATTACAGGCGTGAGCCATCAGTACCTGGCAATGGTCTAATACTTTAAACTTCAAAACCTGTTGCAATAAACATGCTGTACATCTGTCTTTACCTAATCATGTGAAGTTTTCTGTTGTATAGATTCCAAGAAATGACATGTTGGATTGAAAAAGATGCAGATTGGAAAGACACTGCCAAAATCCTTCAGAAAGTTTTAAACCAATTTACAGCCCTAGCAATGGTGTTTGAGAGTGCTGATATCCATATACTCACATAAAGACGTTGCTAACCTTTGAATTTTTTTTTAGTATATGAAAGTAAACAAAACAACAAATTGTTTAAATAGGGATACAGGTGGACCCATTGCAACAATGGGATGTACAAGACGTTATGTCGAAAACGAACTTTACAACTTTGGTGTGAGGGGAGTGGACGTGCGGAGGGGGGAGATGGGAAGGGAAGGGATGGTTAAGGGGAGGAAGCAACAATGCTTGATAAGAAATGTACTCATTACCTTGCCTTGTAATTGTAACCCCTCTGTATGGTATTTTCACAATAAAAAAATTAAATGCTATACATGTTATATTTTTCCCATTTTAATTTCAGTATAATCATGTGAGGTATGTGCTACCATCATCCTGATTTGCAGATTCAGAGACAAGATTCAAAGCAGTTTTCACTTGGGTTCCCATTAAAATGTCATGATTTTAATGGAGACTAGGAATCGAAGAGCTAGAGTAGCCACTGCCCACTTGATGGGTTAGACCAGAAGAAGAGACAATTTTAACCAGTAAATAAATTTGGCAATAATTTGGAAATACTCTTTGTCTAACTTTTTATAGTCTGCTATAGGCACTACCATTGAAATTTTAAAAGGTTCAGAATCTATATTTCTATACAACTTTCAAAAACTTGTGAGTTAAACCTAGACAACGCTATTGTGGGCTGAGTTAAGAAGAAACCAGGAGGAAACCATCATTTTCATATCTTTAGCAATTTGCAAAGCAATGGTGTTTAGAATAAGTATGTCAAGGAGGCAGGTTAGATTAAAACACTACTAAAGGTGTCAGGTTCTTTCATGTAATTGACACATACCTTGTGTAATTCCTGGGGTCCAGATGAACAAAACAAGCAGTTATTTCTGCATTCTACCTGTACTTGTTCCCAAATGTCATCCTCCGGTCCCGTGATGCAGTAGTATTCCTTAATTGCCAATTAAAACGTATGCTACCTGAAGAAAGTTGTGGTAGTGAGCCTTTTGAAATAATACATATATATTGAAATCATTTTATGTTGACAGTTTGTAATGACTGAAAATCAATTTGTCTAGTTCATGGGGAGAATATACCCAATGAATTAATTCTCATTGTATGAGAAGTAGATAATGTTCATTTTGTAAATGTAACTGTAATCTAAACAGTAAATAACTATCAAGGCATATTAAATACCTAAAACAATATATATAACAGGAGACAATCAATTACACACACACACACACACACACAACACACACACAATCAGAACTTCTCCATTTGCTTTGGTCTTTTTCTTTCTACAAAGTGAACATAATAAATAAATGGATCTTGAACACATTTAATTATTCTATCTCCTGCTGGGTTATCAGTCTCTCAAAACAATATTCTACAATACCTGTATTAGAAAAGCACAAGTAAGTTCAGATTCCAAAACTCAACAACCTCTTTCACATTTTTCTTTCCCTATTATCTTCCTTTTCTTATGCCTTTTTCCTTTTTGCTTTTGTTTTGGCAGTACTGGGGACTGAATTTAAGACCTTGCACTTTCTAGGCAATTTATCTACAATTTGAACCATGCCCTGAAACCTTTTTTATTTTAGTTTATGTTCCAGAGATATCCTTGTGCTTCTGCCTCGACTAGATTCAGACCGTAATTCTCAACTTCTACTTGCTGGCAAATAGTCCTGTGCCTCCATGCCTCGCTGTATTTTCTAGCAATAAAATAATACAGATTGAGTGGATGAAACAAAAAAAGCCTAGGCCTAATAGAGTATTATAAAAGCTTTGCAAAGTATCACTACATAATGAAAAACTTGGGAATGATCTAAAAGTTCATCACAGTTGTTATTTTCTAAATACCAACCAGACCAATCTTCCAATAACTTCTTATTATAGGTATTTTCTGGAAGCAGAATGACTCAGTAATGGAGGTATACAGTGATGGCATGCTGAACTCATAGACCTTTTTGGTATGTGAATGGGGAAAATGAAATAGATGTGTAAAAGGTAGAGAAATCCATACCGTTTTATCCTAAGAATGAGAGAAATAAAAGAATTGAATATGGATAATATTATTTTAGTATAGATGATTGGGTAGGTGATGGTAATATTAATGGGATTAAAACAGATATTAGGTAGATGAGTCTAGATTTTGTTTAGCAGAGCATATCTACGTAATTCCTTTAGTGTTAGAAATAAGTCAAAAGTAGAGTGATTCAATATATTTATATACTACTTTTTTCTTTTGCCTTTCATGGATTAATTTAATTCCATTTTGCTTTTTTTTCTATTGGTGTTAAATCACCTTTTACTAATCTAGACATTATAACATTTATCACCTGTATATACAATATTAATAGTTTCTTTCTTTCTTTGAATAAAGCAATAAATTTAGAGTATTTTAATTTAATTCTTTACTACCTCAGTAATATGATAAAGGTATGATAAATATATTTTAATTATCAAACTCAAAAATGATATTGCCTTTGGGGTAGGAAATATAGCTCACATTGTAGAGAGCCTGCATAAGAAGCACAGGGCCCTAAAGTCAAACTTCCAGTACCTCTAAAGAGTGTCATTCCCTTAATAGCTTTTTTTATTTTATAAAATCAATATTCTTTTGGATATAGCCACATATGTACCATTGTGTTTGTTCCACATTTTTTTCTGCATCTCCAATTCTCCATTTGGCAACATTTTTCTTCCATCTGAAAAAATATGAAAGTATATTTGTGTTGCATTTGGAGTAATAGTTTGACATTTATTTTGTTTTTAACACTTTAAAGATAGCAATCTGTTGCCTTTTGATATCATGGTTTCTTTTGAGATCTCTGTTCTTAGTCTACCTGTTCCTTCTTCAAATACAATCTCTCCTTTTCCTTTTGCTTGTTGGTGGATTCTTTCTCTTTTTTAAATCATTCTTAAGTGTCTAAAGATTCTTCAACCTTTTCCTTGATGCCCTAAGCAATTTCAAAAAATTATGAAATCTACAAATTTTCTTTATTTTAAATTTTTTGTTGTTGTTAAACTGCTTATTTCTTTTTTAATTGTTTCCCAGTCTGAAAGTCTTCATACTCTGTTATGTCCTCAGATGTAGTCAAAGTTGTTTTGAAATGTGAGTCTGATGCTCAGGTGTTCATGGAACTCTCATGAATCATTCTTATTGTCTGTCTTTATTTTGTTTTCATTCTTAGCATCATGTTTCTTCATGTTGCATATTACTTTTATTGACCATAATTATGTTGGCAAATTTACAGAACTGATTTTAAGGTCATTTTCTGTACTATCTCAACTTCACAACTCAATTTCCCATTGAATTCTCTATTTGACTTCGACAATATTTGTTTAATGTTCTGCCATTTGCAACTAAAAATGAATTAAAACGAATGCCCCCCCCCCGGGGGGAAAAACAGAAAAAGAGGATGTTCCAATTTCAGAAAGTAAGTTCTCTATTTCTGCTGAGCACTCACTCTCTGTCCCACTAACCAGAAAGAAGGAATGGTAAGTAATTAGAATGTCAACCGTCCTGCATCAGGACCTTTTGCACTACAGACTTCCAAAAGGAAATACTTTAATTCTACCCTGAATTCCAGTCTAAACTCCAACTTTGTGTCCCATGTCTCTGGGAAAGGCTTGCAGATTGTGAAGGGAAGACTAGTTAGTCCATCTTACCCACTTACAGGATTTGAGCACTTTTCTCTTCTCAAGGAAGCTTGTCAGGCATCCCATTGGCAATGCTTCCAGAGAGGCAAAGCAAGAAGTTGCCAAGATCTAATTTTCAGTTAGAAAAAAAAAGTTTCTATTTTATTCCCTATGGCAATCTCAGCTTGGAGCAAACAGGCAAGGCATACTGGGAAACCTGAAGGCAATGTGGTACAAAAGGAAGTTAGAGTTCCCGGATATTGTGTAGTTGAGCCTTCAGATTTATGTGAATTCTACAGAGGAAGGGACAGCGTCTTAAGATTCAAAGGGGATATACGCTACTTGTTTGAGTGCTTGGTTATAAACATATCAAGAGAAAAGGAGGTCTACAGAAAGACCATGAGTACGGAGTGAGAAATATAAAAACGTAGAAGGAAGAGGCTTGATAATTTCCCAGTAACCCCATGATGGCAGGGGAGCTATTGCTGGGATCAAAATGACACTCGATGCCACAGTTCTCATTACAACACAGATGCTCGATGCACATCACCGTGACCCAAGTTTCTGGCTCCACTTTCAACTCAGGCTTGCATGTCTTCCTGCTCCCACATAAACAGAGAAATCTCTGAATACTGAATATCTCTCTGTCAAGACAATTTGCCCTTCTTCTCTAATTCTCCTTACCCAGAAAACTTAAGTCTTATGCAACAACTCCAGGAGGAATCTTTCGGTGGTATTTCATTGCAAATAAAGTGCATTGAGTTGAATGGCACACTACCTATCCTCAATGAGATAACCACTGGGAATACATAAATGGGAACTGACTTGAAAGAATGGTCTTTGCAGATGTGACAAATGAATAATCCACGATAAGATCATCCTAGATTATTTTCCATGTGTACAAGTCCAATTACAAGTTTTCTATAAGAATGCTTATATCCCTATCATTCAAGCTACTCAGAAGGCAGAGTTCTGAGGCCAGTCAAGGACAAAAACTTGGGAATCTATCCAAAATAAACTAGTGCTGAAAATGTTGAGGGTATGATATACACACTCTTAAGCACCTGCCCAGAAAGCCCTAATCCCTACATTCAAATTTTAGTATTACTACAGGAAGGAGGAGGAAGAGGAGAAGGACGTAAAGGGAAGACACCGAAGAGGAGAAACACAGAGAGGCAATGAGAAGTGAGAGGCAGAGATTACAGTGAACTGTGTTTAAGCCAAAGAGTATGAGGATTGTCGGTAGCTTATTAGAAGCTAGGAGAACATATTTTTTTTCTCAGTCTTGAGAAGAAACCAGCGCTGTCAATGTCTTTTCCAAGCTGGGAGAGGACACTCTTCTGTGGTTTTAAGTAACTCAGATTGTGGTTGTTATGATCTAATTAAGAGATCTGTATGACTGGCTTCTGCCCATCACTTAAATATTATACACCTTATTAGATGTCCCTCTCACATTCAAGCTTCTGTTTCTTTGACACACTGTTATTTTTTTATTTCCATGAACCTTTGCTAATTGCTGCTGCCTGGAAAGCCTTGAGCCCCCCCTCCCCCTTCACCACCAACATAAACACACTAATTCACAGGAGATTCCTATCTGGTATGCATCTCTCAACTCAAATATAACTTTTAGAAACCCTCTAACCAAAGTGTTTGCTCCTCACCTCCCAAACAGCCACTGTCTTATATCACAGTGCTCCTTTTCTTCAAATAATGCATCACAAATGATCAACATTGTGCTTGTGGTTCATGTATTTATTAGTTTGGAAGACTGAAAAGGACAGAATATTTGTCCATCTATGTATCCAACAGTTCGAACTGAGCATTTTTTCTATACTAGATAGCATCCCAGATATTTGGGGAATACAATGAACCAAATAGAAATATTATGATGGTTATTTCTTCCTATCTGCAAAGCACTCTGATACATATTGGTTCTTCTTCCAGTGCTAATTGAATGTTACCTGAATAATGGATTAAAAACACTTTCTTGTCACTAATTATCTCCCCTTTCTTCATTAAAAAAAACTTTGCATTACCTTTTGAATGAAGTTAATAATTCAGTTAATTATGAAAGCCTTCAGCTCTACTATTTCCAAGGCCTTTATCTTCAATTTTTATTGGAATACATTAAATTGTACATAATAAAAGGTATCACTATGAAATTTTCATACGTGTGTGTAATGTACTTTGATCAGATTCACCCCTTCTATTTTTCTTATTTCTTCTCTTCCCTCCTTTATCCCTTCCCCTTCAGTTTTCTTGAGAGTATCCCTTTTTCAAGGTCTTTTCCTTACAAGGACATTGAAATTTTTTCTGCAGTCTTGCCTTATACTTAGGCATCTGCCACCTTTACTAGGATGATTAGAAGGATGGTTACCCCTTAGAATGTGTTCTGAAAACAACAACGACAGCAACAACATCAACAAAACACACACACACACAATGACCAAGAGACTCTGAACCTGGTAGGTGTTACCAAACATGGCAGAACCCAGGATTGTTGGCTGGATTCACCACTGTTATGTCTTAAGGTCAGCCTCTGGCACTATTTAATTGTGGCCATTAAAGTGTTTGAGCAGCTGCTTTGGAGCAGTCATTTCGAGCCCAGGAGAAAACAGAGGCAACATCACCACACCAAGCCATTAGAAAAAAAAAAGCCTGGTCGGGCTCCACACCAGCCTGACAACATCTGGGATTTCCAGAAGTACTTAACCTGGTATAGAGGTCATGGTCTAATGAAAAGGAGGATTCCCTTCATCCCAAAGTAAAATTGTAATGTGGCTCATATTTTCCCTCTTCTCTCTTCATTGGCTCTTATTCTCCTTGTTTTCATCCTTGACCCAGGATTCCAGAAGCTGCTTGTCAATCCATCAATTACTAAATTTATATTCATCAATTGAGCAACACATAAAGGCATGTACACTATCATCTTTCTACTCCCTTCAGGCAGGTCCACTCTAATCCTTTTTAAGACTAGCACCACAAAGACATGCTAGAGTATTGTGTGCTCAATTTCTTGCTAAGCCTAGATAAAGGTTCACATTTTTTTCTCCACATAATTCTTTAGGCAGTCACTACCCAGGTTTCAAGGTTATCATTGGGATGAAATATTTTCATTAGTGTTGAACACTTGCCCATCTTCTTCCCTTGATCAATTAATTGTTTATGGTTGAATTACTAAAGTTACCCAGTGGTTTGTAATAGAGCTAGAACCCAGGTAACTTGTTTCCTGAGGCAGAACTCTCATGCTAGTAAGTAAGTAAGTTGCTAGTAAGTTGAATAGCATTTTAAAGCTTAACTAAATGTGTGAGCCATAACACACTTACAATCTAAGTTAACAAGTCATACAAAATAAAATAACATTTCAACATTATATTGTAATATTTGTTATATTATCTGTGTAATATGCCACATAATCATAGATACTTCTTGCAGATTGTTTTATTTAATCCTTGTAGTAACTCTACATGATAGGATTTTTATTTTTTAATTTCACAGACAAGGAAACTGAAATTCAGAACGTTTAAGTAACTTTCTTGAGACCCATTACAAAATAACAGTGACTTAAGTAGGTTTGCCTGACTCAACATGCCTTCCCTGTAGCATCCATTGTAACTGCTGTCAGATTATTTTTCCATATGTCTCACATAGTTCTCCACATGGGATTCGCAGAGACACTGGCAACATTTTATTTTAAATTAGTTTTCAATGCCCTCTATACAATAAATGGCCTTGAAAAATAGAGTCAGTATCTTTCTAGAGAAGACGACATATTTACTTGTTATTCTGAATAATTAAGATAAAATTTCCCTCTAGAGAAACTCTTGGACACATTTGTGAACAACCCTTTAAAGAACATTGACATTATCCCAGCTCAGAGTTCCCCTTGGTACCTGAATGACAAAAGGAACCAATGAAGACACGAAGCTAATATTTAGCTTTTGCTCAGAAGCTAAACATGTCTTGCATTGGCTTGCAAGAAGGGTAAAATCTCAGGCTATTTTATTTTTTACAGTTTTTTTACTTCAAGTATAGTAGTTTGAGTAACACAAGAAGGATGGAGTGTGCTTTTACCACTGAGACCTCAAGTTTTTGGTTCATTTTTTAAATTTAAATGCTATTGTAAAGGTGATGTACATAGGGGTTACAGTTATGTAGATCAGGTAATGAATACATATCTTTTTGAACAGTATTACCCCTCCCTCATTTCCTCATTTTGTCACACTTTTTCCCCTCCCAACTCCTTCCTCCAAATTGTAAGGTTCATTTCCAACAGTAAGTCTTTGTCCCACCATTTCTGTGATTCCCCTTCCCCTCTGCAAATCAGAAAAAACTTGTATACAAGACAAAGGGTACAGAAATTAAAAAAAACAATGACATCAGGGAATAAACCAAAGGGGGACAAAGAAAGAAAAAAGGAATAACTGCAAATAATACAATATAAGAAAACCTCCTTACTTCTTGGGGTTCGTTTTGATAAGCATCATTTTATATGGTCATTGCACGTAGCTATTGAGCTATTATGGTTCTCTCTAAGAATATCCTAGACATATTCTAGTTATTACAAATGAAGGAAGCCATGTAGCCTATGTTTCTTTGAGTCTGGCTTACTTCTCTTAATATAGTTTTTTCCAAGTCTTTCCATTTCCTTAAGAATGGGCATTGCCATTCTTTCTAGTAGAAGCATATAATTCTAAAGCCACCAGCACAACCATGTTCATTACACAATTGTTTATTATAGCTAAGATATGGAATCAATCCAGACACCTCTCAGTGGATGAATGGATCAAGAAAATGTGGTCTATATTCACTTTGTTTTCTAAAGCTAATCACCTAAAGTTCTTGTTCCTTAGTGGCTGTATAAATATGCTTGAAGGTAAGCCTGAAGTCATATCAATGATAATTATGTTTAGCTCTCACAGATAAAAATTACCCTTTCACAGTGCTGTGACCTGATGCAGATGTAAGCCTGGTTATTTCTGGCACCATTGGAACTCAGAAGTAAGGAGTGTTGGTTATGAGAAGCTTCTTGCTGTATATATTATATCAAAGTATATCTGACCTATAAGATGCTTTCCCAGGTGCCCAGCCCTGTCTACCCCTCCAGAGGAACCTGAGGGTCACATGGTTCATGCTGGCTTTCCAGGCCCACTTCTTTCCCTTGAATTCTGGACTTTGTGTAGATCTATTTATAACCCCTTATTGTCATAGCAGAGACTTGAATAGTCCCATTCTTATGTTTTACCTTCTCAAGACACCTAATTTGGTCATTGTATCAAACCATATAATAAACTGAAGAATCACAGTCACTGAAAAGTTTTCATAGAATGATTTACAGGATAAACTGTTGGAGGAAATTAAAACCACACTTCCCAAGGGATATATAGCTTCTTCCCTGAAAACAGGAATAGGACTTGAAGCTTCTGGCTCATTGTGGTCTGGTTTGGATAGAAAATAGGGTCAGAAATGCCATGGGTTTGCTCTACCATGAAGACCACAGTGAGAGTGAGGAGAGAGGAACAAGAACTATGACTTTGATGGAAAAGAAACCAAGTAAATAAGAGCATGAGAGAGTTTTTAAAAAATAGATTTCATAAGTATGAAATTGGAACAGAGAGTATGATGTCTGAAAAGTATTTCTAAGGAACTCTGGGCAACACATTCGTATGAAAGACCCTGTAGCATTCCCTCTGAGAAAATCAGTGATGATCTATATGAACTTTGAATGCTGTTAGAGTTGCTCCTTATGTTTTCATTTACTGTAACTTTGCGTAGAAGCTGTGCCCGTGGGGGCCTGGCTTTATGTCTGAAACTGAATTAAGGACTTAATATACTCGACCACTCCTTTCTAGGAATACCTTAGAATTTTGGTTCAAGGGCTACTTTATTTTCCTACAAATCTTCTGCTGCTCATTAGCAAAGTGAATATCAGAAATGCAGAGTAGAAGGCTTTTTGTTTTTTTTACTATAATGAAAAATATAGGTATATGAAAGCAAAAGAAATAATGAAACACCTAATTTACTATAATCTTTCTGTGCATCACCTTTATAATAACAATAAAAAAATACTGAGCAATGAAGAAATCATTTTGGATCCTCTTAACACTTCTTGAAGATAACTAGATTAGCTCTGTTTATAGATGAAACAAAAGCTTGGAGTGTAAGATAATATCTACATGCAGATGGGTAAGCTAGCTCCTATACCTGCTCCAAACTCCCACTGCTGAATCCATAAAAATTAATTTTTTTATTTCATGTGATATTCTAAGGTAGTTGGGCCATGGATGACGACAGTAGTGATCACATGGCAGAACTCAATCACTAGCTGGCACTGAGGTTTGAAGAAGGCTGGGAGTTGCAATCTGGCTAAGTTTACAGAATGAAGAGAAGATGAACAGTCAGGAACCTGTATGTCTCTGCTTCCTACAACAGAATGATCAGTAAGTTAGAGGCAGCCTTCATACCCAGATCTATTTGATCTCCAGATTCATATAACTCAGTATATACAAGACAGCACTTCTTCTTCTCAAGCTTGGTTTATTCTTCCATTAAGACAGATTTGGATGAAGAATTTATCGGCTTCTCTACTTACATTTTGGTAGGTCACAATTTAGTCCAACTACAATACCACAAAACTAGATTTTGGTGCATTTTTACAAATGTTTCTTAATCATGAATGAATCTTATCAGAATTTTGTTCCCTACAAGCCCTTTTAAAAAAATAATAAAAATTTGCATTGGCTGAAGAAAAAGCAGAGTGGAAATAAGTTTCACATCTTTATCACCTCACAAGGAAGAAAGAGGAGGGGGTATACAACAAGAATAGAGTGCTAGTCTAAAATAAATCCCATCTTAAAAAAATACCAAAGTCAAAGAAGAAAGAGGAAAACCAAGAAGGTGATCTTCAGATTTTCCAGAACCCATGACCAAAGATATACTCAGAAATATGGTATGATTGCTCAAGTGGCTTACAGTAAGAATTTATACAAAAGATTCCCATTCTTATATGCAAATACTTTTTCCTTTACTACATCTGAAAGCCACATGTGATTTTGAATCAGCCAGCACAAACAGACTGACAGACAACCTCCCTCAGGAAATGCTTGATGTGCCATCAGGTTTCAACACGCTCCTTCCCCCCTCTGGAGCAAGCCTATAAGTCTGCATTTGTGTAAATACATATGTGCAGCATATTTATTCACATGCTGCTGGTAGAGCAAATAATGCTACATTCTTTCCTAGTTATTCACTTATGAAGTGACTATATTTTCCCTGAGTGGTGTTCCAGCCACAGTGAGGTATCCACAGGTGCTCATTAAACACTCAGCATCCCAAGTCTACAGTCTACCTTGCAAGAACCAGGAACATTTTCTGGTCAACAGGAGATGACTTCCCCCAAAAGACTATAGGGGTGTTTTCTTCTCTTTGCTACAAAGTTTTTGATGTTCATCAGATTTACATACTTATCTGTATCTATGTTCAACTGTGAACAACTCATCCATTTAGAAACCTATTACTGAATTTTACATATAATCATTCTGTAAAATTGTGTTGATGAATGAAGAAAACATTCAGACCTCTGACAAAAGCTGGCCTTGAATATTTAGGGGACTAAAAAATGTGGCATTAAATGATCATTCAGTATTCTGGCTCTAACTAAAACCAGAAGCAAATAGTTAAATAAAGCCCAAATAGTTACTGACATACTCCTATATCTATATCTATATACATATATATGATAGAAGTTTACATGCAATATTTTAAATTGTTAATTGAATATTTTGACTGCACATTGTTTCACCTAAGTGTTGTTCATTTTCACAGCATGAATTATTTTATTGATTTCTGACAACAACCCTAAGTAATAGGTGACAGTAGCATCCCTATTATTTTGAGGAAGTGGACTCACAAAGAGAAAATAGTAACTTGCCCACACATAGATGTCAAATGTTAAAGACTCATCTAGGAAGAAGGACTCTAGTGTTTGAGATCTTATCCACTAAGCTAATCATTCTCATTAAAAAATTTATTGTGTTCAAGTAAAATAGTGTCCAATAATATTAGTTTCTCTGAGAAAAGATTATGGTAGTAAGAAGGGAGCAGTAGCTAGAAGCAGCCAAGGGAAGCATCCCTGAGAGGTGGCTTTTGAGTTGAGACTTTTTTGATGAGAAGCAAGCAGTGAGGTTAATTTGAAAAGACAAGGAACACTCAACAGAAAATACATCACTTTCAAAATCAGTGATGAAAGGAGAGCTTATTGTATTTATAGTGTAGGGCAGTGTGGCTAAGGCACAGAGTGAAGCAGCTTCAAAGGGGCTGGAAGAAACTAAGTCATTAGAGTATTTGTTAGGATTTATGACCAGTGCCATGGGAAGTCTTTGGACAATTTTATCGTTCTGACTCATGTGTTGAACTAATCGGGGTAAGGAGTCTAGCAAGGAAGAGTAGAAGCCGGTGGAGAAGTTGTAAGTATTTCAGATAAGGTCAGGTAACAGGAGATGTCTGCTCAAGCGAGGATGGTAGTACTAAGAGAAGCAGGTGGCATTCAGATGTGGGGCGGATAATGAGAAGTGTTTAGAATCCAGATGTGGTAACAATGAGAATCCTTTAGAAAATATTTTGGAGCCCATTCCCATAGGACTTGCTAAAGGGAAGCAGCTGTTGTGGAAAGGTATGCCAAGGGATCAGCTCTGACCACAGACCACATGAGCCTTTTGACTTCATATCAAGGACCCGGAATTTGCAGATCTGCCCTACTCCATCAGGAGGTATCTTGACTGCTCTGGTTTCTGACTTGGCATCTTGCTATATGGAGTCTCTTCAGTTTGAGATAATCATGAAAAATCAATTAGAAGAAAGTCCAGAACTGTCAGGGCTGTTTACCTCCTGTGCCATCAGGGTATCTCTGTATTCACATCGCTCTGAAGGGCATTCACTCAAGCAGAGTAGATGGAAATGTGACAGGTAAATATGTCTCTGAGCAGAAAACACAGGTGGAACAGAGTATGAGGCTAGAAAAAGAAAAGGGAGTCAGAATGAGTTTACCAAGAAAGAATGCTGGAGAGAGATTGGATGGGGTGCATTTATATTGGCTGTTGAATCTTGGTATATTTTCTTTAAGACAATAAAAAATCGCCAATGGATCTTGGAAAATGGAGAGAGAGCTGTGATTTATTTCTCTTTCGTTTAGAGCTGGAGAGGACTCAACAATTGCATGTTCTACCTGCCCAATGCTACACACACACACACACACACACACACACACACACACACACACACACACACACGCACACACACACGCACACGCACTGCCATGTCTCTCAGAGTTCCAGTGCCTGAGTGTATCGCCTATGAAAGAGAGTGCAAATTTCATTATGTCAGCAGTTGTGGTGCCCAGGAGTCCTTTGTTGAGAATAAATCAACAGATAGTTTTGAGTATTTAATGTGTGCTAGGTCCTCTGGAGAAACCAAAGATGACATGCTCAGTTCATTCATACCAATGATTTCAAAACTTACTAATGTAACAAAATGCAAGGCAAAATGGAAAACTACCATAAAAATACCAGATTTTCTGTGCTACCTCTCTGTAAGCTTTTATGCCATAATGTTCCTCTGAACAATTCTTCAGGCTCTTCAAATTAAACTTCTTCATGAACAAAATAGTAGAGAGACACAGGTCATAACCTAGGTGGAGTGAATATATACAGAAAATAACCACCATAGAAACAAAGATATTAAAGTTATATTTACTTGAACTTTCTGATCAGTGAATGCTTTTTAGTTACTATACTGATTAAGCTATCAGTTTTTCTTTTCTTTTTTTTTTTTTTTTGCCAGTCCTGGGGCTTGACATCTGGCCCTGGGCACTATCCCTTAGCTCCTTTCATTCAAGGCTACCACTGTTCCACTTGAGTCACAGCACCTCTTCTGGCTTCTTCTGTGATTAATTGGAGATAAGAGTCTCTTGGATTTTCCTTCCTGGGTTGGCTTCGAACTACTATTCTCAGATCTGAGCCACCTGAGTAACTAGGATTACAGGCATGAGCCACCGACACCCCTCCAAGTTGCACTTTTTAAATAGAGACAGGATAAACAAAACTTAAACAAAATGAAAATTCATTTCTTTTGTTTATGAATCTGAGCTAGCAGCCAGGAATCATTGCTGTATGCCTGTAATACTAGCAATGGGAAGGCTGAGGCAGGAGGACGGCAATTCAAAGCCAGCCTAGCCTATCTAGGGAGTGCCAGGCCACTGGCACTAGTGAAATCCTGTCATTATGAGTGAATAAATGACTATGCAGCAAACAAAGAAACAAACGAGGTGGTAAGAAGTCATGGAGATTATTCAATGATTCTCTGCTTTGCAATTCGCTAACGTTCTTTTTCTTTTTCTTTCTTATGTTTAAGTAGTTGTACAAAGAATTTTCCATTTAACAAAGCAGTTCATGAATACACTATATCTGACTCAATGTTATCCCTTTCACCATTCTCACCCATCTCTCCTCTATCCACCTCTTCACCCATCTTAATTTTTTAGGATGTACATTGAATTTTTGACTACTTTTCCCCCACTCTTTACCTCTTCACTTTTCCCATCCGTTCTGAGTATCTGTGTCAAGTTTGCATAGTTTCCCTTACATGTGGTAGCTAGATTTAGCTTCTAAACTTATAAGTAAATACATTGAGTGATACGCTAGTGTACACAAATACATTAACTGAAATATAATAGATTCAAGGAGACCTCAAATAGTGTATTTTTTCTAGAAAGGCAAAGCCAAAGTTCAGCAAAAGTCGACATGAAGAAGCAGACACTAATGTTGTTTAATGTTGTTCTTATTCATGGGGTTATGAATGGATTGCAACTACCCTGTGAATAGACTGTTTAGTGAAAATGAAGGAGAGAGAAATGGTAAATAAATCCCTTTATTTTAGAGGCATCACCTGGAAACGTTAGAAAAGACTCCTGTTCAAATCTCTTGGCTAGTGATTAGTCACATGATCACACTTAACAAGGGAGGCTGGGTTACCATGCTTTTAGCAAAAATTCTGGAGGAATAGACCAAAAGAAGGATAAAATGGGCCTCAGAGGTTTGTCTCTTGGTAATTCTGAGAAGACATGAGAATTTGATCAAGAATTCTTCAGTGTTTACCAACAGTTAATGTATCAAAGTACTGTTTTCACTCAAGAATGGCTCTTAGGCCAGGTGCCAATGGCTCACACCTATAATCTTAGCTACTCAGAAGGCTGAGATCTGAAGATCTCATTTCAAAGACAGCCCAGGCAGGAAAGTCGGTGAGACTCTTATGTCCAATAAACCACTCAGAAAACTGGAAGTGGTATTGTGGCTCAAGTGGTAGAGCACTAGCCTTGAGCTGAAGAGCTGAGGGATAGCGCCCAGACCTAGAGTTGAAGCCCCATGACTGACAAAAAAAAAAAAAAAGGTTCTCAGATTTTGGAATAAAAGTGGATTGCTTTCAAAACAGCCAAATCAAATGGTCTTTAAGCTCCAACCCTAGTAGATCCAATAAATCCACATTTTAAAAAATATAGTGTCTTTTTAATGTACTATGTGGTTTTTTTTTTGTTTCTTCGTATGTTCTTCCCCCATGGTACAACCCCTGTTGTCACTGTAATTGATTCCCGTGTCCTGCATCTTGTATATACATTTTCTAATTTAGGGAGGGGAAGGAAAATATAAAATGCTGAAATAAGGATACAGGATGACCCATTATAACAATGAGATGTACAAGACACTATGTTGAAAACAAACTTTATAACTTTGCTGGGGGAGGAGGTTGGACATAGGGAGGTGGGGATAAAAGGGATGGTACAGGGAAAAAAAGGAAGGGGTAACAATGCTCAATAGGAGATGTACTCATTATCTTGCTCATGTAACTGTAACCCCTCTGTGCAGTATCTTTACAATAAAAATATGTATTAAGAAAAAAATAACATAATCTTAGTGACCAAGAAAAAAATATATAGTGTCAGTGATTCTTTTCCATTTTCCACAGTTTGAGAGAGATTGCTGCTCCTGTGGGGTTATCTTAAATAGAATTTGAGAATGGTTGATGTATTTTGTAATTAAAGCCTATCACTTGCACTATATAAACTTGCACATGGTTTTAGTTCAGTGAATGGTAACTTGAAGGGAAGCCTCTTGTGATTTCACCACTGTTGAAACTCTGTTCATTAATCTTTCTCATTTAAGTTTGAATTCTTTGAGTACAGAGACTTGAATTTTAGAAATCTGACTCATTAACTTCTTGATTCTGCTCAGGATGTAAGAACAATGAGCTGCTCTTGGATAGGGTTTAAAGTGCCACTATGGGTATTGTCTCTTAGATTTTACAGCTGAAGTATCTGGGAGAGAAAAATTGCATTTCTCATAGACGTAAACCCAATTCTTTGTCCTCTCCTTCCCTGCTCTTTCCTCTGTATCACACATTGCATCTCTTTGCCTCCTATCCGAGGTCAAGACCAAAATAGGAAAGGCTCAAAATAGATCAGAAGCAGTGAGCAGAGTGAAGAGTAGACAACTGCATTATAGAAAGCTTGAAGTAACAACATAGATCAGCCTCAAAAACATTATGCTAAGTGGAAGACACGTAAGACTTTTCAGATTGTATGATTCTATTTCTATGAAATGACTGAAAAGGCAAACCTATGGAGGCAGAAATCAATTAGTGGCTTGCACTACTAAAGGTAGTTCTACTAAAGGTAGAACAGATTAACTATAAACAGGCAGGGGCTGTCTTACAAGGTAGATGAATATGATCTAAACTGGGATTGTGATAATGGCTTCATAACTATGTAGATTTATTTGTTAGTGCTAGCCTTGAGCTGAAGAGCTGAGGGACAGTGCCCAGGTCCAGAGTTCAGGCCCCACAACCAACAAAAAATAAATCTTGGTTTGTCAGGGTTTCCTGGAGAAACAGAAACAATTGGAACATACATGTACATACTCGTTCATATAGGCACACATAATGCTAAACCATTTTTTCTTTATAAATCACCAAGTCTATTATATTCAGTTATAGCTACTGGAAGCAGATATGTCCTCCACTTAGGGAGGGATGTGTTTTCTGTACTCCATTGAGTAAAATGCTAATTTTATCAGAGATATACCTAGAAATAACACCTAACAAAATAAGTAGGTAACCTAAGGCCAAATGAAGTCAGCATATTACTTTGCAACCCTGAATTCTCATCTTTATGTGTATTTTTTAATAAAATCTACATTCTTCGTGTATTACAAAGGTCAAAATATGTTGGATATTTTCAATGTTGAGGTGAGAATATTAAAGTCATGCATGAAAAAGTCATAGTGATTCATAAATAATACTTTTAGTAGTAATAAAAGTATTAAAATAACATGTATAATATATGCTAAGGACCATAGATAAGGACTTCCATGATGTGTGATGGATCAAGACTTTAGCTATCCATGTATTTACCTAAATTATATTTACATAGATGGATATGAATCCATAAATTCCATATCTATCCATATCAACCTTCCATCAATATTTGATATTTGTTGTATATAGCTACAGGTTTATATTAATGAATATGGGCACAAAAAGCATTGCATTTACATTCAATATATGTTTCATCTAGGCATTCATGATGTTTTGAAAACTTTAGTTCTTTAATTCTATGAAACACAGGTAAGTTTGAAATGGATATATCCTTTTTGACTGTTCCCAAACTAGAAAAGGCCAGCTACATTTTTTTTTATTATTTTTCTTACCTAAAATATCACATGAAACTGTTCATTTATAAAATTAATTTCTGTTTTCTTGCCGACAAAGCAAGGGCTTGTGCTAACAGTATTATGATAGGGGAGGGCATCATTTTCAGTTCATCCCAGAAAATTATAACAGTCACAGGATCAGGATGACAGCTCTGATTCCTAAACACTCTTTCCATCAGGTCGATTCACATATGCACTCCTCTTCCTTCTCTGGAATTACTTCCAGACAAAAGATTATTTAAATTATTGTAAGATGTTTATTTTATCTTCTTTCTTCCTTATGTGATTCTTGAAAATTTAGCTTTAACGTATTGTGTTCTGTAATAAGCCTTTTAATGTCAACTTGTCAAAAACTAATTACATTTCCTTTTAAGCCAGGAAACACTTGATAACTGATTTTTTTTGAAAATTATTATTTAAGTCAGCATCACTTTTCTCTCTAGCCTACCAGGAAATCTGCTATGTTTATACTCAACCTTCTTCAGGTCCAGGATGTACTTATAAAGAATTCAGGGCTTTAATGGGGCAGAGCTAAAATTCCCTCCTGTGTCTCAGAGGTTTGCTGGACTGCTTAATGCATCCTTAGCAGATTGGCACACCAGTTTCCTGGTATAATTTAATGTTAAATAACACTCCTAAGAGTGTGTCAGGAAATAAGCTACATGTAAAATGTCACCTTTACAAAAAAAGAAAACAATTACAGTTATGACATGCAATGTGCACCAGACCATTTTGAGATAATAAAGGAAAGATATCAGAATACTGTAGCCAATAAATAGACTAGCAAGGAGGAAAAGGAAAGAATCTTGGTATTTCCGTAGTTCCATGCCTCCTCGGCATGGAACATCTAAGCCAGTCTTTTTCTGAGTCTACTGGATGAGCATTTGTCATAAGCTTTACTGTACCATGAAGTTATGATTAATATTACAGCTCAAGTACAGCGGGTTGAAAGACCACATTCATTTTCAAAGTCACGTCACATTGATTAGAATTCACTGCAGGTTATTCAAATAACGATCCTCTCTTTCCCCAGGAGAATCTCTGTCTGATTTTTCTTTATCCTCATTAAAGATCCCAGGTGCAGACAAAGCTTTACATACTTCTAATTTGCATTATCCTACGGAAGGAGGTAATTCACATGCCTTCAGTATATAGCACTTGTTTTTGTAGTTTGCTCTTTGCTATCATCTATTTAAATAAAGAAAGAAATTTAGCCTTTATAAAACCTCAGACAATAGAAAATGCCAAATTTTATTATCCTTAGTAATGAGCCTATGGATCCCAAACCCTTTGTGATAATTGAGATAAAGTAAGGCATTTCTCTTCAGTTCTTGGCTATGCTTTGCTTAAAAGATAATGATTTTTTTTTCTTTCTTGAGAGGTAAAAAGATTTGTTTTAGGAATACAAAGCAGCAGAGTCTTTTGTTGTTGTTGTTGGCCATACCAAGATAGGAAAACAAAGATTCATCAAGTCATAAATGTGCTACTCAGATAATCCCTGACACAACTTGATATGCTATTTGGCTAATTAGATAAATTTCTGTGCAAGGACTGATCAATTATTGTCTCCGTTGAGATAATTTATTAGCTAGGCTTCCCAATTTGTCATTTTCCTAGAATCGTAAATGGATTCCTTGACATAAGGTGTGGGCCTCAAAATTCTGACAAAGAATTCAGCCTTGGACTATTTTTACCTTTAGTTTTTGTGTAATGAGTTTAGCCTGCAGCAGACTGACAGCAATTGTTGACATTCCGTTGAGTTTCCATTTCTCAAGAGAGGGGAAATTTTAGCTAATTAAATAATGTTAGAATGTCTTAGAAACTACAAAAGCAAACCCCGAAACCACACAGGTGGTAACACCATATTTATTTGACTGACCACTTGAATATTTCTGAGATTTCTGAAATCTTTAGAAAAATTGAGGTCTTCAAAACAAGACTTGAAAGGTGCCTCAGAGGCTGAATGATGTAGCTGAATTCATGGAAGAGCAGGAGAACTACTGGAAGAGAATTCGCATAAAAATAATCTTGTTTTTCAGGCTGTTCCAAGGAAGTGAGTATGATTGTTTCCCTAGGTGTGGCTCAGTGGATGGGTGATTTTGAAATGTGTATGTGGGGGGAGTACACTGAGAAATCTGATATATTCACAGATTAGACTCCTATCTTCTATTCATTAGTTATTAATAAAAGTTGATCTCTAGCCTCCTCTTTCACTTTTCCAGAAAAATGGTTTACTGTAATTTGTGAACCTGTTCTTGGTAAGTCTTTTTATATGCAACCAATCTAAAATAAAATTGAACATTTCATTGGCATTTGTATTAATTTGTTTCTGGGAGAAGGCTATGCAATCAAGCCCAGAATCTCATTGACTCTGAATGAAAAGAAATGGAATGTACACTTGGAAAAAAACAAACTCTTTCAATTTGATGAGGAACTATTTAACATGGAATTAAATTTTAATAAAAAATAACTGAAGAATCTATCCAGGGATGCTTTTTCAGTTGAACTTGCCAGAGCTGCATTCAATATATATAAAAGAGTCAGTTGCAGAAGCTATGTCTACTTACAGAACTGGGTTCAGTCATTTTAAAAGAAAAACAAGATTGTGCTGACATTCAGAGCCATGTGGAGTGTGATGGCTAAAGTGATATGTGAGCCTACTCTAATACAGAAAATAATAAAAGAAATATTTTATAATGAAACAAATACCTATTGTGTGTGGACACACACATGTGCATGGGTATGACAGAGCCCAGGTGTGCCTGTGGGGTGTGTGTGTGTGTGTGTGTGTGTGTGTGTGTGTGTGTGTGTGTATGTGTCTAATCTTGAGTACCTCAGAGAGGAAGGCAAGGAAAATCCAGAGAGATTTATTTCCCCTTTAAGCCTCAGGGAACCTTCAAAATTTCATTGACATTAATTAAGCCCACCCCAGGATCATGCACTTGGTGAACTTCTATTTTAAAAAGCAACCTTGCTTGCCAGACAAGTTTTTTCCCAAGCTCCCATTTTACTGTGGTTTCCAGCAGGGGACCTTGTTTCAAGGGATATGATCAAAGTAAAGGACATTTCTTCTGGGACATATTTTACATAGATTAAATCTCATTATGCAACTTACTCTTTAGTCTATATTCTTTTTTATAAGCTGCTATTGTATGAAAGAATTGAACATTTTGAAAAGTGTGAATTTATTACATCAGATACACTAAGCTCCAATGAAGGCAATGTCAAGTAGAACCTAACACTTTCAGGGTTTTTTTTTCTTCTTTTTCTTTTTCTTCTTTTTAATCAATAATACAGTTCAGCTCAATGTCAATTTTAAGCATGAAATGGTTCTTTTAAGGAATATGTTGTACTACTTAGTTTTCCTTTTCTGTTTTATTATTCATTTTGTTGCATTTATTACTTTATTTTATTTATTTTATTTTACTGTTTGCTGGAAGTAAGATTTGAACTCAGGGCCTGGGCACTATGCCTTAAATATATCATTCAAGGCTGGCACTCCACCACATGAGTCATAGCTCCACTTTTGGTGGTTAATTAGAGATAAGAAACTCATAAACATTTTTATCTAGGCTGGCTTTGAAAAGTGATCTTCAGATCTTAGCCTCCTAGGTACTTAGGATTGCAGGCACAAGCCACTGACTCTCTGCTCCTTCCTGTTTTCAAACCCTCAGACTCTCATCTTCTTCATCTGAAAAATGAGCGAGTTATGTGATTTTTAAAGACAAACCGTGTTAATGTCAGAAATATTGCAATATTCTTACAGAACATCACAAATTTGGAAATTTGAATATCCAAACCCATGAAATCATATTCTGGAGAATCATCATTAAAAATAGACACCAGCTAATTCCATTGAGCTAATTCAAACTAACACCAGAATATACAGTTCTGGAAAATGATGATCCAGTAACAAGCTCTTACATGCTGATGCATCATTGCTTTTAGCTTAGTATCTAGAATCTAAGAAAAGTGTTGTTGAACACCACATCTGCTTTCCTCCAACCTTATAGCAGGAAAAATAGTCAAAACACAACATGAGATTCAGTAGACCCTGCCCAGATCCTGGATATTGAGACCAAATAAAGGCTTGACTTCTCAAATACCTTCTGATAAAAGCCATCCTATCTAAATGTATAGTGAACATGTATTTTAGAGTTTAAAACATATGCTCGGTATATAAATGAAAGGGATGTTATATTTTCGATAGCTTTGTTGTTATTTGATTGCCAAAGTAAATTACATATTTTCAGATCTAATCTCATGTTTGCTCTTCTGTGATATAATCAGCCTTGCAATTAAAGTTGTAAGGGTAAGCTGAAGAATTGATTTTTTTTTTTAAGCTGGATGAAAGGATATGATGCACAGCCAAGTTTCCAGTTAAATTGTTCCTCTCTTTCTAGCAATTTTCTTCCCCATTGTCTTTAAAGCTACAATTTCCTTCAGTAGACTGAGAGCCCTCTCTGTTTCAGTTCTCAGGCTCTCTGCTGTGAATTAAATGAAGAACTAATTTATAGCACTATTTTCAGTTGTTCTGTGCAATTGGAATGGGTCTTTATGATTCTATGAATAAGTTGGGTGCTTCATTCCAGTGCCTGAAATAGGTACTAAGGTAGTGGTCAGTGATGTCTTCCCTTTGCTTTTATTTATTTATCTTCATTTTCTCCTCAAGGCAAATCCAATTCCCTATGTAAGTGGTTAACTCATTTTTAGAACTTGAAGCATAATTAAAGTAGAGGGGAAAAAGCGTGTGATGATTAGAGGTGAGAAGCTGGCTTAGTTAAAGCCATAACAAAGAAAATGAATTCACAACATTTTTCTTGCAAAAATGCATGGAGGCTTGCACAATTGCAGTTTCCCTCTTCTGATCATATTATGTAAAATTTCCTATTGCTTTTAGAAAATGATGCTATTTATGTAATCATTCAAAAAGTAGGTATTTTATGCAATGAGTCTTGACACACACATATTCTTTTCTTTGTGGAGTTCTGACACTAAGCATAGCAAAGATTCTATTTTCAGAATCTTTCTCTCCACTGGTGGTGAGAAGGCTTAGTGTCTTTATGGTGACCTTAATAATCTCCAGTAGCCTTATTTAGTTAACTTCTGAATAAGTATTTCTTGAGATGAATTCCACATAGCTTTAATATTGCATGCACTATCTACCTTAGACAATAAATTCCTAAAAATCTATACCATTTATTGTGTTCTAATGCTTTACAGCTATAATAATTTCTATTGAATTTCTGCCAGTTAGATTTTTATAGCTTTTATAGTATAGTATGGAGGCTATACTTTTTTCTGTTGATGTAAATTAATCTTAGATAACTTTAAATAAAGAGAATATTACTCTCAAATTTGTGAAAACATTTAGAAGAAAATGCATGTTGGCAATGTACATCTTGACTGTGTCATGATTGAATGCTCTTTTTCATTCCACTTTATTTCTCTCTACCTGACTCCCCCTTGTTACTTGTGTGCCACTTATCATGATGTTTATATCTTATTGTCTGCTGTGATTCCATTAAAGTAATGGTAAAAGGAAAGATAATCAAGGTACAAAACAAAAACAAAATTAATACCCTCTTCATTTTGGTCACATACAAAGAGTACTATATTCCCTGCTAAGTGAACTTGGGCAAAGTACAGTTCATGACACTGTCCTCAGTTGTCATTTCTGAATAAAGATTCATCTACTGACAGTACTCCAGTCTGCTGTACTGAGAGCTAAATGATTCAGCCTCTGTCCATTTAACTGTGACCATTCGCTCTAAATGAATGAATGACACACTCAGATCAAGTATTCCTTTTATATTGCAGCAGACAATGAGACTCTCCCTCAATGTTCCCTAGACCCAATGAGCAACACACCTGCCCTTGTATGGGCCTAGCTGCTGAATTATCATTCTAGTCATTCCTCGGCAAAGCATTACTGAGAAAGCAGCCACACATGGGAGCTTGAATTTTCCTATAAAAATGTGCATGTAAGCTCTAGATCTAGCAGCCTATTGGCTAAAAATTAAGTGTGTATGTGTGCATGCGTGTGTAGTTTAATATGCAAGGGCATTTATCTAATATAATACTGCAAGAAATATGTGTTTTTTTAATGTTCCATGACTTATCAGTACAGCAGGGTTTCTTTTTTGTGGGGCAGGGGAGAAGGAGTTAATTTAAAGGTACTATAGATGATAGAGAAAAATCGATTCGCTAGAGAGAGCCCAGAACCATGAGACAAGAAAAGTAGGTTTAATCCTGGCATCTGGGAAGGCAGCACTCAGCAATTCATCCTGGCCCCTCTGAAGGAAGAATAAGTTAAGGTGATTGTGCCACGTAGTCTTAAGGTTTCATTGAGTTACAAAAAACTACACTTTCTGAATACTTATAGGCCTGTTTGTGCCTATCAAAGAAATAATGCAAGAACTTGTAGAGGAGTTTTAGTCAAGAAATTTCTTGGCCTTAATAATCCATACTAAAGGTGCAGGCAATAATGTTGGATAAGAAATGTACTCATTACCTTGCTCATGTAACTGTAACCCCTCTGCACAGTATTTTCACAATAAAAAACTTATTTAAAATTTTTTTCTACTATGGTAATAATGCTGCAATAAACATAGTAGTACTGCTAGCTTTTGTGTGGTCTTGTTTGTGATCATTTGGGTAAATGCCCAAAAGTGGGATTGCTGGGTCATAGGGGAGCTCTATGTGGAGTCTTTTGAAGAACCTCCATACTACTTTCCAAAGTGGTTGAACAAGTTTACACTCCCACCAACAATGCACAAAGATTCCTTTCTGTCCACATTCCCTCCAGCATCTGTTGTTATTAGAATGGCATTGCCCCATTTGTTAGGAAGTGGAAAGACTTGGAAAAAATTATATTAAGTGAAGTAAGCCAGGCCCAAAGAAACATAGGTCCCATGATTTCCCTTATTTGCAATAACTAGTATATGTCTGAGTCAAGCAGAATGGTCAGATGAGTTGATGTTAGGCGAAATGAACCCCAAGATAAGGATTCAAATGTTTTTTCTTTCTCGCAATTGTTTCCAACATATTTATAAGATGATTTCTTTGTTGCTTTGTATGTCCCTCCCCCATGGTATAACCCCTGTTTTCACTGTATTTGATGTTGGTATAATTTGTGGAGGGGAAGGGAAAAAACAGATCGTTTAAATAGGGATACAGGTGGACCCATTGCAACAATAGCATGTACAATTTGTTACATTACCTTGCCCATGTAATTGTAACCCTTCTGTACGGTATTTTCACAATAAAAAAATTCCTTTTCTACTTTGTAGAGGTTCTTTCTCTCTTTCATCGGTTGTGGGGCCTGAACTCTGGGCCTGGGCGCTGTCCTCAGCTCCTCAGCTCAAGGCTAGTGCTCTACCACTTGAGCCACAGTACCCACTTCTGGCATTTTCTGTGAAAAATTGAACCCAGGGCCTCATGCATGGGAGGTAAGCATTCTACCACTGAGCCACCTTCCCAGCTCCAACATTCCATGTTTCTGCTCAACTTAGGCCAGGCTTCTTGAAATTGTCATTTTGTTCTTCCATAGGGGAGGCAAAACCATAGTAATAGCAATAGGAAGAAACATTCACGAACTACTCTCTGTTTTCCTCTGTTTTAAGTCTGTGGTGTAGAGAAGTTCTTTTCATCTTCATAACAGCCTATGATTTTTTTTTTTTGTGGGGGGGAGGGTTCCCGTCGTAGGGACTGAACTCTGGGCCTGGGCGCTGTCCTTCAGCTCTTCAGCTCAAGGCTAGCACTCTACCACTTGAGCCACAGCGCCACTTCCGGCTTTTTTCTTTTTGCTTATGTGGTGCTGAGGAACCCAGGGCCTCATGTATGCAAAGCAAGTGCTCTACCACTGAGCCACCTTCCCAACCCCACGGCCTATGATTTTATATTGTGAATAGCTCCTGTTTGAAGAACACACTGATGTGCTGAGAGCCTAAGGTCCTTTCTGTACATCTGTTGAAGCGTGAGGATAAGCCCAAGATTGAATGAAGAGTATTTTCTCAGAATCTATCTTTAGCCATAGTGATTGCTGAAGTATAGGGGTGAAGCTTAGAGGCTAGTCCTTCCTATGTTCACCAGTCAGGTGCACAGCTACAGGCACCCAAGCCAGGTGCTAATTCTAAGCTGTAGAACATGTGTAATGAGCAGGGACAGGGGTCGATAGGAGCTTCCTCAAAGGAAAGAACTACTTCCTAGTTGGAAGCCCTTCCTTCTCACTTTGGGTTCTATACCTAATGTGATGCCTCCATCTATGAAAAGTTTTTATTTCAGAGCCAAATAATCAACAAATTTTTTATAGTCATGCATTAGCTATTTCTTCCCATCTTGATTTACTGAATAAATTAACTCTTTTTTAAAAAAAGACATTTTTTAGAACAGAAATTTCTGTTGGGTTGGAGAGTAAATTAAACAGTGAATGGAAACAGTGGTAAGAAATTATTGATATTTAAGAGTTTTTGCAGCTCTCTCCAGTTGCTCTATCTCAATATTCACATGCATCTGAGCCAAGTATTCTCTTTGCTCACTTACCATACCCACTGAGGAAACTAAAGGTCAGATAAGAGAAGTAGTAAACTGACAAGCTAGTATTCTAATCAAGTTGTTTGACAGGCAAAAACAGAACTATATTTTAATATAATTGTTCTATCTTTCCCTTCCTAAAAATTACCAAGACATTTTCTTCACTTAGTTTGTATGTAGCATAATTAAAATTCAATCTTTCATCATATTTTAACTAACAAAGTTATGTTACCCATGTTGTTTGTGGAAGTATTTTAAAAACACAAATTAAAATTACAAAAGCAAAAATATTGGGCACCAATGGCTCTTGTGTATAATTCTAGCTACTCAGTAGGCTAAAATCTAAGGATTGTAACTCAAAGACAGCCCAGCAGGAAAGTCTGTGAGATTCTTATCTCCAATTAACCACCCAAAAGCCAGAAATTAGAGCCTATAGCTCTACTTTTTTTTTTTTTTTTTGACCACAGGCACAGAAGGTATAGTAGTGAGCAAAACAGGTAAAAGCTACAACTCCAAAGGTAACATTGTACTCATTGGGGGGGGGGGGGGAACGGTAAAAATATAATGACCACGACTTACGGCTTTGCTGTCTACTTTGCTGACGACTTGTTCTAGCCTAGAACAGATAAGATCAGAAACCATGTCTAGGCCTTGAGTTCAAGATCCAGACTGGCCCCAAAACAATAAAAAGGAAAGAATATCACATAGCACATCACCAAATAGTCTCTCTTAACCCTATAGTATTTATGTCCTCATTCTACCCACTCTTTCTATGTATCTACATACATGTAGATTTATAAATATGTAGATTTTTGTAATTCTTTATGAACACAAGTTGTTTATGTAAAATAAAAACCATAGAGATATCCTCAAAATAGCCCTAACATTAAATAACAAATTGGAAGTCATAAGACATATTACATACATTTTGATTAGTTATATGTATGTGTAATTATACTTGCATACCAAAATTATTAGTTGATTATTTTTATTTTAAACATTTAGGATGTTTCCAAATTTTCATTCTCATAAATGACATTTGAGTTCTGAATGAACAGTTTACATGTTTTCCTAAGCTAGCAATTATTTCTCAGTCTATCTTGCTCAGTGCTGTTGCTCTATCACTTGAGCCATACCTCTAACGCAACATTTTTGATTATTGAATAAAGATGGCATCTCAAGTACTCTCTACCTAGTCTGATTTCAAACCAGGGTCCTCAGATCTTAACCTCCTGAATAGTTAGGACTGTAGCCATAAGCCACTAGCACCTGACTCATAGTTATTTGTTATACCTAATTAAAAATAGATAGAATTTCAATTTTGTTCAAGGTTATACAAAAAATTTTAAGTTTAGGACCACTTATGGCCAAACCACTTTTAGAGAAATGGCATCATTGTATATCTTACCAGTGGCACAAATACAGCCATGAAAATTTTCATCAGCAATATTTCATAGTTTACTTTTTATATTATAGTAGAAAAAAGGAGTTATTAGTTTAAATCGACCTCCATCAATTAATAATGATGTTATATATGGTAGTTCAAAGTTATAGTCAGCACTTGGGAGGAAGGAGAATGCGAAGTTTAAGGCCAGCCTGGGCTATGTAGTTAGAACTTGTCTCAACAAAAAACAACAAAAAAGATCATTTCCATGAAAGATATGACATTGATTAAGATGAATCTACTCATGAATTGACATGTTTAATTGAAGTATCTTTGTACAACTACTTAGACATAATAAAATACATAAGAATAAAAAGAAGGTATTAATCATACAACTAACCTTGAAAGATAAATAAAATTGTACATAAAGCGAAGAAAAGAGCACTCCTGAAATGATCATTAATTCATGATGGCCAAACTCAAATTTTAGCCAGCAACTCAGCTCAATCTGAAAAGAAATACTTGTAGAGGATTTTATGAAAAAAGGAAGACAATTAATTATGACTGCTTGAAGGATGAGTACACTACTTCCCTTGAAGTTGTATTATCTATCATGACTAATGCAGAGTACAAATCTACACATGGATGAGATATGATCTAGTGACAATCTTCATAGAAATAATTGATTTCCACACCATCAATGCCAAGGGGGTAATCTTAGGTACAAGATGGTAATAGTTTCATTTGCCTACTTTTTTTAGGGAAAGTTATATTTACAATGCACACCTAACATTTCCTAAGTCATGTGAAAATAATACATGACTAGGAAGTAAACCAAAACATTAAAACAAATTTCAACACACAACTTTAAGCTCTGGTGGGAATGAACACTAATACAACCAATTTGGAAAGCAGTATTAGGTACCTCAGAAAGATAGATCTCCCCTATGATCCAGCCATAGCACTCCTAGGCATTTACCCTGAGCAACAGGAACCAGGATACAAGGACACATGTACCTCCATGTTCATTGCAGCACTGTTCACAATAGCCAGGGTAAGGAAACAATCCAGATGCCCCACCACAGATGAATGGATCCAAAAACTGTAGTACCTATATACAATAAGATATTATGCAGCCATTTGAAAGGACAAAATACTGTCATTCACAGAGAAATGGATGGAACTAGAACAAATTATTTTGAGCAAGGTAAGCCAAGAGCAGAGAGAAAAACAGCACATGGTCTCCCTGATATGCGGATGTTAAATCCAAAATGCAAGGAGATATGACAAAGTAAACAGGACTCGAGAAACAAAGGACCTCCACTCAATTTGACATATCATTTCTAAATAACTCCATGTTCTTAACCACATATATGGTGTGTGTGTGTGTGTGTGTGTGTGTGTGTGTGTGTGTGTGTGTGTGTGTGTGTGTGTGTGTGTGTACATCTGAGGGAACAGAGGAAGAGGACACAGAATCAGAGGGAAACAGGAAAACACAATAGAGGGGCCCATCAGCTGAACTGGACATTGATGAAAATGAACTAAGCAACTGAAGGGCAGCAATGGGAGGGAGAGAACGAGAGGGAAGGAGGGAACAGCTTACACTAAGCAAAGGAAAGAAATGTACATATCACCCGCTGTGGAAGAAAGACTTGTATTGTCAAAGTTCATAGAATTCAGAAACATTATTGACCGTGAATGACAATTTGCCTTGTGAAGATTAAAATGTATTTGTGACCTTAAACTAAGTATCACTATCTCACAGTACTGTGAAATTTATGTAATCAATTAATTTCAATAAAAATTATTTTAAAAAGTTTTAAGACAACTGAGTAAATGAGTTTGAAAAGAGCAAAGGCATGTGCAAATTTAGTAGTAAGATTTAAAATAGGATTCTTAAATAAAATATACACTTCATAAATATATCAAATTGTATTTATATTACATACATTGTATAGTGGGGTTAGACCTGTTTGTTGTTGCTTTTGAATTTCATGGTTTAACAAACAGGATTGGCATTTACTTGAAATTATAGCACATACACATACACATATACATACACATACAAACACACACTCCATACACTGTCTTTGATGAACAGCCTACCCTTCTAGTTCATTTAACATGAAATAACAGATTTGTATTGATGGTGCTTTTGTTCTTGATAGTGAGAGAACTTGTTACTGAAAAATTAGCTACTCACCCTCGAGCAATTGCTAACATTCCAGTTCCTGAATAGAAAGGAGGAGGAGAGAGCAGATGGAAGCAAACAAAAATTGTATTAATAATACATAACAAAGTACTGCTACAAATGATATTTCAATAGAGGAAAACAATGGGAAAACAGCAGTTTTCATTGGATCTTAATGTATTTATCAGTCTCTAATGCTTCCATCCTCAAGCCGTCCTCTTTTATTGACACAGCAACACAAATTGCAGAAGTAAATTGAATCATGGACTCAGAATGTAAAAATCAATGAGAAATAATTTTGTAGCACTAAAGTGAATAGTGTAATGCTAGGTATTCATTTAATTAACCATGAGCCTTTCCACATAATGCACAATCATTGCCAGCTTTTCAGCTCATAGTTGTTCCAGGAATAATGGGTTTGGGATTCATCTTTAGAAAACCTGCATTAATATTTGAAAGCGTTTAAATCCATTAGTGGGTCATCTGAACACTGCAGGTCACTTTTACATTGCTAATTGAAACAATAGTAATGGGTTATAATCTACTGTCTAATAATGCCTGGAGTGTTTTACCGCTTTTATATCTGCAGATTCCAGGAAATATGTAAATTTGTTGCTGAACCGTTATAAAAATATGGAAATTCAAGCTGCAGGCATCAAAGTATTTTTTTCCTGAAAAAAAAAAAAAACACGGCGTTAATAAACTGAAGAGTTACACCACATTCTGGTGTCAGGATAAATTCCCTACTCTAGATCTTCCTCTGTTCTCTGCTCTGGGTGCAGCATCTGGTACTCACATTTTCCACATTACCATTAGGAGAAAGTGAATATCATTAAACCAGTGAGTAAACAATCATGTCATTGTTTCCATATGCAAGCTATACATTGACTCAGCCTGCTGGGTCTTGGTTGCTTTTTATTTTTTTTTAATTTTCCCTACATGAATTTATGCAAGCATTTTATTTTTTATGGAGATTTTTCAACATATATCAACATTTTCTTGGATGGGGGCAATACATGTGGCAGCAACTCCTGCATATGAAATGAGAATATGATTTCAGTGTGAAAACCTACATGGGTGCAAATACACACATATAAAAGGAAATATATGAGAAAGAAGGAGTTGCTTTCAAAATCCCCTTGTAAACTGAATGTCATACAAATTGATACTTAACCAGCATTTTCTTTTTTTAATTGAACATGCATCTCATGCACTTACCTGCATCTTGCTCTGCTTAATTACAATCTGATTGTGCAGAAAATCCAGAAAGATGCATCTCATTATGATAAAGAAAATGGCTAGGCATAGAGATTGTGTATGTATCAATTTTTTAATAAATTGAATATGCTTTTGGAACCACTGGATACTGAGGCTGGAAAGAAAATGAAAACAAGTCCATTCTTTCTTTTTCCATCAACATGATCACATTATCAAATTTGGAGGGGAGGGGCTTACTGCAAGAAGCACCATGGATGTTATTGGATTTGGTTTTATTGCAAGAAATTCTGCATTCTAATTTATCATCTTCATGATTGCCACAAATATACTTATATCCAAGGAAGGTATTACAAAATGGATGTCAAAATTTTGATTTCACCCACAGGTCAATGATGAGAGAGTTTCCAAGCAAAACAATATGAATCACATCCACAGAGTAGAAGATTCTAGTATTCACTATATAGTCTGTAAGATTTGGATGAAACATTTTAATGACTTTAATGGGGGTTGTGGTTTGAAAAGAGACCCATTGGTTCATGCCAACAGTAAGACAAAAGTGGAAATGTACATAGGAAGATCACAGAAAAGAATCCTGACCTCGTAAAGTGCTAACTGAAATATTCCCACCATGTTCCCTGTGTCTCTCCATGCACTATTAAGCTGCCTTTGAAGTCAGTAAGCATCACTATACTTGAATCAGCAGTATAGGACACGAAGAAAGATGAAACAGTGACCCCAGAAAGCAAGCAGTTCTTTATCAAAGAAGGACAAGTACCATTTGCTGATAATGCAATAAATAGTCTTCTCAAAGGTACCCTTTCCTTTCTATCTGCTAAGGGAATTGGCAAAAGAATTGGAACTTGATGTTCTACAATGAGAACCCTGTTGTGATTAAATGGTATGACAAAATAGGGCTTTGTGTACCCACTTATAACTCTCCTGAGTTTTATTGTGACAGCAAAAGACATAGGTGCTTAAGGGTTAAAAGAAAATCCCACAATAATATCACAGATCCAGTGAACCAAAAAATCCTATGTGAAGGTTGCAATTCCTTTCCAGGCCCTGAGAGTTTTTACAGCTTTATCTTTTTGTCTAGCTGTGTGGTGATACTACACACATGGAAGCCCTAAAAATCAAATTTTTGCCATTCCCTTTGACAAATCTCAATAAGTTTGAGACACAGAAATAAGAAGTTACTGAACTTGTGCAAGTGAACTCCACCTACTTCTCATTTGCCTGTTTCTTAATAGTAACAGTACTTCTATTTTGTTATTATTTTTTACTTTAGAAATCTATAGGTTTCCAGAATTGAGAATATGGACACTAACTAGTCACCAAGAACATGGAGCTCCCTTATCCCATAGGACTTTGATTATTCTTTACTTTTAACTAAACCAGAGGTATACATTTTGAGATGTTAAAGAAGCTCTTTAATGCCAGATTTCTTCTAGGTCTAGGTTGCTGATCGTTTCCTTTTAGTACTTTGGAAGAACATTCATTTGGGAAGCTTGTTTCCTTCCCATAACTTAAGATGTCCATTAATGGTCTGTCATTCATTGCTTCACTGGCTATTAGCAATGGAAGCACTTGACCTTGCTGCCATGAGTTGGGGAAACAAATCTCTTCATTTTAGTGTGTGCTCTTCATTTTGTGCTCTAGTGACTTAGTGGACCTCTTTCTTTCTTTCTGAGTTCACCTGTTTAACAAGATACTTTCTTGTCTAAAATTCTGTAATCCTGCTTCTGGATGAGATGACAGAGCCATCACTTTGGTTGAAAGGCATCCTTTTTTGTAAAAAAAAAAAATCTCATTGGAGCTTATTTATTTATTTAAATTCACTCACTTAACTTTCTGACTCATTTCTCCATTGATTCATTCACTAAACAACTGATTCCTCCATCAGGGGATTTAAGAACCTTTGGTGTTTTGACACCTACCCAATTGTTTATTAAAGTCACCATTTCTTATTCTAAGAATATATTAATGATGATACACATAGTCTTATGAGTGAACACCTATACATCTACAGTGTGTATTACACACACATGCATGTGTGCATACACACACACACACACACACACACACACACACACACACACACACACAGGTCTAGGATACTCTTATCAGATGAGCAGTAAAGCTCAAAAGCTTTGTACATTTGACCAGATAGGAAGATGCTAAACGAAATGAACCCCAAAATACAGACACAAGGGGTTTGTCTTTGTTGTTGTTGTTCTTAATGAACTATGCGATTTTTTTTGTTTCTTTTGTATGTTCTTCCCCCTGTTGTATATCCTCTGTTGTCACTGTATTTGATTTTGGTAACCTGCATCTTGTATATACATTTATCTAATTTGGGAAGGGGAAGGGGAATAACAAATCACTGAAACAAGGACACGGGACAAGCCATTGCAACAATGATAATCAGAAGACAATTTGTTGGAAATGAACTTTACAACTTCTGGGAGGATGGTGAGAGGAGTGGGAAGGTGGGGGAGGGAAGGGATAGTGGGAGAACGACAAAGGAGGGGGTAACAATGCTCGACAAGAAATGTTCTCATTTACTTTACTCCTAACTGTAACACCTCTGTACAGATTTCTTACAATAAAATAAAATTTAAAAAGAGAAAGAGTAAGTTGCTTATATCAGGGAGCCAAGTTTTTTCTCTGTATTATTTTAACTTTTATTTTCTTGTAAAGATGCTGTACAGATGTAACTGTAACCTTTCTGTATTTTTTTAATGTTTTATCCTTCTGATTCAGTTGTGCTGTCTATGGAGAGGGACAGGGCTTTATTTCATTTAACTAAGGCAATGCGACAGTTTCACTTTTCACCCAGGAAAGTTCTGTCCTCCAGCTAAGGATGGCTTTGAGAAGAATGACTGTAGCCCATTGAATGAGCCTGGCTCCTCCAAACTAGCACTGTTCTTGAGCTGCCCAATACATCTGTGAAAAACCTGGTATATTACCAGAAAAAATATGTCTCTTTCTGTGATCCTGTTTTGTTGAAGAACACAATTATTCTTCCAACAGAAGCTGAAAATTGGAAGCAAGGTAAATTCATTTGACCGATCATTCTTAGTATATTTATTACTGGAACATTATAAATAAAAATTGCTCATATTTAATATATGCAAATAAAAACTTCCAGATACATATTTATTACCTGAACATCATAAATAATAGCTGGTAGTACTTAATATGCACATGAAATTTGACAGATACTGTTCATATCTCTAAACATGTCTGAAAATCTGTGGAAAGTCATTCTTCATTTAAGCATAGTTTATTTGGTTCATAAAATGTAATGAGTCATCTTCTGTAAAAGAAAGTATTAATTCATCTACACATCACAACTCTGTGAGTTAAGTTCAACATTAGGTCTATTTTACAAATGCAGTTACGATACAAATATAATTAAGTTCGACATTAACAATTAACAACTAACATTTAAGTTAGATATTAATAGGTGACAGAAGTATCGAAGGCAATCAAAGTGACTCAAGGGCCTATGGGTTTGATTTCAATGCTTTACCAAGGGCAGTCTTTTGGCTGAGTCTTTTATTTTTCTTCCTATTGGTACTGTGTGTATGTGGTCAGGCAGATCATTAAAAATTACTCCCTCAGATGGTGTAATTCCTTAGAAAAACAAACCCCCAGTCCAACAAAATGAATACCAGGAAACTGGCGCAGGAAAGGTGTGAGCAGGAGGTCAAAGGGAGGGTACAAAGGAGTGAGGAGAGCAATGGAGCAGGGAGGAGCAGTCATAATACTCAATGAATATCTCATGAAACTAAGAAAATTGAGGGGAGGTAATTGGTCAGGAAGGATGGGGGAGAATAATAAAAAAGGGTAGCATCAATCGAGGGTCATTGTACTTACAAACTGATTTGTTGAATGGTAACTCCTTTATACTACAACTTGGACATAAGAAAAATATAATTTAAAAGGGCAGGCTTACTCCTTCTTCTGTCTTGTTTTTTCCCAGTTGAGATGAGCATTAACAGAAGCCTCTCAACTTCTGACTTCTGCATTTGCAATGGAAACCTGCTATGGCTATCTTTTTAGGGTCATTGCTCCTTCTCGTTAAGACTTGGCCTCAAACACTAAAGAAATTTGGCATTAGATAATGTTATTATTAGATAATTAGTGAATGTTGATTGACTTCACAAATTAAATCTGCAATGCAAGATCTAGTTATGGAATTAGGAGAAAATTTAGATAAAATATCTAAAAAAAAATTTAGATATTATAGCTTTTATCTCTCCAGATTACTCAATAACTAACTCAATCTCAAAATATTTCCATTACCTATTAATTTTTTTCTAGAATTAAATGAAATAATATATTAGATATGATTGATTCATATGTGGGTAAAGGAAGAGCTAAACAGCATTTTCCATTTTTATTTATGTCATAGAAAGTCAACTCTATCATTAAGCCACTGGGCAATGTAGGTAAGCATATGTCTGTGTAGACATATGTAGGCATGTTTATCTATATAGACAAACATATCTTTTTCTAAGTGTGAAAGGATAGAGGATGGAAAAAAGAAAGGTTATTATCATTTTGTATCATTCAGGGGAATAATTTACTTATTTGCTTTAATAAATCACACTTAAGAATGTGAATTATCTAACAATGTATGCAATTCAGTGTGTTTTAACCTTGTGTAGCAAATTTTTGGCTTTGGCACTTCAGTAGTTTCAAAGAGTTTAATGCCTTCTTTCCATGCAAAGAAGTTTGTAGAGTGGAACATCTAGACTTATATAGGTCATTTGATTTCAACTACAGCATAGCCACTACCTTCAACTTACATCAAGCCTTGGGCTATCAGCCAGTGAGAGTTTAATCACTTTTGTTTATTTTATGAAAATTTCTTTCCAGTGACTTGCCTATGATATAATAATGTTTGATAGATGTATAACCAAAATTACATCACTCATAAATAAATATGTACCTCCTATATTCTTAACATTGTACAAGGCACTGTGAATATTCAAAATAAACAGAATCCTCACTCTTAAGAATCTTGCCATTTTGTTGAGTGGTGAATACTAAAGTCAATTCATTCAACTTTCTCTTCGTCTGTTCCTCAAAAAGTTAAACTATGCAGCAAGAAATGATGTGATCAAGTGCCAGGTCTTAGTTAGAAAAGGCTATAAGGTGGGAAAGAGTTTGAGCATTTCCGTCTTGTAGCTAGTATCCATAGATGTATATTTCTGGGCAAGATTGGGTAGATATAAAGATTGCTCATTTACTGAAAGTATAGGTGAAGAAAGAGAGGTAAGAAGAAGCAAGATGTGATGAAGGAGTAGAAAGAGGTCATGACAAGGACATGGGTAGATGAAGACAGGCCTTAACGAGACTATAACTTATTCATTCCATAAACATGTACTTGAGTGCCTGCTATATATTACATGGTTGGCAAAAAACTAGATACAACTCATACAAACAACACAAACATAAAATAAGACACCATTCTACCTACCTCACAAAATTAGGAATATTTTCAAAAGATGACAGGTCAGAAAGAGAAAATAACCAAACTCTTTAGTAAGAACTCCAACTCTGGTTTGGTGGGTTAGACCAACTAGATATGTGGTTCAGAAGGGTGGGATGGGGGTCTAACCTAACAACAAAGCCCAAGAACAGCAAAAATCAGTTGGGTAACAGGCTCTGTCACATTTTTCAATATGGCAGAGAGCAATGTTACAAAATTCCAGGTGAGAAGAAGCGATAGAACTTAGATTTCAGGAGTTTGCAAAGTAGTTGGAGAGGAAAAGGAAAAGAAGAAATGTTGCACGCCCCAAACCATACAACTAGACAGGAAGAAAAGGTAGAGAATTGAAACAAACCATAGAGAACTATGTAAGAATACTTACAATGTTCAAAAAATCATGGATTACCTAGATTGGGGATTCCAAATGGAAATCGCTACTGTTTGATAAATCAGGGTTTTACTTTGAAGAGCCTTATTTGAATGGAAAGTAAAAGACACTGCTCTGCTTCATTCACGATTGATGTTGACATTTCCAGGACGTGAGATTGACCATAGTGCAATATGGCACCCTCTTTCTGCGGCCAGGTTGTAACTGTAATCATCAGATGCTCTTCCAAGACTTTCACCATGATGGTATTTTGAGGAGGATAGAACAAATAGGAAATACAATCTATAGCTAAGAACATTTCAAAATTATACTCTGACTTGTCTAGCAATATAATTCTTTTTTCTTTTTGGGGGGGAAAAATTCATCAGTTTTCAGGCTCCCATACCTCACTGCCCCAGTTCAGTTCATTCAATGTGTAACAAAAGTATGGTGGGTATATAGATAGACAGATAGATAGATAGATAGATAGATATAGATATAGATATATCATTAGACTTTTCAATGCTAGGAGAATTAACTTCACCTATTGCCTTCCTCTGCCAGGATAAGGGTAGAGTTCACAAAGATTTGGAGACATAATCTGAATTGCTGACCTTTGAAAATCAAAGAAAGGGAAAACTGAAGCAAGCAAAACCCCACTCAACACTGAACCCTACGATCTCTCGGGAAATGTTCTCCATTGAGCGTTTTCTGCTCCCTTCCCACTCCCTTTGGTAATAGTACTGAGAAAGGATCAACTTCAGCTGTGCAACATGCTGGCCAACATTTCAGAAACCCTGGAACCAATGTATTCCATCTGGAAATTAGTTTTAGCATTTATTGCTGCAGATTTTAGTCCAAACCAGACCCAAATTTCCAAAAGGAGGTCCTTGCTCCTTTACTGTCAGAACTTTCTTGTTCATAAAGTACATTCATTTGAATAATTTAAATAATAATCACCACAAAATATCTTTGGCTGTGTTACACCACTCCATTGTTTCCATATAGTGTTTATACCACCTTGCTCCTTTTCGTGGAGATGAAACAGGTCTAGTCTATCATCATTTATTACAAAAAGAGAAATTTGGAAAATTTTCTTTTTTATCATTAAGTTGCTGTACAAAACAGTTTCAACTCAACATGTCAGTTTATGTGTATAATGTATGTTAACCTTTTTTCTTTTTTCTTTTTTTTGTCCGCTGTGAGGCTTGAACTGTGGGCTTGGGCACTGTCCTTCAGCTCTTCAACTCAATTCAAGTGCTCTACCACTTGAGCCACAGAGCCATTTCTGGTTTTCTGAGTAGTTTATTGGAGATAAGAGTCTCATGGACTTTCCTGTCTGGGCTGGCTTTGAACCACGATCCTCAGATCTCAGCCTTCTTAGTAGCTAGGATTATAGGTATGAACCACCAACAATGGCTCACCCATTGTCTTTTAAATAAACGTTTCTCTTATGCTAAGTAGTGACTCAGTTATTTTCCTACAACAGCTAGATGAACTGCTAAATATTTTTTTATATAATTACATACTATGTGTATACATGTGGTATATATATGTATTCACAAACACTGTGAATATATGTATATATGTACATTTGTATATATGTATATATGTACACACATATAATTAAGTGTATATAAAATCACAACCTTCTCAAATCCATTTTTACCAGCGCATTAAAATATATAACATTGAACACTTCCAACAGCTTTTTATATGATTTCTTTGTTTCAGTCCATCTGCTACTGATTAAACATTTTATATTTCCATTGTGATTAATTATGCTATTTATATATTTGAAAATGATTTGTTTGGAAAGGTATGGTCTAGTGTGCGTCTTACATTTCTGAGAATGACAGCCCTTCAAAAAGCAGAGCAACACCATGCACTCAGGAAATTCACCATCTGCTTTCTTATGCTCTTATAACAAATTAAAACCTATAGCAAAACAGAATTGAGAGAAAACACAGCATAAATAATGCTAATGGTATTCATTTGAGATGTTCAAAATGTATCCATTTTTAATTAAGTCAAGATATGATTTTAGTCCCCAAAGAAAATTGTTCAACTTTATTGCTATCTACATTTGGGTTTGAGAGTTAACTTGCCAAATGGCCATATATTTTCAACCTGGTCTAGGAAGTGCCCTTAATTCATGTTAATCTAGGCTGAATTTACAACACCAAGATAGTTCACACCAGACCAATCCAATTGCTTTAATTCCATAAAGGGAACTGGATTATGGCTATAATCAACATAACAGAAAAATGCTCTGGAAAGTGTAAATAGACCATTTTCCAACATGAATATGTGTTGGTGCCAACAGACAGTAAAAACCTGTGCCAACAATTTTCCATCATTTAAAATTTAGCTTTTGTATCATTTTTTTTGTGCATGGCCAAACAGGCATCTGAAACCACAGAATAAACCATTTTATTTTGCCTAGCCAAAATGCTTTTTAGTAAAATTTTGTAAATAAGAATTAAATTGCCCTCCTATTGAAATAAATGCATGCCAAATATCAGATCATGTCTTTTTCTAATGATTACCATCCATCACCAGATAGTCTACCAAGCAGTCTTCAGAAAGATGATTATCAAAGACATCTTGGCTTGCTTTCTACTTGCTCTCTTTCCTCATTGATACCTTGCTCAAGAACACACTTAAGCCCTCTGCAGCTGTGTGCCCTGCACACCATTTGTCTGCTCTTGGGGGTCTCTGGATTGTCTTTCCTCTTCTGTTTTCTCTACCCCAACTGAAAGCATTTCTATGACTTCTGGCATCTCTATTAAGTAGCAAGCTGCATGGAAATAATTAACTTTTGAACTGCAACACTGAAAACACTCTCTTGCACACGGTGGGAATGAAACATGTCATGTAGCAAACAGGTTCCCCCTGATGGAGTTAGCTGCAAGAAAGGAAAATCATTGGCCGGGATTTCAGTTTTGTTGTCATTGTAGATCAAAAGAATGTGATCATGCTTTCTGATAGCTCTCTCCCCCTCTTGGTAAACAGCCTCTGAGTGAGTTCATTAAATATTTAAACAGCCCTGGTATCTATTAATGTTATCAGACACATGAAATATGTCTGATGGATTTATTCTGCCGTTAAGGAGCCATATCCCAGTGTCCCTCCTGGGACAGTGCTCCAGCTGTTTAAACTATAATTCCATCACTAGGAGGCTTGGTGAAAGTACTGACCTCTTTGAAACGGACTGGTTGCTACTCAGCCTGTAAATTGCAAATGAAACCTTTCTGTAATAATGTTAAAATATGCATGCATAGGAATTAAAGCACTTGGGGGTCACCAGCAAAGCCTGATGTGTTTTCTGTAACCTCTAAACAGCTGGTAGAAGGAATCCAATAAATCAATGCCTAGAGAAGACTAGTGATGAGTGGGTGGATGAGTTTTGGGGGATTCAATAGCTCTCCCACCATATAAGGTTTGGGAAATCTGAATCAATTCTCTAAAGTCTTTAAGTTTTTTTAAATTCCATTCATTTATTTAATCCTGTTTCACAAAGAAGATAAATTATATTGATATTATGTTTCTTACTTGTCCTCCATAAAACTCAATTAAGAGATCACACATGAGGTCTTTCAAACTACGAGATAATTTGTTGTCTTACTTTACCTATTTAAAGCTTCAAACAAAACAATTGTTACAAATGAAATAAAGAATACCTTGGTAAATCTTCCATGTGAGGGAAAGAGGTGTTTTGTTTGTCATTGGTAGGCTGTGTGATTGTTTTACTGTAGCTTTTCTTGACAGTAAAGTCATCAAGTGATTTATAAGAAGCATTTTTATTTTTTCCTGTGAAATAATTTTGATTTAATAGGATCCAGAAACATGAGGCACAAAATGAGAAAATTTCCATTCTTAAAAGACAACCAGATTACAATGAATTCATCAGCACAATCATGTTCATTGCAACAATTTTCACTGTAGTCAAGCTATGGAATCAGCACAGATGCCCTGAAAAGGGCAATGGATCAAAAAACCCGGGTATATAGATGCAATGGCATTTTATTCATCCATTCGAAAAAAATGTACCAATGTAACATTGGTAAAGAAATGGAAAGACTTGGAAAACATTATGTTGTGAAGTAATTCAAGTCCTGAAATACAGAAGTAGAATTACAAACTTAAATATATTAAGTGTTACGCAAGTTCATACAAATATATTAAGTGAAATATAGTAGACTCAAAGGAGAACTCAAATAACATATTTTTTAAAGAAAGTCAACATCAAAGTTTCACAAAATAGACACTAGGAAATGGGTACTTGAAAGGGTTGAGGTAGGGTCATGAGAAGAGAAGCAGAGGAATAAAAAAGAGAGGAGGGGCATAATTCAGTCAAGAATTCAATGTTTACACTACAAAATTAAGTATGGAAAGGAGCAAGTTGATTGGCATGGGTGAAAATGTTGAAAGGGATGATAGTAATCAAGATGTACTTTATTCATAAACTGCTTTGTTAAATGGCAACTCCTTTGTACAATTACTTAAAGATAATAAGAATATTTTTAATCTTGAACATGTTGAAACCTCATATATATATATTTATTGTGAAAATAGTGTACAGAGGAGTTACAATTACATGGGCAAGATAATTAGTACATTTCTTATGAAACATTGTAGCCTCCTCCTTTGTTTCCCCTTCCCATCCCATCCTCCCCCTGCCCCCCATCCCTCCTCCCCCCCACCAAAGTTGTAAAGTTTGTTTTCGACATAATTTTTTAAAATATATTTTCATTGTCAAAGCGATGTACAACAGGGTTACAGTTTCATAAGTAAGGTAATAAGTACGTTTCTTGTCAAACTTGTTAACCCTTCTCCATTCCTCCAAGTTGTACAGATCATTTCCAAAATACTGTTTTATGTATATCAAATCAAAACAACATTGAAATTCCATCTCATTCAAGTTAGAATGACTATAATCAGGAAATCTAATAACAACAGATGCTGGAGGGGACGTGGCCAGAAGGGAACCCTACTACATTGTTGTTAGGAGTGTAAACTTCTTCAACAACTCTGGAAAGCCATATGGAGGTTCCTCAAAAGACTACACATCCTCAAAGAAACAACTGCCCAATTAATAAGTGGGGTAAAGACTTAAAGCGAAACTTCTCTGAAGAGGAAACAAGAATGGCCAATAGACACATGAAGAAATGCTCTACTTCTCTGGCTATAAAAGAAATGCAAACTGAAACAACATTGAGATACCACCTCACCCCAGATAAAATGGATATTATCAAGAAATCTATTAACAGTTGTTGGAGGGGATATGGCCAAAAGGAAACCCTACTGCATTGTTGGTGGGAATGTAAACTTGTTCAACCACTTTGGAAACAGTATGGAGGTTCCTCAAAAGACTCCCTATAGAGCTTCCCTATGACCCAGCAAAATCCCACTTTTGGGCATTTACCCAAATGATCACAAACAAGGCCATACTAAAGCTACCAGCACAATTATGTTTATTGCAGCATTATTTACCATAGCTAAGATATGGAACCAACCCAGATGCCCCTCAGAAAAGGTGGTATGTATATACATACATATATAGTATGTATATACTATACCCCATGGTATAACCCCTGTTTTCACTGTATTTGATTCCAGTGCCCTGCATCTTGTATATACATTTTTCTAATTTGGGGAGGGGAAGGGAAATAACAAAATGCTGAAATAAGGATATAGTTTGACCCATTGTAACAATGAGATGTACAAGACACTATGTTGAAAACAATCTTTACAAATTCAGGATGGGGGAGAGAGAATTTGGGAAGGTGGGGAAGGAAGGTATTGTGAGGGAAAAACAAAGGAAGGGGTAACAATGCTTCACAGGAAGTGTACTTATTACCTTACTCATTTAACTGTAACCCCTCTGTACAATATTTTTACAATAAAAAACATATACAAAAAAGACTACACATGGAGCTTCCCTGTGACCCAGCAATCCCACTGAAAAGAAGTATTTTTAAAGCAATTGTTGACATCTCATGGAGACTGTTTCAAGAATTGTAAGAGCTGGACTAATTATCTAAATATCTTGCTATTCTTTGTGAAATCATGAAGCAGATCAAGTTCCTGAAACAGAAACCAGTTCTTCAGTACTATTCTGTTGGATACATACAACCATGTTTTCTAATTAATAACACAGATCAAATTGGTGAAAGAAAAAAAAATATATCTGAGAAATATAATGAAAGCATTATATAATAGTTTCCCAAAATTTCTGATAAGTAGATCATATCCTAAATCTAATGAAATGGCATTGCAATAGCACAATTTGACATTTGATTTCTTGAGGAAAATTATATGGAGAAATAGGAAAATAGGTTAAGTTTAATAATAGCCAAAGAAAGTAAATGGCAAGAGATGACCTCTCAATGAAGTTTGGGATCACTGCATTCATTCTACCCTTTGAATATACTTTGTGTCTATGACCTAGGTTAATGATAACATGAACATTGGAGATACAGGTTAGCGGCATCAGGTCTATTCTTTCCTTCTCTGCTTTATCCTGCAATAAAATTAAAATAAACAGGAAATGCTCTGTAATCTAGCAAGTAGTTGAGGGAATTAAGAGAAGCCCTTTGGCTGCATATACAAATTTCTATGGTAACTAACTAGGTCAGTCTATGTAGGACAGATATAAATGACAAAAATAATTTTTCAACTCTAGCAATTAATTACTTCTGTATTTTGAGACCACAGATAGAACAGAGTTCAGTCAGTAGACAATTGAACAACCAACTATAATAATATATAAGAGTTAGAATGTAACTTAACCCTAACATGAATAAAAGAAACAGACTTTCATAGGCTGCAAGTTATTAGGAGTCAACTCTATACAAGCTAAGATAAAGCCTACTGTAACCTTATTTTTCATGGAACCGCACAGAGGCTTGTCCAAAGTTGGTGATAGCCAGGCTTATGGAATGTCTTAATCCTACAATATCATTCCCTTTAGAAAGGACAGAGCTGAACACAGACCATCCAAGAGGAAGCCAAGATAACAAGAGCATTGAGAGTATCTCAAAGGTTGGATGACAGCACATAGTAAGTGTTCAATAAGTGAATTAAAGTGGATTAAGAATTGGTACTTCATTGTAGAAGGGGAATTTGATCAGTACCATCTGGTACTAATTAATGTCATCAAGCCAGTTTGGTAACTAGTATAAAGGAATCAATTTCACCTGAACATATGAGCTTACTAACAAGCATAGCTAAGAATGCATTATATAGCACCCCAAAACAGATTATAATATTATTTGGTAAGAATTTCATACATAGAATAGGAAGGTATATAAGATGACCTGAAAACTCTCAGATTCAATGATCATCTTCAAAAGACTTCAGCGAACGATGAAGAATATTCCAGAATGTATAACTGGCAAGTCTTGTAAAAAGGGAAATTATACAGAGAGGTTTCCAAGACAACCCTACTAAAGTAGTAATGCCCACTTTTTTCCATGGTGAAAAATAAAATTATATGGCAAAGGAATATTCTCACAAATTCAGCAGATCCAATTCAGTGTCCCCATTTAGAGAGCAACACGTTAAGCAATTAAAACACTATTTGAATTTCACTGGCACTTTGGAAAAAGATATATTTAGTGGTTATTAACCCAGTACTTATCCTTCCATGGCACAAAATGTCTCTTTTCTCCCCGAAGAATCCCCAGCAGACAATTCCCAGGCTGAGATAGGGCAGCTGCTTTTCAATTGTCATCCAAACCACAGGACCTAGCCAATAATAACCTGCCATTGAAGCTGCTAGGAAAAGGTAATAATTTTTGCTGCTGGAGTTTTCTGCTTTTTTTTCAGTTTTAATTACTTAAGGGTCAGTTCAGTTAGAATCTGGGATGAACTCCTTTAAATGATTTTTTCCCCAAAAAATGATCAAGGTGTAGTTACAAAGTAATATGAGTACTCTTTCATGGGACATAAGGTTTAGGGAAGTAAAGATAGGTTAATTCCATGCCTGATTCATTCCATGGACCATTTAACGTGAGTCTCTAGAATTGTTCAGCCAATAATGGACTTGCTGAATCTAAAGATAATCACTGCTGCCATTATTAAAATTTACACCAGAATTCTATTACCCTTTCAACAGATAACTATCTTGTATTAAGTGCTCTAGAAGAACTGCACCCACTAGCTTGGTAACACCAAAAAGCTGTTATTTGTTCATTTTTTTTCTCTTCAAGATGTCCCCAAGCATGAGACTATGCTTGCTGCTAGTTGTATTGAAATATGTATTCTATTTGTATAGAAATTCAGAACTTATATCTAATTTCTTGTGCTTTAGCTCATTTGATTCCTACAACCTGCTCTTTTCATTACTGATGTTTTTTAAAATTAACCTCTTCTTTTTACAAGCATTCTCTATGCATTATAGCATTTGCTGAAACAACCCCCATGAGAACTATATTCTTAGTATTCCCATTTTATAGATGAAAAGTATAAAGTGATCATCTGAGCATGTACACCATTATCAAAACATAATTCCTCCTTGTATGCCAATTATCATTAGAAAATAAAAGTCCTCAGAAGACTAACTTTGTGTTATAGTCTATGGATATTTCAAAATAATTCCTGGTTAATGTAGAAAATTACTTCCTGCATATTTCCAACTTCATTGTACAGTTGGGTCGGCATGTCTAAGAAGAATTTGATCTTGTTTAGTATTTGCTCACTTAAAAAGCAAAATATCTGGAAGTGGCGCTGTGGCTCAAGTGGTAGAGCTCTTGCCTTGAGCTGAAGAGCACAAGGACAGCGCCCAAGCCCAGAGTTCAAGCCCCATAACCGACCCACCCCCCCAAAAAAAGAAAAGCAAAATATCACTACAGGCTCAGTCAATGAACCTACTCAAACTGAGAGACCTAAAGCAACATTTTGAGTCTACTGATGGCTTCAAATCATTTTTCAAACATTTTGGATTTGAAGAAACTCAAAACAGATTGCTAAGTTCTCTTTTCCTTTTAAACTCAAGTGTTTGGTAAGAGAAATTTAATCCATATGTTTCTGATTCATTTTAAGTTAACTCATCAGAATTTTGATTTTTAAGATCCATTTGATGTCCAAACAGTTTTTGATGGTGGTGATTTTTTCCCCTTCAGAAATAGTATTTTGTTTTTGTCATAAGTAAACAAACATGGATCTTAAAGATTCATGCTCCATGTAGCAGAGATTTGAGTGGGTGCTAGTTCATTCAAAGCTATTCCTTTTGCCTAGAGGGAAGGCTGACAACTATCATAGATTAGAAAGCTCACATTGATTTTTATTTATATGACTTTCTTTTGAGTCACGCTATAGATATACTTCACGAAATCTAAAAATAGCTAAATTACATATGTTTTTATTTAGGCTAGCGATGAAATCAACAATGGATCTTTGAAATTTGGTCATGTGCAAATATATGCCCACAATAAAAAGGAAGAGAAAGATATGGGCATTGCTGCTTTACTAATAACAATCCAGGGTAGGTGTCGCATCTCATACCTGTAATCCCAGCTACTTGGGAGGCAGAAATCTAGAGGATCAAGTTTGGAGACAGTCTGGACAAAAACTTACATGACACCATTTCAATGACTATGCCAGATGTGGTATTGCATGCTAGGGTCTCAGCTAGATAAGAGGCATAAGTAAAAGGAATGGGGCTCTGGCCAGTCCAGGGCAAAAATGTACCTATCTAATAGGTAACCTAAGGTATAAAGGACTAGAGTTGTGTCTCAAGTAGCTGAGTGTCTGCCTTCCAAACAAAAGTCCTGGTTTAACCCCAAATACCACCAAATAATAATAATACTGATGATGATGATGATGATGATATAGCTGACTGAATGATCCCAAAACCATGATTGAATCATAAATTTTCATTTGAAGGCTTAAATGAACATTTATAAGGCTTGTTTTGTAATTTGGAAAATGAAGGAAACCAGTTATAGAGATGGGGAATACATGAAATCTACCAGCTTTGTTTGCTTTGATTTTGTGGAACTGGATAGGAAAGAAATGAACGGTTAGTATTGGACTACCACAGAATTAATAATAATAATAAATAATAAACCTCTAGCCCAGGGCATATGTTCCAGCATCAAATGACACTGTTTTTAACTCTCCCTGATGATAAAGGCTATCACATGAGGTCCCGATGTGTTATTTCCCATGAATAGAGAAAGAGGGTGAAGAAAAGAGGATTTCACAGATCTTGTGAAATCCTAGACTGCCCTGAAGCCTAAAGCAGTGTGTTCATAAAAGCTAACATCCATCTTCTTATGGTCAGGAAAATATGCTCCTTTCTTGTCATGAAACATCACAGCGAACTGATTTCATGCACAAACGTCTGCCCCGTGTAAAAATCTGCAACACAAACATCCACATCCAGCCCAAGAAATTGCACTTATGTTAGCTGGTGGATGTTTGTATTAGAGTTTTTTTTTTTTTTTTTTTTTTTTTTTACTGTGAATACAATACCCTTATATTGGAGCCCCTAAAGGGTCCCTGCAATATGAGAAACACAGCCTCAAATAGAAGAAGTCAGAATATTCTGGTGCTCTGGTTAACTCTGAAAAATAAAGATGCAGGACTTCCAGAGGAGTCCCTGGCTGCTGTTCCTGGAGAAGCTGTCCTCCTGGCTCAGAAGGAAGTAAAACTCATTCCTAGTATGAGAAAATTTTGGCAAGGAGAAGGATGATCAAAATTCTTCCTGCTCAGTGCTGAAGATTCTCTTGTTAGGCAAAAGAAGCCAGACTCACTAAGACAAATATCACATATTTTCTCTCATATGTAGAATCTGGACCTTTCTAAAAAAATAACATGAATGTAACAGGAGACTATTTGAGGAAGTAGGTGACAAATGGGAGAAGAGGTGTGAAAGGAGAGAGTTGATAGGGTGAATATGATCAAAGAATGTTAAATGTATGCATGAAAATAAAACAGTATAACATTAAGATTGTTTAAAAAGGGAGGAGAAGACAGCAAAGGTGGGGGGAATATGATGAAAGTGTAATACATGTGTAAATATCATAATGAAACACTTTTTCACAATTGAAATATAATAATTATAATATAACTCAGATAAAGAGCAACCAAAGAACAATAGTTATTTCTCCCGTCTTCTCTTCAAACAGACACTGTTAACTTTCATTTGGTTATTTCTTTTTCCTTTGGTAACTATGTTATCTTGAGAGTAAATTTTAAAACCTAGATGTATCATTCCAGTAATAAAAGAGTAGATTAATGCTGTCCCATTAGTTTTAAATTCACATTCCATATCTCCTTGCTGAAAACAATACCAAGAAATTTTGCAGTACAATGGTCTTCTAGATACATATACCACACACAAAAAAATGCTACACTTCTCTCTCTCTCTCTTCCTTCCTCTCTCCCTTCTTCCCTCTCTTTCCCTCTCTCTCTCTCTCTCTCTCTCTCTCTCTCTCTCTCGCACACACACACACACACACACACACACACACACACACACACACAGAGCAGCATTTCAGTGTTGAACAAGAACTCTCACTGTCAAGATTTTTGATAAGTTGACACTAATGATTTCTTTTTTTTTTTTCAGTGAGGGCAAAGTTCATTTAGTTACCCTGTCTTTTCCTATCTGGTATCTTGGTATTGAAAATCACCAAAATGAAAATAAAGTACATAACTGCTACAGTAATCCAAACTGAACATGGTAGGAAGACAGCATCTTCCACAGCTGGAACCGCTGACTCACTGTGGAGGCAAAGCCTTCCCTTTGAGCACTAGAGGCAGGAAACATCTACTGTGGTAGCTCATCATGATGGTATACTAGAGCCACTCAGAGAGCTTTACAAAAAGTCGCTGCTCCATCTATGCCTCAGACAGCATGTATACAGTTGGTGCCCAGGTATTTTTTAAAACATTCCCAACTATTTGTCATAATCTAGTTGGCATTAAGAATTTTCTCTCAGATAACTTCCTATAGATTTGATGCAACAGACTGAGAGAGGGAAAAGTCAGGAACTGGAAAAGTGGAACAGAACAGGATTCCAGAGTAGCAACAGCTCCTATGTGTAAACAATCATACCCCCCCTCCTCTCTCCCCTCTCTCTCTCTCTCTCTCTCTCTCTCTCTCCTCTCTCTCTCTCTCTCTCTGATATGTACAACCAAAAATATAATTTTAAAATCAAGTTTCCTAACTCAAAGGAAAAACTTAAATCACGTGCCAGGATGTTTTCATTAATACTGTGACTGATAGTATGACAGAATAAAATTGATGAATTCACTACCTTTCTGGGTGATTTTGTTATTCTGATTTTCTTGTTATATCTAAAACAATAGTTCACTTAGGTCTTAGGAGACTTATCTAGTTTATTTCCATTGATATTTCACCAGAATGCTGCCTAATGTATTAAAAATGCAATCCTGAGTTTGATGCTTCTTTCTTAAAAAAATCTTCCTTGGTGTGTACTTAAAACTTTCTAGATACACTGCATGATTTTTCATCCTCCTTAATAATTTGTTCTTCAAAATTAAATTTAAAAAATTGTCCTCCACTAACCTCTACAATCTGATTTCTCCCTTTTGTTCCAATCCCCACTGGAGCCCTGATCTGGGACTAGGGTCTTTGCCTGTAATATCTTCCTGTCCTGAGAATTTCCTTCTTCTTGATTTCACCACAAACTTATTGCTATCAGTCTGACCAACTTCTGTGTGTACATCAAAATACCCTTAGAGAAGAATTCTCTGGTCATCGGGATATTGTCTTCACAGCACTTTTCATCTATCTAGAGTGATATCATCACCATATCACCACTGGATGTGTGTGTGTGTGTGTGTGTGTATTCTAAACTTCCAGATCATAAAACCATGTTTTAATGTCTTTTAGGAACTTAGTGTTCTCAGTGCTAGAGGTTGATTGAATGAATAAATAGTCTGATAAATAAAGCACTCATTAACTATAATTAAATTTAAATATAAATGCACTCACCTGGGTTCCCTGTGTGGACTTCAAGGGGGAAATTAATAATAAATCTACTATCCGAAATATACACATGTAATTCTTAGGAAAAATATTCATGGTTTACAAGAAATTTTATTTTATTTCTCCTCAATCATTAAAAAATACTACATGGAAACAACCTTAAAGGATTTAAGATACCCCTCAATTTTCAGGTACAAGAAAGATGAACCATCTTTCCCAAGTTCTTATCCATAAGTTAATATTTTGAGGAACTATTAAGAGCTCATACATATCTTACCGCTCCCAATAAAATCCAACTGGTACTTCATATACAGTAATCAACCATAAAATATGTTTAATGTTTATTAACTATATATTACATGTGTTCATGTATGTTCAAGCAAATTCTTTAAATTATTGTATTATTTTGCTCTCAGCCCATGTTCAGGTTATCCTCATCTTTAACTTGACAAATTCAGGCACAAGATAAAGTGAGTGAGATGACCAAGTGCGTGGTTGCTCACAAGTTATAAAATAAACAAAGCTGTAACATACTTAGATTCTAACTCAGATGTCAAGGATCATAGACCTGATCATTCAGTATCAATTTTGCTAATGATTTCTGGGAACCGCTTAGTACAAACCGTGGCATCAGAATGGCCACAAGGAGGGTGACTGAGGAATTGTCAGCACCTAACCCAGTACTGCAAGTACCAAAAGCCCAACAAGTGTTTCTGAGTGCTGAGTACATACTATCTAGACAGTGAACTTATGTAAGCTTAAAATGTGAATATGGAAAATTATACACTGAAATATACGATTAATAAAAACAAAATTCTTATACACAGCATCCCTTAAATTAGTGATGAATTTTCCTTTGTAGTTGGAATAAGCCTTATAAACACAACCTTTTAATTTTAAGCAGTATCTTTACTTTAGTGACAATTGTACTAGCATAGATAAGTCATGAACCTTCTGTCCTGCTTCAATCAGGTTATGGTTCAGACAATAGTGGGGCGTGGGAGGGTAGACAGAAAGGGGGCTATGAATCTTCATTATTCACTGAATACAATTCAAATGATTACAATGCAAGTAGAAAGGGAACATTTAAATATCACTAGTGGAACTTGGGTGCTAGCAGTAAATTTTATGCATAGTAGCTAGCACATAAAATATGTAATGGCTTCTCTAACATAAGCATATAGGCTAGGATCCAGTCCTTATTCAAATTGCCACTATCCCTGCTTCGTGTCCAGCCTTCTTGGAAGATAGGAGCTAGACTCAGACTATCTCCTTCAGAGGAAGTCTCTAGACTAATTTTGCTTATCTTACCACTGTTTACTGAAATGTTAATTAAATTCTGCTTTAAAGAGCTAGTCTTGGCTTCTGACCAAATATGAATTGACAGTTTTGGAATGAACTTATACTTTAAAACATTAAATAATAGTGCCTATATATTTCATGCTAAATTAATTACTTTGAATGAATGGCTTTCGCTGGTTTTATAAAGATACACTGCATTGTCCTCATAGAACCACAGGTTATAATCTCACCAAAGCCGGCCTTTCCCCTGCAAAGCAGTTACGTCTTTCTATCTGTTAGCCACTTATCAGTTTGGGACTCTCATTTTTGGTGCTTCCATATGATCTATGAAACTCCTTTCCCTTAGCTCACCGCGCAAGCTAACCCCTTCTCATCCGATCCTTTTTAGTTAAACCAAGATGACTCAAGGTCGTAAACTCAAAAGTGCTCGCTATGACTTGAATGGAGGTAAAATAGGAGATGTTTTATTTTTTGTAGCCTGGAGAGCAGTAGTTCTGATTTGCAGTCTTTGCTGTACCTCATTTAGAGTTCTGATGAGGTATGTTTTGCTTGCTCTTTTCTTCCTTTCTTTCTTTTCTTTTCTTCCTTCTTTCATTCCTTCCTTCCTTTCCTTCTTTCTTTCTTTCTTTCTTTCTTTCCTTCCTTCCTTCCTTCCTTCCTTCCTTCCTTCCTTCCTTCCTTCTTTCTTTCTTTCTTTCTTTCTTTCTTTCTTTCTTTCTTTCTTTCTTTCTTTCTTTCTTTCTCTCTTTCTTTTTCTCTCTCTCTCTCTCTTTCTTTCTTCCTTTCTTCCTTCCTTCCTTCCTTTCCTTCTTTCTTTCCTGATAGTGGGGCTTGAATTCAGATACTTGTGCTCTTCTTGTGCTCTTGCTTGATTATTTATATTAAGTGAAGTAAGCCAGGCCCAAAGAAACATAGGTTCCATGGTTTCCCTTATTTGCAATATCTAGTATATGTCTGAGACAAGCAGAAAAGGTCAGATAAGTTGATGTTAGGAAAATGAACCCTTAGATATGTATTTTAATGTTTTTTTCTTTCATGCATTTATTTCTAACGCATTTATAAGATTATCTCTTTGTTGCTTTGTATGTCCCTCCCCCACAGTAGAACCCCTGCTTTCACTATATTTGATATCAGTATAACTTGTGGAGGAGATAGGGAAAAACAAGTCGTTTAAGGATACAGGTGGACCTGTTGCAACAATGAGAAGTACAAGTTGTCATGTCGAAAACGAGCTTTACAACGTTGGTGTGGGGGGGGGGGATTGGGGGGGGGTAGGGGGGAGGCTGGGAAGGGATGTGAAGGGTAAACAAAGGAGGAGGCTGCAATGCTTGATAAGAAATGTACGCATTATCCTGCCCATGTAATTGTAACCCCTCTGTACATTATGTTCACAAAAAATAAAAAATAAAAAAAATAAGGGACCAGGATCATTTTCATCCTGGGATATGAATTCAGGGCCTTATACTAACTAGACAAGTTCTCTACCAATTGAGCCATGCCCTTAGCCCTTCTGTGCTTTAGAAAAAAAAAAAAGTTTGCCACACTATCACTTAAGCCATACTTCCACTTCCACAATGAAGTATTCTACAGTGGTGCTCCCACTAAGAAAAATGGGCTTGGAGCTTGATGCAAGGAACAAAAGGAAAAAGGCAAATCTGATTAACTGATTCGGTATATTTATTACAGCTATATTTCCCCTTAGGGCACTATTTAAGATGGTTTTATTATCACTTGTCTGTAGACCAAAAGATTCTAATAAAATTTATAATAACCAAAAATTTTATATTAGTTCTTCAAAAAATATTTAAAAGTGTTCCTCATGTTGTTTTTTGGAGAATTTAATCATTCAACTTTTCTGATTCATAGCTGTGTTGGATCTTTTTGTACACAGCCATTTATTTAGTCACTGGAACACACAAAGTATGTCCTACCACACAGCCTTTGCATAAACTGTCTTACTGCTGAGAAAATTGTGTTGACTTCTTTTTAAAATTTTTATTATTATAATATTTAAGGGATTGTACAAAGACGTTGAAATTACCAAATGAATACAATATGTTTGTCAATGTCCCCTTTCAACATTCTCCCTTATCCACTCACTTTCTTACTCTTGTTAATTTTGTAGTATATTGGAGTCTTATCCTTATTTTCCCCTTCTTCTCTTCTTCTTTCCACTAGCCCTTTATCCTTAATCCAATCCCACCCATTTTGAGTACCGGTTTCCTAATGTTTCATTTGGCTGAAATTTGATTTTGGGCTTTCTAAGGAATTTTGCAATTTGGTATCTCCCTTGAATCTACCATATTTCAGTTAACAGATATATACATACTTACATATCACCCAATGTATTTACTTATGAATTTGTAAGACATATCTAGCTGTTACCTATAAGGGCAGACATACATTCTTTGTCTCTCTATGCCTGGGAATATAAACTTGTTCAACCATTCTGGAAAGCCGTATGGAGGTGGCTGAAAAAAATTAAATATAAATCTACCATATGATCCAGAAATGTAACTCCTGTGTTTTTACCCAAAGGATCACAAACAAGGATATGGTAAAGCTACCAGCACAACCATATTTATGCAAACGCTAGTCACCATAGCCAAGATACCCCTCAATGGATGACTAGATCAAGAAAATAGGGAATAAATACACAATGGAATTACACTCATCCATTAGGAAGAACGATATTGTTCCATTTATAAAGAAATGGTAAGACATGGGAAAATTATGTTAATTTCTTTTTGGGCAAATCAACCACCTTCAAGAGACAATCTTTAGGCTTGTCATTTATATTAGCTGTAAGAACAGAGGAGTATCTTTGCCAGCCAGTGCAAAGCAAGTTTTCCCCCTTACTTCTCACAGAAGCTTGGGTTTTATTTGTTTTATTTGTCATTTGGATTTTTTTTTTTAGTTTTTATTTTCTATGTTTGCTTTGTGACTATTGTGATACTATAGCTAATATGAATTGTGTACATAAAAGACCATGTCCCAAGATTTGTAATTTCAAGTAGTTATTATGATCAGATGAGTATAGTGGGTTTTTTAAATTATCTTCATGTTAAAACAAAGAAACTGAGTCATAAAAAGTTAACAGTTTTTTATAAGCAGCAAATAAATCTAAGCCAAAATTTTGACTCACAAAGTCCAATTCCAAGTCTTATCTTCTTTAAATAACACTCAACTGTCTCTTGCAATTAGAAATTACATATGCATTTAAAATCTATTTGTTTACTGGGGGACCATATTGTTTCTACTTATTAATGCATCTCTCCTAACTGGTAAAATGTTTGGCAGATAATAGACACTAAGTAAAGGCAGACAGAGAGCAAGAAGGAAAGGAATGGCAGCTAAGTTAACAGTGAATGGTCTCATAATACCTAAAATAAAAAAGTGGGCAGGGTTTTAGTTAAACTCTCATTAGCTTCACACCAGACACAAATGATAATACTCACACAGGGAAATACCAAAGGTCAGATTGGAAAATGCAGCTCAAACTATAGACTATCTTTCCTATGTGTAATAAAACCTCCTCAACATAAGCATTTGTGATTTAGTGAGAAATACTATGGCTGAACTAGATCTAGACTCCAAACACATTATAAACAGCAATCATAAATCCCAAAGTCCAGTCCTTGTGGATTAAATACCTGAAGTATTCCTGGCTGCATAAAGATTTTGTTCGAAGTCTTCTTCTGCAAAGAAAATACAATGAGTTACCTGGACACACTAGTACTGTGCAAGGGTTATCTATTGGTGCAGTATGGATAGGCAGTGCTAAAAATGGTCATTAGGCCTCAGTGCTATCAGGCAAATCAATGTCAAACAAGTTGGTTTGATTTCAGAGTGACAGAATGACAAACAAAAACCTGGCTCCCATGAGGTAGAGCTCCTAGGTCATACATATTTTTTTTCTTTTTTAATTGAATACACTTTGTGGGAGTTGGGTGGTAGAAGAGCAGAGGTCAGTCAATGGACAAAAAAGGACCTAAGGGAATGAGGGACAAGAGGGCTTTTACTACTGACCTGCACTGAGTTCTGTAAATGTTGTTTGAGGAATGATGCATCCTGAGGGTATGGATCCTGCTCCTGTGTGCAGAGCAGACGTTTGTGGGTTCATCCTTGCAGAAACATGAATTCTAGTCCTCTGTGTCTGATTGGTAACTACACCTGAACACTCTTAGAAATGCGCATAGACAAATATAAATGCAGGTACAATGAAAAAATCTAGTACAAAGAACATTTGAATGTGTAAGAAATGTCTAAAATTTTTTTTGCAGTCATTAGGACTGGAGGAACATGCTTATAGTAATTAGGTAAGATGGATTTTGAGGCCGAACACCACTCACAATTTGTGTAGTCTGGGGGTCAGGCGGGCAGCTGCAGAAACCGCTCTGCTAATTATGAGAATTCACTGTTCGTTAATAGAATCTCTCTCCACAAACAGCAGCTGTGTGTTTGCTCACGCAAATTATTAATTCTGGCCTCGCCTCAGCTGCAAGTTTCTGCTGTGCGAAAAAGGAATCCTTGGATAGAAGTGTCAGTTATCACCCAAGCAATACCGAGGAGAGAGGAAAAATATGAAATGAAAAAAAAATCCTCTAATCACAGGTGTATAAAGATTTTGCATCTACCTCCCTTTTCTGCCTTTCACTCCCAAACAATTGAATGCCAATTTTGGAACTCATTAATCTGTAGGCAACCTAGCGAGATCTAATTTATACCTGTCAGGAGCAATGGGCAGCAGCTAATAGGAAAGTAATTACAATATAAGTCTGTTTCCCACTTGATAGTATGCAAGATTTTAATGACAGCCCTTCTTTATTGGAGTATCAGACTGGCCAAGAGATAGGTTCTCTCTTTTTCTTTTCTTTTTTTCTTTTTTAGCAGAGAGTCACACTAGGAACAAAAGAGATGTCTCCTTGAGCTTTATTATATACTGCAAATAAAGTGCTAACAGCATAGTAGATGGAACTTGGATGGACACCTATGTATTTTCTGGAAGAAATGAAAGCAATATTCTTGCAACACACAAACTGTGAACAAGTATGCTCATGTTTTTATTGTGCAAAGAAAAATAAAGTTACCTGGCTGGAATGTAATACATAAAATATTATCACCTGTCTCAGATTGAATTGAATATCTATATTCAGTGACAACTTGAAATGTCAGGATACTTAAAGGAACTTAGAGTTTGCCGTGGGTATGACAGTCTTTAGGAGCAAAAGAAAGTATTTACTACATAAAAAAGAAAAAGTTATCTATTGCACATCCTTTTTTTTTCTTGGAATTGTCTTAAATGGAATTTTTCCATTGTTGGTTAAGAATTTCAAAGATTACCTAGGATTCTGGTAGCTGTTTGGTAGACTATGGTTTGAATGTAATTTCTTGTTTCTTCATTTGTTGTTCTAATAGGTGATCTTCAATGTGATCTTGTAGTTCAAACAGGACCTGAGAAGAGCATAACCTGTGGAACAAAGTCTAGATCCAAATCTTTGGATCTACATGTATATTTCCTGTTTACCTTTGAACAAATTCATTAGTCTCTCCAATATTAGAAATTTCACGTGGTTGTGACAGAATCAAATGAACTCATATGCATGAAAGCACTTTGGAGGAAGATAGTCCACCTTTAGTTGTGTCTCTTTGAAGACAACTGAAATTGCTTATAAAAAGGGAATCTATTAAAAAGAAGGCGTCTTAAGGGTAGAAAAGAGAAAATGGTATACTATTATACTTGCACTACAAATACTATGGGTGTCATCTTCCTTTAAAAACCAAATCCAATCAGCTTTTTGGAATATTTGATTTGAGGTTGAAATATGTCCTAGTTGCAGAAAATATAAAAACATAAAATAAAATAAAGAGTATTCCCTGCCTTCAAGTGCCTTACCACAGAAACAAAGAGAAACAGTGTCTACACAACTGTTTATTTATTCAAGTAACCATTAAAGGTCCCATACTTTGACAGGCACTCCTGTGGATAATAGTTGGGATGATAGTATATAGGGTGGGAGTATGAGGGAAGCAGCTGGAAAACAAGAGTCATGGATATCCCTTTGCATAACTTAGTTGTTACCTGTTAAAGTTTCTGAAAAAGAATGTTGAAATAGATCATTTGAAAGGTCTTTTCTAAGTCTCAAAGTTCTGGTTCCATGATACATTTTTTTTTACATTTGTAAGTGCAAAGTTTAAAATTATTACACTATGTTCTTGACTTCAGTGAATAAAAGTATTAAAATTTAGACAAAAATTTTCAAAGGAAAATGTCATTTACAGAATCATGAGCTAAAATGACTTAATTGGTTATACTTCCATAGTAAAAATTTCTTTCATATTTATAATCAAAGCTGATAATAACTATTGAAATGATAAATAATTTGCACTTTCTGAAATATTCTAAGCTACAAACAAGAACAAAAACAAAATCAAAAACAAAGAAATCTACTGGAAGTCCAATGCCTGAACTATCTCTACCATAAAATCTTGTGGGTCAAATGTGTGTGAGTCTGTTTTCTAAATGTGTATTGAGTGTAATGGGTAGACACTGACTTTCAACCAGAAGCCTAATTGTAAGAGTGCAAAAGACAGATGCTCTTAAACCAGCCATGGTGCCAGCAATATCCATTACTTGGGAAACAGAGGTAGAAAGATCATGGCCTAAGGTTAGCCTGAACAAAGTTAGCAAAAGAATTAGAGGCTAGCAACAGGATTAGAGATTTTCTTCACGTAGTAGAAAGCTTGCCCTGAATTCAATCCCAGTATGGAAAAGAGGCAAAAAGTAAAGAATATAAAGAAGAGAAGGAAAAGAAAAAAAGAAGAAAGTATCCAGATACTTGATTCTCAGATTGCCATATTAATCATGGATATCTTGTGTGGATAGAAGTGGGTTTTTCAGAAAATTAAACTTAGTCGCATATAGTACAATTTTATACTACAAGTACTTTGTGAATATGAAATACTGCTATTTCTTTCATGTGTATATGTGAAAAACCTCTTTGGAGCATCTGTAGTATCCATGAACTTAGCCTTTTAATACTCACTCCATATTGTCAACAGAAAGTTGGAGATGAGGAAATTTGCAATTTGATTTGAAGAAGGTGCAGATGAATTTGACGCTATTTGCCAAGTGAGTCTTCTTTTGATTAAATAGTATGTTTACACTGAAGAATAGAAAAACTCAGAGAAGCTGTAAGGAGGAGACCAGCCCACCAGTAGACGAGAGGTTGGAACATCTGCTGTCCTGAGCATCCCATGGGTTGGGGGAGGTTGTGTGATGATTATATCACAGGGTCAACAATCTCATTATTTAGGTACATCAGCAAGTGCTAAGACACTCTCCAGAAGAGGTAAAAGTGGAACTCAAATGATAACATTTCGTTGGGTACACCAAATTGCATGGGTATTCTGCACTTCAGCCTGACCATAATTGAAGATTTGTTCATTATCTTGCATTTCCTTCACATAAGCAGTCATCTTGGCAATTTATTTTGACAAGAAAAGCTTAAAGTTTCTGAGTTGAGTATTTGACTTCTATTTAATTAAACAGATAATGCTCCATTGTACAAAATTTCAACTAATCCATAATCCAGTCTTGATTTCAACATCCCTATCTCTAGTGACACCAGGCAATAATCAATATTTTTAAATGGCCACATAAATTAGGACACCAACAAGAGTCTTCCCAGGGAAAAGTTAGCTCATGGCTATTTTCTGAATGTGAAGAGTATAGTAAAATCACTTTCAGCAAAACTGCATCTTGATAGTCCAGTGTTGCTGAAAGAAAATCCCCAGCCATGTCTTCTAAGCCATTGCATCAATTTCAATAATAAGAAACATTTTGTTTAGTGCTTACATAAAATTTATCAATGTGTTAAATGCTGCAACAAGGAAAGAGTAAGAAAGGGTTGTAAAATATGCTAAAATTATAGATAAGTTAGAGATTTGTGATGGAAGAAAGCTCTCCTTCAGAATAATACAGGTCATAGTTCTTTTCCTCTGAACCTTACAGCAGTAACTCATGCCTGATATATCTGGAAATCAATCATTAGAGCACCACTGACTGGCTTATTGTCAGCACTACTAATTTGCCACTTAGCATGTGCCATCTAGTTCCCTGTCAAAGTTCACCATTCGTAATATGAAAATTTCTTATAATCAATATGTATATTTTATTCAGGAACTAATAAAAATAAAATATTTTAATAAAAATAAAACAGATTAATCTGTGTGTCCTAACCATGACTCTCTTATTATGGAGCAATTAACAGAAACGTTTTATGATTGAATAGGATGAATTCCTATCATGGAAGAAAAGTAGCAAAGACTCAGTTGTGTGACATAGAATACAAGGAGTGAGAGAATGAGATAGAGAGAAACAAAATGAAAATATAGGCTAATTGAGGCAGAAACTTCATCCTGCAACCCTGATTAAGAAAGCAAATGAGAAACAGCAGGATATACATACTTCAGTTTTAATCTTTGTTCTTTAATTTACTTTCATCTAGGTGCAGAAGAAAATGAGTTTTTGTGCTAATGGCTAATGTTAAGATTTCTTTTTTTAATGCAAAAGCTATACTTTTTAATAAGTCATAGTTTTGGTTAAACAGCAATATATTTTAAAATATAGACAAAAAAGCATGGTCACATCAAATTAGCTTGATTATAATTTATCAGAAGATCTATATGGGTGTGGTTTTTGACTGATCTTGGAAGAGATGATTTCTGAGGTGTAAAGGGCAGAAAGCTGAAGATCCAGAACTGAGCTTGAGAGGATAAATACATGAAAAAAAATGTGTGGAAATAAAAAATTTTTACCTGAAAGTTTAAGAGGGAACATTTATTTGTCCCTGGATTAAAGGCAGATTTAGTTTTACTTTTATATAGCTTAAAGCCTGGAGTAGGAGCTAAGGGAGGCAAAGAGACTTAGAGCCAGACAGAAAATTAGGTGGACAATTCAATTTTATCAGGTGATAATATTTTAAAATAGAATAAATGAATCTTGAAGGGTAGAATAAAATTTGGACATAGAAGTTGAACAAAGCTGAGTCTCAAAAAGATAGATGCCTGACTGGAAGTACAGCATAGTATGACTGATGCTTGATGGATGTGTGATTCAGGATGGAAGGCTGGAAATAGGACTAACAGGCTAGCTGGGTATCCAGGATGGAGACATATGAAGTGGTGAATTCAGACTTTACTAAACAAGAATGGTTGACCAATGAGGTGTGCTTCCAAACAAGTTATCTAGAAATGTGCTGAGGAAGACATTAAGATACTTTAAGGAGACGTAGTAGATCTTGGGGGACCAAGGTAGGAAAGAGTAAGGTTTAAATTAATGCAGGATTTTGAAGAGAATAGGGAAAGTCCACCTGCCTAGGAATTAATTGCAAACTGGAGTAAGATAGGAGATATAATTATGACTTCACAGTTCTAGTCAAGGGCAACAAAAACTAGTAAGTGTGCCATTCTGAAAAACACAGTGCTATAAATTGGTTTTACAGAGAAAGTAGTAAATTTAGTTTTGTGGAAGGTACCTGCAACTAGCTAGCAAAGAGTTGAAATGTCCAGCAAAAATGTTGAACATAGACGGATAAAACTCCAAGGAAAAGGTAAGTGTGGAAATTTGATTGAGTGTGGAACCGAAATGTGGCTAATGATGGAGCAAAGCTTGGTATTAATGTGTCCTCACAAATATGCACACGTACATTGGTTAAACTCTATCACAAGACTTGAATTGTAGTTGTTTACAGAATGTATCAGTGCACCTGTTCCATGTGATCTGAATCCATATTATACTGGTTGTTTATTACTTTTAATGTGACCCTCATTTATCAAATAGCAAAAGGATGTTTGGAAATCTTTGGGAATAAGGGATGAAAATTAGATTCATATCCTCTACTCAGGCCTGCCTCCTGAACTGCTAGAATTTCATTAGCCTTTCCATCTAGGATTCTACATGATAGGTAAGAAACTAAATTGAAAATATATTCTTTTGAGTTTTTCTTTCAGCAAGTCTGGTTCTAAATTGTTTAACACACACACACACACACACACACACACACACACACTAATTTGATTAGGCTTTGTTAATTCTAATTTCCTAGTAAGGTTGGAAATCCTAAAACAGCTTCAAGTTTCATAAAACAGAATGTTCTGTGCTATTTAATTTTATTAAAATTGTTAAACAGTAAAATATATCTGTCTGGCTAATTTGGTTATAATGCATAGTATAATATTGCTGAGTGGCAAAGATAAACTCTAAGAATTCTCTATACTTAGTTTAGCCTGTTTTAGCTGACTTTCTACCCTTCCCTATACTGAGATCACAGTAAGTTCTCTTCCTCTCTGTCCCAGTCTTGAATATTTTTACTAATATTACTATATCTTGTATTTGTTGTTTTTCTTCTCCTTAGTATCTCACATCAGTTTACCTAGTACTACTTGTTACTATCCTATTCTGAGGCTGTATTTTTCCATTCATCTTTTTTTTTTTTTTTTTTTTTTTTTAAGAATAGGGCCGGGAAGGTGGCTCAGTGGCAGAGCGCTTGCCTTGCATGCTTGAGGCACTGGGTTCGATTCCTCAGCACCACATATGCAGAAAAAGCCAGAAGTGGTGCTGTGGCTCAAGTGTTAGAGTGCTAGCTGAAGAGCTGAGGGACAGTGCCTAGGCTCAGAATTCAGGCCCCACGTCCAACAAAAATCCATAATTTTCTACATGTTCAATGATTCACATTATCATCTGGACACATTTTAGAACTATTTTTAGTTTCCTACTATGGGTGCTATCAAAACATTTTCTTTTTACTTTTTTTATTTTCTAGACTAAGGGTTCAGTATGTGCTCAGGATTGCTTTGTTGTATATTCCGTCTCAGTTTAATTGCTTTGGATTTTTTTCCCTCTTGCTTCTATCTTTATTGCCCTGAAGAACCTCATGATAAACATTTTCCAAATCAATCTGAAAAGTCAAGTGTCCTCAACATATTTTATTCAGAAAGTGGTTTTCATCTTCTTCTTTTGAACCTCATATGTACAGAAAAAGATCTTTCAATAATGACACTAGTGATGTTTTAGACCAAATGATCCCTAACTATGAAGGGCTGACCTCTGTATTGGAAAACCTTAGGCAGCATCAGCGGTGTCTATTCACTGGGTATCACTAGCACTACCCATGCCAACCCAAACATGACAACCAAAAACATGACTTTAAACATTGTCAAATATTCCACCAGAAGGTAGTCTTGCCCAGGTAGGGACAATTGCTACAAAAGCTGATAATTAGCTGATTAAAAATAAGTTTTCAGGCGCTCAAGAAAGGCCAGTCTTGTATTAGCTTATAAACATGACCATAGAAATTCATCTCTTGTTGGCCTTTGGTTTCCTTAACGATAGGATAGAATGTCAACACTTATTTGCCTGAAGAATGATTTTGATGGATCAAAAACAAATAATTAAAACACCATTACAAAATCTATAGCACCAAAATAGCAGCCTTTCTTTAAATTTTCTTTTTCCTTTTGGGTTATAAAAGGGAACACAAAATGTCATTAAAGTTGGATTAGATCAGACAACACAGCTTCCTTGTTAGGAGTAAAAACTGCCCCATGTGGCAGGTTAACTAGATTGTTTGCCTATTCTCCTTTTCTAATGCCCTAAACTTTGAAGAAAACACTCAGAGAGCTTTTGTTTCCTTTGAAAAACTTTCACCTCCCACCAATGATCTCTATGCCTTTCTTGCCCAATTTAGTTATTATGTCAAGACCAGAAAAAGTTATACTTACGATGGCTCAATGTTGAAATGTCCTCTTTGGGCCCTGATATTACTTATATGTGGAGTAAATAGGTTGACAGTAATTATGTGCTACTCACATCACCTTAAGTCTGCAACATCTTATATATAAACCTATTATGCCCTAATTTTCTCCCATTAACATAAAATAAAGAAAGTAAAAAAACAAGACAAATATAACATAAAGAAGCTATACTAAAGCTCTCTCAAGAAAGTAGTTTTGCTCTTTCTTGGGGTATACTTGATAGGAAAGGGAAGACAGATGCTGCTTAGTACAAAAAGGCTACAATTCCCTGTACTTTATACATTCTCTTATCTATATTGTACAATGCAGTCTCCACTTTAGCTCAGTGACCTCCTTCAATAATCTCATTTACACCTACACACTGATTTTTTTAACTTGGTCTGGCTCTGTTACACCAACATGTGTTGTTTATACATGTAAGTTATTCAGCTTTTCATATAATGGGGATAATTTCAAGGCTATAATGATACCCCTGAAATAAATTATTTAATATATTTTTTGAAAAAAGAAGTAAAGCAACTCTTCTGGGTAATTGATGTGAGGTAAGCTGCAGCATCGATTGTATATTCATTTTTCTCCAATGTATGCAATTATCCACTCAGTCTGTAACCATTAATATTATTTTTCTTCCTAAGCTGGAAGTATTTAAAGCCATTAGAAAATAATCCAAAGAATTCTATTTGCTGAATAAATTTTAATTTGCATGGCACCAGGAATTTTTTATTAATGGGAAATAAATTATTGCAATCTTTGGGAAGGAGACAAGTTAATAGCTTTGTGAAAAGCAATGGAGAGAAAATGATCTTGAAAAGGTCAGGTCTCCTGTCACAGTGTCTTTATGCACAATTAAAACAAGTCAAGAAAGTGGCTATATAATCAGGACCATGAATATGCATTATATCCTAATGAGAGTGTGAAGATGTAGCAGGCTTAGTGCTAAAGTCATGGTGGGGTGGTGACATAAAAATGGTAATTTGTGATGTAGTATTTAACTGTGTTTCTCTTTCTTATGGAAAACTTAACTCTTTGGTAGCTAGTCCATCCTGTCACCATATTTCAGCTCTTTCTACATAGACAATAGCCACAGTTGAAAAATTCATAAGAACATTCCATCATGTTTGTGAAAGACAAAGGGCCACCAAACATTATCTACTGTGAGTATGCATTAATTGGTGCAATTACTTTTTTGAATGTTTTATTATCAATTGCTTTGATTTTTTTCAGACAGTTATGTGTCCCTGAGCATACAGCTATGTAAATACATTTTAGCTTAAAAATAAAATCACTCAGCAATTCTGTCCTGAAGCATCCACGTTCCCTTTCTGTTGCTCTTACCCTTCTTCATTTAATTCTCTTGGTTATTGTGTGAGTCCATAAGAAAGGACAGGCATAAAATAGCATTACTCCTTGATGGAATTTCAAAAACCGTGGACAGTTTTTACCTTGAATACCCTATTACAAGGCATATTGTTTATATGCTTGCTCTTTTTGTAGGAAAAGCCTTTGGAAGAGACATTAGGCGGCATAACTGGCTGCATCAAGAAGTTAACTTAAGTTCTTAAGTGGTCAATTACCTCTAGGTAATGGCTGCTTCGCTGGGTCTTATGGCTGCTGCTCTGTATGCTACTGAGCCATTTCTGGCTATTCTACATTTTAATTGAAAAGCAGTATGAACATTCTGATTCAGTGGTCATTTAATAAAAGATAATGATCACTGAACAATGATTCTGATTAGCTAATGGCAATTTAAAGGTTTATAGAACCTTTCACAATTCTGACTGCTTATTCCAGAATATTAATAGAAGACCTTGAACTAATAAGATTTCTGTTCTTATCTTGGCAGAGAGTGAAAAAAAAAACCCTGGAGCAAAGCAGAGTTTGTTCTTGTGCATTTCTGCTAGCATGACTAACTTGCACTATAAAATGGCCAGTCTGTATGCCTTGTCCATCACCAGAAAGGTGGAAGGGACCTTTGTCTACAGCTATCTACTATGCTGGAAGAAAGAAGCAATCATGTTATTACTGAGATTCCATTTGTCTGTCATTGAAATGTGGGACCTTATTTGTAGGGCTGTATGAGGTGTGCTACCACCCTTCCTCATAAATACTATAGAAACCAACCAGTACCCCTAACTACACAGGAGGCTGAGATCTCAGGATCACTGTTTGAAGCCTGCCCAGGCAGGAAAGATGTGAGAATCTTATATCCAACCAAGCATTTTTTAAAAAGCTAGAAGTAGACGTGTGGCTCAAGGGGTGGAGCACAAACTTTAAGTGAGGTGAGGTAGGGAAGGGATAGTAGAAAATAAAAAGGTTTAACAATGTTCAACAACAAATGTATTCATTACCATACTCATGTAACTATAACCCCTCTATACAGCATCTTTACAATAAAATTTTGAAAATTTAAAAATCTGAAAGAGTGCCCAGACCAAGTTCAAGCCCCAGTATTGAAACAACACAAGTAAACAACAAACAAGCAAAAACAAAAACCTTGGTCATTAACAAGGTCAGTATATGGTACAGAAGCTACAAAGAATGCAGACAGTGAGAACTGAGGGAATTGAAAGGCCAGTTTCATGCCCTCATTATTTTCCCAAGGTTCAGTCCCAAGCATAGTCTACATTACATAGTACTAATTTCATTTGTAGAAGACTTAAATACACATAGAATATTTTTCCAATGTATACATGATATTCCTGCTTTACCTTCATCACAGTGTCCATTTCCCTAACTGCAGGCCTGATGAGTAGAGGAACCTGGAGACTGGAAACAAAGGAAGCACATACACTGAACAGGTTTTTTGTTAGTTTTTTCCCTGCAACTGAAATCATCCCCAGTTTTACAGTGAATGGAGAATTTCTGGAGGTGTAAGGAGTATTAAGTAAGTATATTCTGCAGTATTTACAAGGCAGAGTAAAGCTTGGCTGAGTAATATGTGTGTATTTAAGACAAATGGGAGAATACTATTTGAGAGATGGCCTACCCTGAAGAAGAAAACGTATTCAATCATCTGAAGTCCACATGCCTGAAAGCTTTGTATTAAGAGAGGTCTCTGGGCCCTTGGTGAATACTTTGTTAACAATCTATGCCCAATTCTAAACACTGGCTTATTTGAATCATTTAGAGAAGTTTGGGGATATAGGGATATTAAGTTACAACACTGAGTTTAATCTTGTTCTTAAATTTAGCTTAATTAGAGTTCCACTTTAGTAGCTATGTGACTTAGGCAAACTGATTAAATTCTGAACTTAAATTATATCTTAACCAATGAAGAAATAACATAGTCATTTCACTGTAGCAGAAATACATAAACTCCTGAGTGGAGTACTTGTTCTGTAGCACAAATTGAATAAGTTAGCTTTCCTTCCTTCCTCTCAGCCAAGAGTAGGTTAGAGGTAGGGCAGGTACCTGGCTCCAGTGCTCTGGCATTTCCCACTGATCAAATTGCTTCAGTGACCAAACAGAAAATGGAGTTCAATGCCTAATTGCATGCTTTTTAGTGGTAGGTTTTCCCAGTTGCCGGCAGGAATGGAAATGTTCTTAACAACAAAAGTTGAGAAGGTAGGATCCTTGGATCTACAGCACAATCTGAGCAGGATGCTTTTCTGGAAACTGCAGGTGTATTTCCACCTGCCCCCACATGCAGCCCTTTCCTCATTTGTTTTCCATCCCCATAACAAAGAGGAGACGATATGTCCAGATCCGAAACAGAAAATACTGTGATTTTTTTGTGAAGTGTGACTTAATATCTTCAGCTTTGTCATAGGAAAAATGTCAGGAACACAAGGAAGAAGGACACTAATAAAACAAACACTCATGGGAAATAAAATGTTAGAAACAAAACCTGAAAAATAAAAACTTGTATCTACACTCATGCATTAATGCAGTAACTGTATGACCATAACCTTGCCATCAACTTCTAAAGACTATTTTTTCTGTTTATTCCACATCACATAGAAATTTCTGCTTACATTCAACCCCAGAAATAGTAATTTCTGAAATAATATTTCCCATTTGAGACATGTAAACCTCAAGCTAGAAAATTGGCTAAACCCACATGCAATTAATCTTAAGGCAGACTTGATAGCATTTCTATGTTTTTAGACAAAGGTAATTGATTATAAAGATTGCCTTTTGGTTGAGAATAAAAACCTGATGTGTGAATTGCAAAACTTACGTCAAGCTTTCCACTTTGTAAAAATTACTAAACAAAAATACAATTTAATTCAGTGCTATTTTCCAAGCTACTCTAACAAACTTGGTATTTTTTTTCAAGATGTTGAGCTGAGTTGGTATTAAGATTTTTGTTTTTGCACTCGAATGAAATTCACTAACCTGCAGGTTTATAAGTGCCTTCCTCATGCTTATTGTTTTATAAATTCTGCATATTTTTAAGTTGTGTTAAATTAAAATTCTTGCTATATAACACTTTAAAACTGTAGTGTGAGGACATCTTCTCACATTTCTGCCTGCTTAAGAATCTCATGGGCTGATGGGTCAATTACAATTCAGAATTAGCTGGGTCCAAGCATCTGAATGCTCAGCAAGTTTCCCCATGAAGACTGTGGTGAGAAGCCAGCATTGAGAAACATCGCTATTGTGTTTCCTCATGGGCTTGCGCTGCTGCTACTCTAGTTCTGATGCAATATAGGTAGCCAGTGTCTTAACTGCTGGTTCCAGGATTCACAAAGGCTAAGCAAGCACCAATTACTGAGAAAAGAATGTCCTGTTAAGACTAAGATACTGTAAGATGAGAAACTCTAAGGAAAGGATAATGACAATAGGGAGAAGGAAAGATAAAAACAATAGGGAGAAGGTAGGAGCGTTGTTAGGATCAGAGATGAAGGTCATCAAGAGAAAATAAAGTGAGAGGCCACTGAGACCAATGTCCAATGGGAACAAGGGAAGAGATTGAGTAGCTCTAAAAGACCAACATTTCCAATTATGATAACCAAAAGGGAAACATACATGAACAAGCTAGTCAGGAAAGTTGAAGGTGGGCATGCTCTCCTTTAGATTTAGAGTAAAAATGAAAATACATACATGTCAATGGATGGTGGAATGTTTTCCAGTTGCACTGATTTTTTTAGAAGCTATTTATTGCTGAAATAAAACTAACCCAATGAAAGGACATTCAAATGGCACTGAGTCCTTTTGGAACAAATTATGGAAGGTTGTAAAAGACTCAGAAATTAATGCATACATACATTTCAAACATTATTCTCAAGGGACCAGGATAGGCTGGCTGAATGGGACACTTCTTATTTAGTTTACAGGATGCTCTGCAATGGATCCTTAGCACACTGGGGTGGAGGAATGGTAGAAAGGATTAATTTTCTTTTCCAGTTTTATTGAGGTATAATTGATATATTTATTTAGGGTATTTACTAATTTAGTATACCTGTAATATACCATTACCAAACTACTTAATATATCTATAATCTAATATGGTTCTTCTATGATGATTACCTATAGGATCCAATGTAGTAGCAAACATTAAGTTACTTGCTGGAATCACTGTATTTTAATTTTAGTTTCCAGATTATATTTATTCTGGGTAATTGAACCCTTGTATCCTTTGTACATGATCTTCCCATGTTCTTCAGCCCTTGGTAACAGTAACTGTATCATGTTCTTTGCCTCTGTGAATTCAACTTTTTAAGATTCCATCATGCAGTATTGGACTTTCTATATGTGGCTTCCTTGTGCTCTTGCTTGGCTTGCTTGCTCTGTTAGCGCTTTATCACTTGAGCCACCCCTCCAGTCTTACATTTGGTTGGTTAATTGATTTGAACTCTGAAGGACTTTTCTCACTGGACTGTTTTGGTAAAGTTCACTGTAAGATGAGATGCTCCTTTGCTCTCAGCCTCCTGAGTAGGTACAGTTACAGATAAAAGCCACTGGCACTCAGCTTGGAGTTTCTTCTTTTTATCATTGAATAATATTCCTGTTTGTGTGTGGATATGATTCACACATTTTTTTCTACATTCATCCATTGATGGACTACTAAAGTTGTTTCCATGTCTTCATTACTGTGTATAAGTTTTCAATGAACATAAGAACCAGAGTTCTTTTAGGTAATTTGATGGACAGGAAGAAGATACCTTATTTGCACAAATACTTGCATTATTATGAGTAGCTGATTAGTGTATACATCCATTCTTTCATTCCTTCTTTGTTATAAGCAATGCACATTGTGGAGCTATAGGTATGGCTCAAGTGTTAAGAATGCCTGCCTAGCATGTATGAGGACTGAGTTCCAATCTCAGTACTGCCCTCCAAAGTATGCTACTTCGTGTGAAATCATATTTGTGGAAAAGAATCAAAAGATTAAAGATTACACAAAAAAGATTTTAAAATAAATAAACATAAAAGCTCAACACTTTACTAGAGCTCTAGCTGTTATATAAAGGAAACTTATACTTTAGCTTGCCTCAAATAAGTTAGGAAATGTGGCGTGGTAACAAAGTAAGGAAGTCATAAAGAATTCTGTGTAATGAAGCAGACAGGCAAGAGGAAGACTGTGCCAAGAAGCAAAACTAGCTTGAACAGGTCATGGAAGCCTGATCTAACACCAAGTGTTTGGAAGCTTGGAGGAAGGTGGGGCTGAACAAACCAGTAGGGAGTTGCTCGTGCATGTTTTTGCATATTATACAAAGGAAGGAAAGCAGTTTCTCCTGTGGAAAGGTGAAATACTGAACAAATTTCAAGCACAAAAAATGGACAGTGCACTAGGAACTTAAGACGGCCATAGTGAGTCTATATAGAAAAAAGAGACAGACACTGTGGCTCATACCTAATACCTTCAGCTCCCCAGGACGAAGGGATGGGAAGGACTGCAATTTGAAGTCAGCCTGGGTAAAGTATTAGTGACCCCCAACTAAAGCAAGAAACTAGGTACAAGTGGTGTGTGCTTAGGATTCCAGCTGCACTGGAAGCATAGATAAGGAAGACTGCAGTCCTGAGAGAACTGGGACATCAGACCCCACCTAAAATAAAACTAATGCTAAAAGGGATGGGGGAATTTCTCAGTGATAGAGCCTACTGAGCCCCAGTCAGTAAAGGTAAGTTCATCTGAATTCAAACCCAAGTTCACATTCCAGTACTTCACATCCCTCCCAATGAAAGAAAAGATAAAGGAAGCCAAAACAATACAAAGCATGGAATAAAAAAAAAAGATAAATCACGGAAGACAGTAGTTCCTTGTAAGTATTTTAACAGCGCTGTGGAGAGGTCCTGAGTGGTTGATACAGAGGAATCATTTCCCTGGGTTTGCATTTTAGAAAGAATATTCTATATACACAAATAGACTTATTAAAATGAAACCCCTAGTAAAACGAACTGATGCCAATTTTAAAAAAAAGAATGAAGATTCAGGGGCAACAATATAAAAGATGGGTTAAAAGTAACAAGACTAGTACAGGACATGGGTAACGAATTATTCAAATTATTCAGTGTTCACTTTACAGAAGCTACTTACAAGCACTTTACAGCCAGATAGATTGTGGGAATTATCCATAATCCTAAAGGGATGGGAGGTTTGGAGTTTGGAAAACAGTGTGCAAGCCCCAAACATTGTTGTCAACAATGAATACATTTCATTGACCAAAACCAAACAAACATTGGCTTAGGGAGGTAGAGTGGGAAAAATATTTACCAAGCAAATGGATGCTGAAAGCAAGCCAGTAACTATATTGTATCTGGTATCTTCAAGCCAGAAACAATCAAAAGAGACAAAGAAGTTTGCTTCATACGAATAGAGAGAACAATGCATCTAGAGGAAATAGCAGTTGTTAACATGTGTATGGCAAGTGTCACTATGCCCAACTTCATTAAACAAACACTACCACACAGGTGGATTTAAGAAGCACAAATAGAGACAAACACAATAATAGTGGGAGACTTCAGAAACCACTTGTCAACAGCAGATAGGTCATCTAGACAAAAAACAAAGCAGGAAAAGAAGGAAGGAAGAAAGAAAGGAAGGGAGGGAGGGAGAGAGAGAAGGAGGGTGAAAGATGAAAGGAGAGAGAAAGAAAAAACAAAGAAAAGAAAGAAAGAGAAAGAAAGAAAGCAGAAAGAAAGAAAAAGAAAGAAAGGAAGGAAGGAAGGAAGAAAGGAAGGAAGGAAAAAAGACTGAGCAAAGGAACCTCATAATTAAATGACACCATTAACCAATTGAATTTAGAAGACTACTACTGGATAATTCATCCAGCAGCTAGACAATACAAATACAGCCCCTGGGACTTTCTCCAACATAGATTAAATTTTAGAACATGAAGCAAGTCTCAGCAAATACAAGAAAATTGAAATAGCTCTCTGAATAAATTGAATAAAACTAGAACTTAACAGCAAAAGAAATAGTAGCATATACTCAAATGGAGACTGAATAACACTTTGTTGGATGACAAGTGTATCATCGAGAAAATAAGAAGACAATCTAAAAGTTCCTGGAATCTAATGAAAATGGAAACATCCTATCAGAACTTTTTGGAAATAACAAAGGCAATGGTAAGAGGAAAGTTTATAGCTATAAGAACATACATCCAAAAAAAGAAAAAGAAAGAAAAAAGAAAAAAACAGGAGACAACTTTCAAATAAATTGCCGTATGATGAACCTCAAACTCCTATAAAAGCAAGTGAAACTTAAAATGCTTACACTGAAAGAAATAATAAACAGCAGAAATTAATAAATTACAGACTACAAAACTATGCAATGAATCAATGAAACAAAAAAATAGTCTCGGAAAGGATATATAAGTTTGGCAAACCCTTAGCCAATGTAACTAAACAAGGTGAAAATTAAGACATAAATTAATGAAATTAGAGATGAAAATGGCTTATCACAACAAACACCATTGAACTCCAGAAGGTCATGAAGGGTCACCTTGAAAACGTACATACAAACACATCAGAAAAGGTGGAGGGAATGGATATATTTTCTTTTTTGGGGGGGTGGGAGGGGAGTCCGGTCGTGGGGCCTGAACTCTGGGCCTGGGCGCTGTCCCTCAGCTCTTCAGCTCAAGTTTAGCACTCTACTACTTGAGCCACAGCACCACTTCTGGCTTTTTTTCTTTTTGCTTATATGGTGCTGGGGAATCGAACCCAGAGCCTCATGCATGCAAGGCAAGCGCTCTACCACTGAGCCACCTTCCCAGCCCCTGGATGTATTTTCTTGATGCAATTGACCTACCAAAATTGAACTGTATCCATGCATATAAAAATTACAATGAAGCCTCCTCCTGTTATAAACGAATAAAACTTTATAAAGAAGCTCAGTTTTCAGGCACCAACAACGGGCCTCTCACAGGCTCACTCTTTTTCACTGCCCAGAGGTGCTTAGTTTCTCTTGTGTGCAGCATCTCTTGTTCTCTAATTAGAGTGATCTGCTTGTTATCTAGCTGCCTGGGTTTAGTCCTTGATGATCTGTTTTCTATTTGTGAAGCAGAAAGGATAGAGTTCTTAAATCCCCTTTTGGCAGGAAACATAACTTCCTGATAAGGATCTAACCTGGAGAACTGATCTCTCCTTAGGACAGCTCCTTCTGCACAGAGCAAGGAAGAGAGTGGTACATTCCCAAAGCTCTTAGTTTTGTCTTTGTTTGAAGATAGAATGGCTGAAAAACAAGATTTTATGTGTGAAGTTCTCCATTACCCAACAGCAAGTCCTTATAGAGAGAGACTAAATTAAAATGTAGCAGAAGGAAATATGGCAACAACTATAAAGTCAAGTGATAGAAATAGCTACTGTCACCTTAATTTTGGTCTGATGTTTGGTGGTAATTTAACATTATCTTTAGCCACTTAGCACCAAGAATGGTCCCCCTACATTTTTGTGACTGTCTGAGCAGAAATTTGCTAAACAATCCGAGATCGTCAAGGAAATAGCTGTTATCATTTTATAACAATCTACCCAGATGTTCTTCTAAACATAATATTGCCCACAGATAACTTTTTTATGTTTCATTGACCTGTTTTTATCTTTTTAAAAAATATTTGAATTATATTGTAAAAGGTGAGGTACAGAGGGGCTACAATTACATAAGTAAAGTATACATATATAGATATATAAAACAATGTTACCCTCTCCCTCATTTGATCCCACTTCTGTTTCTTCTTCTTTTTAATTGTGAAAATACCCTACAGAGCGGTTACAATTACACGGGCAAGGTAATGAGTGCATTTCTTATCAAGCATTGTTGCCTCCTCCTTTCTTTCCCCTTCCCACCCCTTCCCATCTCTCCCCGCCACCCCCCCTCCGGCCCCTCCACCCCTGGCCAAAGTTGTAAAGTTCATTTTTCGACATAACAACTTGTACATCTCATTGTTGCAATGGGTCCACCTGTATCTCTATTTAAATGATTTTTTTTTTCCCTTCCCCTCCTCAAATTATACCAACATCAAATACAGTGAAAGCAGGGCTTATACCATGGGGGAAGGACATACAAAGCAACAAAGAAATCATCTTATAAATATGTTAGAAACAATAGCATGAAAGTAAAATCATTTGAATACTTATCTTGGGGTTCATTTCACCTAACATCAACTTATCTGACCTTTTTTGCTTGTCTCAGACATATACTAGTTATTGCAAATAAGGGAAACCATGGGACCTATGTTTCTTTGGGCCTGGCTTACTTCACTTAATATATTTTTTTCCAAGCCTTTCCATTTCCTAACAAATGGAGCAATGTCATTCTTTCTGATGGAGGCATAGAATTCCATTGTGTATATATGCCACATTTTCTTGATCCATTCATCTACTGAGGGGCATCTGGGTTGGTTCCATATCTTAGCTATGGTAAATAATGCTGCAATAAACATAGTTGTGCTGGTAGTTTTATTATGGTCTTGTTTGTGATCATTTGAGTAAATGCCCAAAAGTGGGATTGCTGGGTCATAAGGGAGCTCTATGTGGAGTCTTTTGAGGATAATATTTTTGTGTGAGTTAGCTATGTGAGAGACATGGCACTGTAGATCACCAAAAATTATCTGGTAGGCACCAAAATAACACAGACAAATTGTGAAAAGTAATTTATAGCATCTGGGCAAATTTATCATGGAATTAGAAATAAACAAACCCCTGACAATAATAGTAATTAACAACTTAAGTGAAAACATTAAGTACTTCCAAGCTAAGACTTTTCTTTCACTGACCACAAAGCTAATGAAATTATAATAGTAATTTAGTTTAATAAGGAAATATGCATCTTGGTTGTATCTGCAGATAACCTCTTCTCTGGTCTTACATCCTATCATAAAACCCAGTTGTCATTGAATGACTAGGAATCCCAGTAGGTTCAGAAGTTTGAGCATTCAACAAGAGTAACACCTTCCCTAAGGACTCCTAAAGCTTAAAATTAGCTTAGATTGGCTCAGGTTTAACTTTTAGTCATTTGTTTTTTTGTAACTTTAGCACACTGCAAAACAAAATTGAAATGTCAATAAAAAAATATATTGCCAAATACATCAGAACATTAAAAAGGCCACAGGGGAGGATTTGACAACTAGTGATAAAGTTAAATTTAAAGTGACATAAGTACATACAATTGGATGAAGTAAGTATAATTTACTTGTCAATATAACAGCCCTTAAAAAGATCACAAAATCAGGAGGTTATAAGCCATTACATGAACATTGAGTTATAATATTCTTTCTAAACATTAGGAGAGTAAATTGAACTGGATGAAATACAAAAGTAATAAATCGATGAAAGAAAAATTAAAGGATGTATGAAAAGTAAAATGTAACACAGGAGGAATAAAATGATTAAAAATATGAAGAGTGGGTGAAATAGCCAGACTCCAGTGGGAGATGAATTCTTTAATATGAAATATCCACAATCTGACTTAGATTTTAAAAGCGAAGTAAAAAATATGAATAAAAGCATTAACATCATAATATTTCTCTCTACAGATAAGTGAGTGAGATTACATGATATGAGATACATGGCTAAGCTTCTAGCTTTATCTTCTCAACATCCAACATTAAATGGATGCAAATAAAACTTACTTTCATTTGCTTTTCTCTAAAATGACAGTTTATAACTTTAAAGTTCTCAAACTCAAAAGAATTTTTCCTGTATGTTAATCTAAACATTGTTAGATTTTGCTTTATCTTACAAAATACTTTTAGTGGGCTTTTGAATGTGTCTGTTAAAATGCTTAGGAAAATCATTGAATTTTCTTCATTAAGCTATTCTTGTTTCAAGAGAAAACCAATGAAGGTGGGCATTGATAGCTCACACCTGTAATCCTAAATACTCAGGTGTCTGAGATCTGAGGATCATGGTTCAAAGGCATCTTGGAAAAGTTTCTGATACTCTTATCTCTAACTAACCACCAAAAAATCCAGAAGTAGAACTGTGGCTCAAAGTAGTATAACACTAGCCTGGATCAGGAACAGTCCCTGAGTTCAAGCTCTATGGCTGAAAAAAAAATACAATTGATTAACCAGGTTGCTAGTTTTTAAGGGTTAATTTGTTAAATTCTCTGTATATTCTGGATAGTAGGCCATTGTCTGATGTGTAACTGGCAAAAAAAAATCTTTTCCTATTCTGTAGGTTGACTTTCTGTGTTTCTTGGCTATGTCTTTTGCCATGCAGAAAATTTTTAGGGTGATGCAATCCCATTTATCAAACCTTTCCTTGAATTGCTGTACTTTTGGATCTTTACTCATGAGATTCTTTCCTAGGCCAAGGAATCCTAATGTTTCTCCCACTCTTTGCTGTAATAGTTGCATGGTTTCAGGTCTTACATTGAAGTCTTTGATCCATTTTGAACAGATGCTGGTGCAAGGTGATAGACCAGGCCCAGTTTTGGTTTTCTGCATGTGAAGTTGGTTCTCAGGCCTGTTTTTGTGTCCATACCAAACTGTTCTCATTATTAGCTCATTATAATGAGCTAAGAGAGTCTTCTCAGAGGAAGTAAAATGGCCAATAGACAGATGAAGAAATGTTCAACATCTTAGGCCACAAAGGGAATGCTAATTAAAACATTGAGATTCATCTCACCCCAGTTAGAATGGCTCTCATCAAGAAAACAAACTAGAGCAGATGCTGGCAAGAATGAATGCACAAAGGAACCCTGGTACACTGTTGGTGGAAATATAGTCGTGTTCAATCTCTCTGGAAAATAAACATAAAGCTCTCCTATGAGCAAGCAATTTCCAATCTTGGAAATTTATCCAAAAGATTACAAACTAAGATACATCATGGCCACCCACACAATCATGTTGATTGCAGCACTATTCACTATTGCCATGGTATGGAATCAGCCCAGATGCCCCTCAATGGACATGTGGATCAAAACATGTGGTATATATACACCATGGAGTATATATATACTCACCCATTAGAGAGAAGGATATTGGATCATTTGCAAAGAAATGCAAGTATGTGGGGAAAAATCAGGTTAAGTAAGTCAGGCCCAGAAAAAGAAAGGATGCATGTTTTCTCTTACATGTGGAAGCTAGAATTATGAATGAATATATAAGTAAACACATTGGAGTAGTATGCAATTGTACACCAATAAACTCAAGAAGTACTCAAATTCCAAAACTGAACAACATAAACACCAAGCAGGGGGTACTTGAAAGGAGTGAGTGAGATCAAGGGAAAAGGAATAGACAATGAGGAGAAATGGGAGAGAATGCAGTCAAGAATTCATTGCATATCCTACAAAATTAAGAGAGTGAGGGAAGGGTGGGATACAGTAGGGATGGTTGCAAATGTTGAAGAGTGACATTGATCAAGATGCAGTGTATTTCTAAACTTCGTTAAATGGCTGCTCTTGTGACACTACTTAAAGATAATTGAAAAAAAGTTATGATCAAAACCAAAAATGTGGGCTGGGAAGGTGGCTCAGTGGTAGAGTGCTTGCCTTGCAAGCCGGAGGCCCTGGGTTCGATTCCTCAGCACCACATAAGCAAAAAGAAAAAAGCCGGAAGTGGCGCTGTGGCTTGAGTGGTAGAGTGCTAGCCTTGAGCTGAAGAGCTGAGGGACAGCGCCCAGGCCCAGAGTTCAGGCCCCACGACCGGACCCAAAAAAAAAAAAAAAAATGTATTCCTAACAGTTTTTTCTCACTCAGACTCCATCCTCCAAGTCTTTCTTATGTTTTACTTTCTGAGACAGGCAACAATGAGTTTTATTGTGTTTAAGCATTTGAGTTAGCCTTATTCAATATAAGCAAAATGACAAAGGAAATTCAAATCCCAGCTATTTACAAATGAAAGACACAAAGTTTGATGTGGTTTGTTATCTCTTTTCATCCTTTGATAAGATGAATGTAATGGTTGTTACCCATTACCAGGTTGTTTCCTGAAGTCATATCAGCTACTATGTGGACAAATAGTTTAATCAGCATCATAAACAAAGTTAGATTGTTGCCCTCTCAGTGAGAAGATGAAACCTTCCCACTTTTCATCCATCAAAAGTAGGCATAATACCAGTACACATTACTGTGACCTGGGTGAAACCTGAAATGACCTTAGCATCTAGAGATTGGTCCTCCTTGTCATCTGCTCAGCTAGAAAGGTCATGGCCCATAAAGTTTTGTTGCATATATAAATGCCAGTCACTTATAGGGCACAGTAAAAATTCCATTGTGTTATTTACATTTAGAAACATATAAATACATTGGTCCTTGGCATACTTTTGATTACCAGTTTTTCTGGCTTTTGTGCTTACTTTATTTACTTAAAAACATTGAAAATAAACTATCACACAAACATGGATTAAATGATCATTACCCAACCTCTTGGAAATGTCTAAAATTTATATAGCCTTTATTTTGATTTTTTAATTAAAGCTGGTTCAATCTGTGTTAATCTTTGGACAGTTTGGCATTACTGTTTGACAAGAATCTGCTTCTTCTTAAGTGCCTATATGTTATTAGTTTAACAATTGGAGATGACAAACAAAGATCTCCCATTATTTAAAAATAGCACTCTAGTTGAAATAGGGACAGAGAATGATTTATTTAAATATTTATTCTCTGCAGACGTAAGAAAGGTAAATTTTTGCTATCCATTGAAAAACAGATAATTAAAAGGTAATCTGTAGGGTCTACCAGAGCTAATATCTCTCTAAGTCTCAAATATGACACCTGTAAAATTAAAATGTCATATATTTTATATGTTGTGGTTAAAAAAATCTCTTTTCCAAGGTATCAGCAGAAAACAATAAATATGTACTTCATACAAATGTAAATGAAAAATCTAGCAATCCTTTCACCAAAGGAAATGTCCGCAGGATATTTTAAATCATGAAGTGTGTGGGTACACTCATTAACCCATGGGAATTAACCATCTGGCACATGATATCCTTAGTGGTTTGAAAGAAAAATAGATCCTTCTCACAAAACACTTCCCATTCAACATGCAGAACAGTCATTAATAGAATACTCACTGCTGGATTCTAGCATGAGGAAATAAGATCTGGGGCATAGAAGCAAGTCATCCTTAAAAAGTTATTAAGAGTCCCAGTGACATTGATAAAAAACCACACAGCAACCTTTTGCCTAACGAAAGACTCAGCAACAAGGAAGACAGCTGTATACAGTGAAGAGGTTCCACTCATAAGTGCCTGCAGGAATTTACATTCCAGGTCCATCTGTCTACATATATACCATTAACAATATTCCATAGATTATCAGCTTGTTCTAACCACAGTGAGAGCAATAGGAAATTATGTTTGACTGAATGAACCTGAGGGGCACCTATACCATTATATAGGCCAAGTTCATTTGAATCTTCACTTCCATCCTAGCACCAAAGCCATAACTCAACTTTCTCTCATCTCAAGAATAGTCCGATAGACATGTGAAATTTTTCATATTTCCATGTTAATATAGAACATGCAAACTTCAAGCAATGTAAATCATGTAACTAGGAGCATACTGTGTTGATCAAGATTCATGGAAATTAAACAATTGTTCTTCTACAAAATCTTTATTACTTATTACTCTATAATAGAAGCAGACAGTAGTGTGACAAGGGAACTCGCATGAAAGGCAGGGGGAATTTGGAGGAATGTCAGGCACAATGGTTTTGACGCAGAGATAAGGTTATTTTTAAGTGTCTTATATGAATAGCCGTGGACAAGTGTCCAGCTAAGAAAATTCTTCACTATTCAGTCATTTCTCTGTTTCCCTTGTCCTCTTCCTGGTGATTATATAGCTTCCATATCTACCATGTTTGTTTTTCTATATGTCCCTGAACCTCTGCACACACTTTTACTTCATAAACTACAAGATTTGGGGTGGGTTTTTTTTTCTTATGTGGCTTATTTTATTATGTCAACACTTTTAATTTAGGGTCTCTTCATACCAACTATAGATTTAATATTCTTTTCCTTCAGGACGATAGATATGTATCTGCCTATTTGGATATAGCCTCTCTGTACTATAGGACCAAGTTTCTCATTCACTTAAAAGTGATTAGCAAATAGTATGTACATTCAGTCCTTTGCAGTCATTTGATGGACATCTACTGGACCCTGCAAACCAAGGATTAGTCTTAATATAGGTAAAGCTTTAGGGTAGAAACTGAGAACACCTGAATAAAAGCTGGTGGAAAACATTTAATTCAAGAGATAAGATATATGCATGACAGCAATGGACCTCTCTATCAGCCAAGAAGAAATATATCTGGCAGGCACAAACCTTATTTATCTTTATATGCTCTCTGGTGGAGTGCAAATAGGGAGAGCCAATGCTGATAAGTGATGGTGGAATAAATTAATAAATGAAACTTTCTTAGCCTTCCAAAATCCTTGTCCATGTGATATTCAGAACATTTTCTTTTATAGCTACTCTAGAAGTGGCAACACTCAGTGCTGGGCATGATAGTACACATGTGTAATCTTTTTTTGAAAAAAAGCAAGAAGATGAAAATTTTGAGCCCATGTACATTATGTAGCAAAGACTTTTCCTTAAAAATGTAGAAGAAGGTAGAAGGCCATGCATATAGAATTGACTAGCATAGTTTCCCTCAAGTAGATCATCTTAAAATGGCCTGTTGGTGCAACAGTACCTAAAAACTTCCCTCCAGTAAGCCAAACACTGATATAGAAATCTTAGCAAGAGCATATACTGACTAAAACATAATAGAACTAGGTAGAAATTTCATGTAAAGAAAATTTTTGCCTTAACCATATGGATAGTGTTGGCAAGCACATGTTTTGTGTTTATGATCCAGAAAGTTGCCTTTGTTTTCTGGGTCACCTTTTTCCCTGTTTGCTTTTGTAATTGACATGTAATGATTATATATATTCAATTGAACCTTTTTCCACTTGTGAAGTATTTTCAAAGCTAATGCTTTAACACAAAATGGACTTTCTATTTTACCATTTGGGACACTGAAGAATAGAGAAATGAAGATTTACACAGAGATACTGTATAAAAGTTTATCTTATCCTGCATTCTTGGAACACCAGCATAAGGAAGATCTTGGATTACGGAGATATGGTACATTCCTTTTATTTAGCTCTCTGCAAAAAATAAAAAACTGTAAAAAAAAAAAAAAAGAAAGAAAAAAGAAAAAGTTAAATAGTAAAGAAAACCCCTAAATAAGCTTTAGTGTCTTGTCATTTTACCAGTGCTGGAGTCTAGGCTTATAAAAATGCTTATTCCCAAACAACAGCCAGATAATTCTTCCAGAGATTCCAAATGATGATCAGAATGGTCAGAATTGATTCCAGAATTAGCTATCCTCTTTAATCAGAGGTCTCAACCTAGATGTGGTACAGTGTTCTGCCTCTTTATCCTTCTCAGCAATTAAGATAATCTGGATATAGGGGCTGGCAGGGATGAATTCACCTGAGTCCCTCACGTGATTGAGCTCATCAAGTAAATGTACAGAAAGAGCTAAGCCAAAGGTTTTATAGAAATCTCCTGTAGCTCCGCCAGGGCCAAGAACTTTCTCTTGGGGAAGATTTTTAATTACTTCATCTATTTCTGCAAGTAAAGGGGAATCAAGTAATTCCCCAGTCTTCTGCAAATCACCTAGACAACTTGGAAAGAATGAGAACTGTTTATCTGTTCATGATATTGGGTTCTAATTTCTGTATCACTCTTCATCCTATTTCTGAAATAACTTACGAAGGAGCCGTGGGTCTGTATTTGTCTTTTCCTCCTTTGGGCACCTAACTCCCATTATAGTTATGAGTTTATTGTGAGAGCTCAGCAGCCAGCATAGCAATCACTAGCTCTCACGCTCCCACTGGTGCAGGCACTGCCTGGCTGAGCGATGGATATCTTCACTTTACGGGTTATGAGTGAGCTTGGAGCCACCAGGGTAAAAGAAGTTTGCTTATGACTTTTGGCACAGCTGATCTTCCAAACTGAGATTTTTGTCTTTCTCTCCTGGATGGGCTCAGCCTTTGTCACTCACCTTTCCCCATGTTTTTATTGAGCAAGAGAACTGTGGTCACCAACTGGGAGTCACACAGGAGACAACATTCATTAAAAAACAAAAGCAGAAACAAAACAAAACCTGCAAAGGAAATAAGCAATATGACAAATCCTTTTGTAAAATAAGTGAACATCATGATATCTAACTAAAGAAATACAGATTAATAAATTCTACCCTGAGAGGAACATTTTAAGTTTGGTTAGTTTGTGTCCTTGAATATTATCTATAACAATTATGGAAATGATTTCTGGTACTCTACTGCACCAAATTGGCTTCTCATTCATCTGAACACCTTAGAAGTCTCACATAAGCACAGTCCCTCAAAAACCTATTCACCAGAAAAAATTAGGAGGAGCTTCTCAGGTGACTATTTTAAATATAGCAACTTCAGAGAAGTGTTGGAAAGTGATCTTTACATCTAAACCAAATCTATACACAACTACACAAGACACTAAATGCCTATTTTCTGGTTTTCATCTAAACAAACTAATTGTATGGCTATATTCCTAATTTAAGAGAGTATAAATCTATTTTTCAAAAGCAGTATAGTGTGTTTCAAAATATAGGTCAGTATTCATGCATCTCACTTCAGACAATTTTATTTATTGCCAAATATTTTCCTTTTTTAAAAATTAAATAGCAACTTTGACATTTAGTCTTAACTTCTTAAAATATCAGGTTACATTTTATGTTTCGACTTTCTCACAGTTTTCTAGACTTCAACATTTAGATGTCCCCAATAATTATTTATTTGTTAACTGCTATTTTTATGATCCTTATTAACACAATTAATTGAACAGTGTCACTTTTTACAGTAATTTTTAATGAGCCTCTTTAGATACTTGGCATTGGGCCTCCAAATTTCATTCTGTATTTTTCAAGTTGTTTAGACAGCAACTTGATCAATATGGTAATTTTCTGGAAACTCTCTTCTTATTATAGTTGATTATTTTTAATTAACACAAATTTAGTCACTAATCTGTTATAATCCTTAGTGATGCCTAGCACGACCATGTCTTTTTCCAGTAAGCAAGCATTGATAGGAGAATTTCTGGACTCTGTTCTCCTCTTTAGAACATGAAGCAATAATTATTTGTCCCCCTTGGTGTAGAGGGAGAAATTGAAAGCCTGTGGTGCACTCCTTCATAAACTTGGAATACTGCCCTCCAGCTAAGACCTTGAAAAAGAAAAGGTTTTAGAGTCCTTGCTGGCAATGTCAGTTTATAGTTCTGATGACCAAGAATCCATAGATTTTTGCAGATATATCTTAATTCAAACATTTCCCTTTAAATATAATTTTAGATCCAAAACTATGGCTCATTACCATCTCATTTACCATCAAAACATACGCCTAAAAGGGTAATTCTCCATATCCTTACCTCTCCAAGCCTCATGTAGAATAAAAACACACAATCCTTGGCAATTTGTAGAAAATCACTAACTTGCAAGAAATAGGTAACTCAAATATGCCTCTGAGTAAGACAGTCTTGTCCATCTTGGAGCTAGCTTCATACTAGTCATAATTTGCAGTTTTGGAGAAGTCATTGCAAGTCTCACCCAAGTTTTGCATGTCTTTGGGATCAATGCTGTTATCCCCATTTACAAAGGAGTGTGCTACTTAAGGGTAGCAATTACATCCCAGGGGCTTGACCTTTACTTTTGCCTTTGCTCATTGCTCCCTACACCACAATTCTTTCTGGATTATTCTCTTAGGGTACTAAGCCCAAGAAATAGCCACTCATGAGGCAGGAAGGTTGTATTAGCAGTATTGCCAAGTGTCTACAAAACATTCCATTTAAAGAAGGAAACAATAAAACAGCAATTCAAATCTTCAATCTCTGACAATAAAGTAGATCTTCTTTGTAGAGTTTCCGAAAAGAGGAAATATGGTTGCATACGGTTATTCACATGGAAGAATTAGTACATTTTTTTCTTTAGACACCCATCTCTCTTTTGTCAGTTTCAAATTCAAAACTACTAAAACTTCTTTTCCTTTTTAATGTCTTCCCATACCTCAAAGTCCTCATGTTGTCTTTTCTTTGTAAATCAAAACAACATTGAGATTCTACCTCACTCTAGTTAGACTGGCTATAATCAAGAAATCTTATAACAACAGATGCTGGAGGAGATGTGACCAAAAGGAAACACTATTGCATTGTTGGTGGGAGAGCAAACTTGTTCAATCACTCTGGAAAGCAGTATGGAGGTTCCTCAAAAGACTAAAAGTAGAGCTCCCCTATGACCCAGCAATCCCACTTTTGGGCATTTGCCCAAAAGACCACAAACAAGATCATACTAAAGCTACCAGCACAACTATGTTTATTGCAGCATTATTTACCATAGCTAAGATATGGAACCAACCCAGATGCCCCTCAGTAAATGAATGGATCAAGAAAATGTAATATATATGTATATATATATAAATAATTCTATGCTATATATACTACATAAAAATATAATTCTATGCTTCCATCAGAAAGAATGGCACCATCTCATTTGGAAGGAGCTGGAAGGACTTGGAATAAATCATATTAAGTGAAATAAGCCAGACCCAAAGAAACATAGGTTCCATGGTTTCCCTTATTTGTAATAATTAGTATACATCTAGGATAATCTTAGCAGATGAGTAGAATAGTTCAATAGCTATGAACATATAACCATATAAAATGATGCTAAATAAAATGTACTCCAATACATGGACACAAGGGTTTTTTCTTTGTTGTTGTTCTTAATGTACTGTGTGATTTCATTTTTTCTTTTTGTGTTATTCCCCTTATAGTTTATCTCTTGTTGTCACTGTATTTGATTTTGATATCCTAGGTATTGTGTGTGTGTGTGTGTGTGTGTGTGTGTGTGTGTATCTGAATTAGGGAAGGGAAGAGAAGGGAACCACAAAATGGTGAGACAAAGGACAAAGGGGTAACCAATGCATCAGTGATACAAGACACTATGTTGGAAATGATCTGTACAACTTGGTGGGGAGTAGAGGAAAAGAGGGAGAAAAATGAGGGAAGGGGTATCAAGTTTGACATGAAATGTACTCACTACCTTACTTATGTAAATGTAATCCTTCCACATCACCTTAACAACAAAATTAAAATTAAAAAAAGACAGATTCAGTTTAGCCATATGATCATGATCAAGACGTTTATTTTGTATTTTGTCTGTTTCAGTACTCAAGGACAGCTGTGAGATGGTATAACTTACCAGAGTAACGTATATTTTCATATCATATCATGAAGTAGGTTTTGAAAAAATGAAAACTGACTTTGTCAGAGTTTTTATACTTGATAAGTCACAAAGCCAGTAAATAAAAGGGCCGATAGAGGATTTCAGTCTATGAGTGACCAGGAAAGATGTGTTGATCTTGTTTGCTTGGGGCAATGGATTTTAAAAAGTGAAATCCTCACATGGAGATTTAATTTCTGCTAAAGGTCAACCTTCTTACAATCTTACAGAAAGATTCCAATTTAGGTCTACATCATCCATTCACATGTTAGAGCACCAGTATGACTGTCCTCCCTTTGTTCCCATGATAGCAAAAGCACATATGCTCTCATACAACAGAAAAGAAAACTGAATGAAATGTTATTTTTCTCATCACAGTTCTGTTTTCCCTGATAGCTTGAAAGTGATGTCTGGACAATCTTAAAAATAATTAAAACACGCCTCCATTTCAATTGAAATCAATCTTTTCATTTGAACTATTGGGGGAATTGTGGGTTCCTGGAGTTTTCATTATACCTGAACAAGGTCACAATATTAAATGTTTATGTTTGGCTTACTTACCTCCCTTCAAATATTTTAATGTGACTCTATGTCTCATGATATTTCTGTTGGAGCAGATCAAACATCAGCCCTGTCATCTATTTTATTACAGTCCTATTGGCACTTATTTTATAAAGATTATTTATTTGTTGCTAAACCCACTGACATTTATATATTTTTCAACCACAAAGTAAGACAACCTTGACTAGAGCAAGGTTTATAGAAACAACTTAATTGACCTCGTATAATAAATGTGTTCTTACTAACACTCAATGTTTTTGATCAAGAAAATGGAGGTCAGCCTTGGGTGAACATAAGCAGGACAAATTAGCATCAGCATCTTTGCCTCTTCCCCTAGCAGAATCATATGGACCTCAAGTCTTGCTGCTTTCAGATTTGAGTGTAAATCTCTTCTCTACTTTTGAACTCAAGATGTTATAGTTCCTTTCCCCTTTTTTGATAATAAAGATTTCATTGTTATGCGGGACTGTTGGTCACATGATCACATTCCTCTTAGGGAAACTAGACTTTTTAAAGAGGTCAACAAAAATGGTCTGTGTTCATTTTATAAAATAGTTTAACCAAAAGTCTGAAGAGTTTTGAAAGCATTAAAATTTAAGAATCTTTTTACGTATCCTATTTGTATCTCTGAATAACTATATGTAGATGGTATTGTCATTTGTCTTTTCCAAATAAGGAACCTGAAGTCCTATGAACGTAATGTCAATTGCATGGTTCAAGCACAGACTTTCTCACTTTCAAAACCATACTTGTCTCATTATCTATTGACCAGTCTTCCAGCCCATGAACATACCCTCTTCCAGACACTAATTGGTGAAGTACAGAAGAATTTTAAAACAATATAATAAGCAAATTAAAAATAAGGAAATTATAGGTTAAGATCATCCATGTTGCAACCATTCAAGAGTAACTATAGTATATGCAAATCTAAAAGCAGCATGACTTAAAACTCATGATTCTGCAAAAGAGGTAAAAGATAAAACAAGGCATGCAAAGGGCTTTTCCTATTCCACAGAGAAAGAATGGGTTGAATAAGTATTAGGAAGAAAAAGAACTGACATAGTAAAGCAGTTTCTACCTACAGTAACTTTATCTGACACCTAAAGAATATGGATAAATTCAGGATAGAAGTTGACTTATCAGACTGTAAAGAATGTAGGATAAGATCAGGATAGAATGTTGACCACTCAGACTACTATAATGAATGAAAAACATTCTCCTTTCTTTCTCTTTATTCCTTAATGACTACTCATTACAATATTTTTCTAAAAATTTTGAAATAACATCTTATTAAAAGGATAATGAATATTCAATGCAGAAAATGTTCCAAAGAATAAAAATGAAACTTATTAGGATGCACTTTGCACTGAGGATTTGTTTTGAGGGGATTTAATTTTTTGGGTTCTAAGTGTATATGCAAAACAAAACAACATTGAGATTCCACCTCACTCGAGTGAGAATGGCTATAATCAAGAATAGCAGCAGATCCTGGGAGCTCTTAATAGTTTTTAATCATACTAGAATTCACAATGTAAAGCTAAAAACGAAAACTAGACCATACTTAAATTGAAATTAATAACATGATTTTTAGTAAGACAATGAGATTCATTTGGAGAGTTCAATTTCCCATACATCAAAAGTTACTAGCGTTGATTCCTCTACCAGTGTTTATCCTCTTTTGTTTTCTATGTGAATGTGTAGTACTTAAATACAAATGAAAATCAAAATAAAGCAAAACCACCTGCATAGGTAATGTTGTGAAAATGGAGAAGTTAGGGATGCTGACAGTGTAACCTCTCTCTCTTGGAAAGTGAGACCCTTTGTACCTTAGTCACTTGTCTGTTACATGTCACTCAAACAAGAACAGAATTGCTAGGGGTTGGCAGAAGTAAATATTTAACTGCAAAATGGTACCACAAATTCAAATGAGTGCAAAAGGCATGATGGATCTATGTTGAACTGACATTCGGCAACTTCAAAATTAAAAACAACAATAGCAATGACTAACTACCCTAGTTGGACCCTGTCAGGGGAGCCCCAGACTATACTTTCACCTCTCACCTCCAGTGTGACAAAGAACTAATTGGATGCTATTCTTACGTCTGTATTTCTTGAGAGTGATGGTAGAAACCCTTCTGAATAGTCACCAATCCGGTAAAAAAAAAAAACAACATAATTCAGCATAGCTTAAAATGCTCTGTGACTGAAAGTATCTTAAAACTTCCTTCCCCAAAGTAACACTGATAAGACAGCAAAAGTATTTGCATCACCAGTTATTTCACTTCGGGCAATTTTAGTTCTTAACTTTTTCTGTTTTTTACAAGTACAAAGAGAGAAATAAAAATAAAATATAACTAACATTTTTAAACAATAAGCTTTCTGTACAGACATTATTCATGAGTGACATGAAGATATATGATCTTATTTACTTTAAGTAGCCAGAAGCCACAGAGAAAATGCTGTTCAAAAGAAAATGTTCCTATCCAGGCACAGGTGGCTCAGGCTTGTAATCCTAGCTACTCAGGAGGCTGAAATCTAAGGATAGTAGTTCAAAGCCAGCCTGGGCAGGAAAATCTGTGAGACTCTTAGCTATTGTATTAAACAGTTTCATTATATTTCTTTGGTCTCACCCTGTAGCTTTAATTAAAAGTGTCATTGACTTTAATTCCCAGGCTGGTTTTGAACTGTGATCCTTAGATCTTGACCTCTTGAATAGCTAGGTTTACAAGCATGAGTCAATGGCCAGTTCCACCTATTTTTCTTTACAATAAGATGGAACTTACTGAAGAGGATCTCAAACAATTAGTTGGACTAGTATAGTACTTACCAGTCAGACAGAAAATCCATTAGACTAGCGTGCAGGCTGCTCTGTCCACTCTTTGTGTGCTCTCTCCACCAGTCATCCATCCTTTCTCCATCAGGCAGTTGTCCCTGTGTCTCTCTGTCACTTCTACTTATTACTTTCTGATCCTATGGCTGAGTCTTACAGTTCCTATACCTTAGGTGATGCTTGATCAGTTGCCCTATTATAATTAGGTGTCTGAAGTGGACATGAAAGTTAAGGAAATATATCACTAAGGGAATATATACTAACACATTTTGACTTCAGGTGAGCTGTAAGAATTTTAATCATTTTTATAAATACATTCTTTTACAGTGAAAACGGGTTATACCATGGGGGAGGAACATAACAAAAAAACAAAAAGATCACATAGTACATTATAAGTACATTAAAAACAATACCAAAAAGAAAAAAACCACTTGTTTCCCTGTCTTCAGGTTCATTTCACTTAACATCATTTATATGGTCATATGGACATAGCTTTTGACCTTTTCTGCTTGTCCTAGATGTATACTAGTTATTGCAAATAAGGGAAACCATGGGGCCTATGTTTCTTTTTGCCTGGTTTACTTCACTTAATATACTTTTTTCCAAGTCTTTGTATTTCCTAACAAATGGGCTATTAGGGAGGGGAAGGGAAAAAGCAAAATGCTTAAATAAGGATACAAGTTGACCCATTGTAACAATGAGATGTACAAGACACTATGTTGAAAAACAACTTTGCAATTTGTGGGGAGTTGGGAGTATAGGTGTGGAGGTGGGAGGGAAGGGATGGTAGGGAAAACAAAGGAGGTGGTAAAAATGCTCAGTAGGAAATGTACTCATTACCTTACTCATGTATTCCCTCTGTACATTATTTTTACAATAAAAAAGTATTTAAAAATAAATAAATAAATACATTCTTTGGGCCTCACTTTACCTAAGTCTTCCATGAACATTCTCCTCAAGTACACAATATTTGTGATGTGTTTGTAATACCCCATAAAACTTTGTGCCCATAAACGTAGAATAAAATAAAACTTTGTGCCCATAAAGGGATGGTTCACACCTATAATCCTAGGTAATCAGGAGGTTGAAATCTAAGGATGGAGGTTTGAAGACAGCCCAGGCACGAAAGACCATGAGATTGTTGTCTTCAATTAATCACCAAAAAAGACCAGAAGTAGAGCTAGTGGCAGAGCACTAGCCTTGAGTAGAAAAGCTCAGAGACAGTATTCAGAACCTGACTTCCCTTTTTTTGGCACACCAAAAAAAAGAGGAATAAAAAAAGTGAAACTTCTTTCTTTACTCTATTGTTATTCTATACTACATGTCATAACTCCCTCAGAAGCCAGAGATCAGTTGAACCACTTGAAACCAAAAAAGACTGGTTCCTACATGATAGGGACCCAGTAAATATTAGCTCTATTATGAATTTTTAACTTTGACCCAAATTTACCTGAACCAAGTCATGACTTTCTACAACTTTCATTTATTTACACAGTCAAGAAAGCAAAGCATTCACAATTTGCATAATGCTTAAGGCTGAATTTGGATTGACACATTTGAAGTTGGCTTTGGTGAAAACAGATCAGTCTGCTCCCTCTCAAAGGAAGGAATTTATAAATAATTAGCATTGAGTGAGTGAGTAAGTGAATGAATAAAACTGTCACAATCAACTTGACCTTCAACTTCACCGCTAACCCTGAATGCAGGTTTTAGGGGACAGATTTCATACAGATGAAAGCACTTGCTAGTTGTATTTTGATTCTCTGTTGAAACTATGAAGCTTATTTTTATTCATTCTAAACATACATAAGAAAATGGCCCATCCGAATAAGACCCCACAGTTTGACCCTAATCAGCACTATATAGTATCCCTGAGTAAATCCGTTACTTAATTTGCTGTATAACAGCGATGGAGCTACACCCTGCTCTCAAGTAAACATCACTTTGCATTCTTCCCACACATGTCCTTTCAACATCAGCAGCACTTTTGAATCAGAATTTAAGATTTTCTGCAGGTCTGAAGAAAGCTTTCCTTTGTAAATCAATGGTAGTCTAATAGCATTAGCAATTTGCCAAGAGAAGAGTGATAACCCCATTGTAGCTTGGTTGACAACAAACACTTTGGTAATTTCTCAGGAAAAGTATTTCCTGTTGATCATTAAAAGCCAAAATTTGAGTCACTTCCCCCCTCTGGGTTAAATAAATACTATTAGTTTTTCAACTGTGTACAGTAAATATGGATTTCAAGACTTGTTTGTCTGCATTTCTTAAAACATTTATGAACATTGAACAGATGAATTTGTTTTAGGCATATTTTTTATTTGAACACTTTTCCCAATGGTTTTTAATATGGATACTGTTCATCACATATTGAATAAAGCAACTTTTACTTTATTTAATGTCTTGACCCAAATCACATTGTCTCCATAAATATTTTACAGTCTGTGTGCAACAAAAGCGTGATTACCAAAGTCATGTCTGCACTTGTAGGTAATATACCATAAAAAATGGATTATTTTTTCCTTTTCTTGTTTTTCAGAGAGGGAATTGGTGCTCACATTTGCCCAAGTGGATTTTTTTTCTTTTTCTACTCTGTGTCTCTCCCCCCCCTCCTCTTTCTCTCTCTCTCACTAACTAGCTCCTTAGGGGTAAAACGTTGGAAACATAGGTCTGTGTCAAGTTACTATCTCCATAAAATTCACAAAAGAATAAGAAAATATTGCTTATGTTCCAGCTGCTCTTCTCTGAACTAAGACATTTGGAAACCTCCATTATCCTGATAAATAGAATGACACTATGCCATGACTTGTTAGGAACAAGTTACATTACTATTTAAATTTCTTTTTAAATCAAATAATCATTTCTTCTTAGAGCAAGAATCTTGCTTTCTTTGAACAGCTGATCTATCATATCTCAATAGTAGAATACTTAAATTTTACATTTATCTTAACTTTGAAAACTCCATATATCATCCTTTGTCTTTATAATACAGAAGTCAAGATACATGTTTTTGTTTGTGAAATGAAATTATGTGGGGTAGCAAACAGTGTGGGGATTTTGTTACTGTTTTAGCCCCCCCTTATTCAATTCTGATGGGATAATCATTTATTGCTATTTAATTCTAATCAAATCACGTAAAGTCTATGTACTTAATAGCAATCTTCCTAAATTTGCAAAGACAAAGTAGCCTTTTCACAAAGGGAATCTCTTTAGCATTTGTGTCAATTAATAGCTGGTCCAGATAAAACACATCCTGTCTTAAGTATTTTTATGAAGATTAGAGAAGCAATCAAATGACTACATATTTATATGTCTAGGCCTTTCTATCAGCTCAAAATAAAATTTCAGTGTCATATTTATGTGAGACAAGCATAAAGTATGCTTCTACAAGTATATTTTGTGAATATACACAGAAGAAGCTTTGCTATAATATATTACAAGTATTACCCCAGAACTCTTGGTAAAACAACATGAAGACAACTTAACACTCCCTTGCAAACACAATTAGATTTGTGCAATGGCTACTGCTTATGGTTTCCTCAGATCTTCCTCTCTGAACTTCCAACAGTAAACACTGCTTCTCTTGGACATGGGCTGGACACGGACAAGGTAAAGCCTGGCCACTATGAGTGCTCTAAGGGACTGGTACCAATAGTATCAGAAATGGATCAAAATTGTTCCCCTGGAGTCTCTCACACTGGTGCTGACAGAGAAAGGTAGTCTTTTCTTGAACATTCAGGATACTATAGAAAGGCAGGTCTGAATGACCAATCACTGAATCCCCTGTCTAGGCAATTGACACCAACACAGAGACAAAAAGAGATGAGAGATGAAGCCAAAGCCAGCTGGGTGGCAGTGAAGTTTCTAGTTCCACTTTTATACAAAGCCAGATTTACTTCTGAATGTCTAGTAATCAGGTCATGTGAGATAACAAATCCCTCATTTTTGCTTATATATTTTGACTCAGATGTCTTTTTCAGAAAAAAAACAATCCTGATCTGATGTCTTGATTTGATGTTGGTATAATTTGGAGAGGGGAAGGAAAAAACAAGTTGTTTAAATAGGGATACAGGTGGACCCATTGCAACAATGAGATGTACAAGTCCTTATGTCGAAAAACGAACTTTACAACTTTGGTGGGAGCGGGGTGGGGGGGTGGGGAGCTGGGAGGGCAGAAATGGTAAGGGAAAACTAAAGAGGAGGCAACAATGCTTGATAAGAAATGTATTCATTACCTTGCTCATGTAATTGTAACCCCTCTGTACGGTATTTTCACAATAAAAAAACTTATTAATTATAAAAAAAGAAACAAAAAATTCTGATCAATACAACTGACAAGTGAATTAATATAATTAGAAGTCTTTCAGATGTCAATTAACAAAATTTGAAAGTGTTATGGTTCAAAGTTCTCTCTCATAAGTTTGTTTTGGTACTGGAAACTTTGATATTTCAATTCAAATTTAAACAATATGTAGCAAAAATTATTATGAAAAGCTTTCCTATATTTAATTTGAGGATTTCAGAGGAATTATGACTGTGTCTTACTTTCCTCTTGTACACTTACTAAAAAGTAGTTGCTCTGCTTGTACGTATAAAATAATTTTTTAGATTAAAAATAACTTGTTTGATACAGGTGGACCCATTGCAACAATGAGATGTACAAGTCATTATGTCGAAAACAAACTTTACAACTTTGGTGGGGGCGGGAGGGAGGATGGGAAGGTATGGGAAGGGGAAACAAAGGAGGAGGCTACAATGCTTGATAAGAAATGTACTCATTATCTTGCCCATGTAATTGTAACCCGTCTGTACAGTATTTTCACAATAAAAAAATAAATAAAATTTTTAAAAAAATAACCTGGGAGCTAAAGTTATTGACCATGCTAAGGTTATAGTTCTCTGAGAGTAAGAGTAGAAACATAAACTCTACCTTAAACAAAGTTCAGTGTTATCTACTTTCCTTAAATAAGATACATTACAAACACAAAGGTCACCTAGAGATACTATTTTGCAATCTGAGGTTTGAACTCAGGTTCGCACACTTGATAGACTGTAACTGTAACTCTATCACTGAGCCATACTTCCAGCCATTTTCCTCAGAGGTTATTTTTCAGGATAGAATCTTACTTTCAACAACCTTGTCATGCACCTGCTCCAGCTACATTGGACTTCCTGTAATTTCTAGGATTATAAGTGTGTACTACCATGTCCAGCTTCCCTCCATGGAGTCTCTCTGACTTTCCTGGACTGGCTGGTCTCAAACCATGATCCTTCCTTCTCAGCCTCCTAAGTCGCCAGAGTTACAGGCATGAGCTTGGCTTGTGTCATCGCTTAAAAAATTATTTCAACCTTCATGTTAAAAAAAGAAAAGACAAACTTTCAGATGAATCACTTCTACACATGAGACTTTTATTTTTTTACTGGCCTTGACATCAGGTTGTGTGATATGTCATCACAGAAACAACCACTGACTTGGGAGGACTGTGGTGCATATGTGCTGTTCATCAGGTAAGTGTCCTTAGGCTAGGCAGGTTTATGGAATTCCACTTCCCTGAGTAAGGAGTTTGAAGAGCCAGCATGTCTCTGTCCTCTTCCTCCTTTTCCTTCTCCCTTTATCCCATGCCGTTATTTGAGAAATGATAGTTATTTAGCTCGGAGACTCAGTGCCTCTTTCCCAATCAATCTCTTTTCTCCCTGTCTGTCTGCCAAAAGTGGGGGAGGGCTCTCTGGGCTTGGCAGCTGTCAGCCCATCATTATGGACTCGCTGTCCCAGCTGTACTGCTTAGATTGGTGTGGTCACAGGGGGGGTTTACCCAAACAGGCTCTCAGGGGAACAGTAACATACCTCTTGATTTGGCTGTGAAGTTATACTTGTGCTTATTAATAGACAAGATAAGAGCCTGGTGTTCTATTCATCCATGTTTGAACTAATTATTCAATTTGGATCTAAGCTGATTATAATACTGATAGATAACCATACTATGTTGATAAGAGCAGCAAGCAGTGGCCAAGAGCCTTGACACAGGGCTGCCATTTGGGTTTATCAGAAAGGAAGAAGGTGGGGGGAGGAATATGAAGGAGATGAAGAAGCTGCTTTGGTTGATTAGCAATGTGCTGCATGGGACCATTTATAATGAAGCATATCATTTAAATTTTCCTTTACAAATGAGTCCAATGCGTGTTGCAGGCTGCAGGCTCTGTTAATTGTCACAAACATTGCTTTTTTTTTTTTTTTTACATTATTAGCTCTTTGGCAGGATCTCCATTGTTGACTAAAAAATTGGCATGATCAGAGCTTGCTGAATAATTTAGGTGGTTGGCAGCTGGAGAAGGAGAACACACACATCTAGGCAGACAGACATGCTGCTTGAGCTCTTTATATAATAGGATTGTATACAAAGCAGAGTACAGTCAGCAGTGACTTCTGTGTCTGTTTATAGGTAAACACTGATGTTAGTTTTATAGGAAAACTGGAGGGATACTTCTCACAAATTGCATGCAGCATATGAGGCAGATGCACTGGAGGACTGTTCAGATGACTTGGATCATCCCTGGCTCTCACAGAATACGATTGCTGGGCTCTCCACACACCAGCGCTTGGGTTGCTGCTACAGTGGGGGTATCTGAGGCCTTGACCACTGGCCACAGCTGCAATATTAGGAAGTAGAGCGGCTAGAAACTCTGAAATCTTTCAGGAAGTAGACTGCAAAGACCAGTGAGTCACAAAGTGTAAGAGACAAGTTCACCTGGGAAGTGCATATACAGCACTATGATGGCAGGAAGGTATGGTTAGATCTAGGTAGAAGGACATGAAGAAGGTGATGGACAATATCAAAAATACTTAATTCAATGTGCATTTCTACATGAGGTGGACCCACTGATTCTCCTTCACCTGGTACTGCTTAGGACTCCGTAAGGTTCAAGGGAAAAGAAACCCCAACTTTCCAAGATACAAAAGCTCAGGTACAAAGGGAGACTTGGAGAGATCCCAATGTTGCCACAGGTTACTGGTTTATGGGCTCTGCCATCGGACTTTCTTTCCAGCATGCAGGCTTCCTTCTCAATAAAAGGCTCATTGTCACCCTGGTGACAAATTGGTTAGTTAAGAATGAATGGATGAGGACATGACTGAAAATTCTGAGAGTGAGTCTTGGTATTCTATCAGCCAAACTGAGTCACAGACTACTATCCATAGCCAGATGTAAGTCTGGAAAGAACAAGGTACACAAAAATTCAAAAGGATAGATAGTAGGTGGTCAACATAAAACAAAGAAAATCAAAGCCAGTAAAAGTGAAAGAAAGAGTACAGTTATCAATTCTCTTTGCTTTTAATTTTTTTTTTTTAGGAAATGAGGTTAATTTCTATTTCCCTGTCTTTTCCATTAGCCTGGGAGCAATTGTTGGTAAAGAAATGTTACTTTAATGAAATACATAGGCAGGTCTGAGTCCTGATCAACCCCTCCTCCATCCCCTCCCCGGGTTTGAGGACATATCAAGAATTAAATTGTGGAATTGCATCATCACAAGACAGTAGGAATTGCCTTGTAGACTAACATGTTGAACCCTTCTGTGCCTTCATGGCTTTACCATTAGCCTATAGAAAGCTGAATCCACCATCATTTATCTAAATCTCCATAGCAAATTAATCTGTTTGTGTCACCTATATCGATCCTTGAATTTTAGATACTCCTCAGGGAAAAACTAGAGAGACATTATAAAGCTATGTCCACTCTTGTGTATTTTTTGTGGGTATTTTATGCTGCTTTCCTACTAGTTGGATAGTAAAGTGAAAGCCATGTTGATTTGAGTCACTTCCTGTCAGCCTTTGTATTCGGTCTATCTTTTATAGTTTGCTTGCCTCAGCACACAGAAAATACTGTAGACTAAACCAGTTGACCCTCAGAAGATAAAATCCAAGGCCATGGATCAATCAATTACACAAATCTGCCATTTGAGAAAACTTCATAATATAATATAAGACTATTAAAATTGTATTCCTGTGGGGGGGGAGAGAAGGAAAATAGAAGAAAAATGTGGGAAGGGGTAACAAGTGTGAAGAAATGTACTTACTACCTTACTTGTGTAACTATAAGCCCTCTTGTATCACCTTGACAGTAAAAAAATTTTAAAAAATTGTATTCCTTTCAATAAATGAGTCTTTCAGCAAGTCTTTCATGATATTACTTTTTCAAGAGTCCTATTTTTTTAAAGGACATCTTTAATGAAAATGTAGCTAGGACTATGGCTTACATCCTAGGAATGTTTTCTACCAAATTATCTACCTCATCTCTTCTTTCATAGGCTTTCAGCCTCATGGTATAATTTAACTAGTTATGGTCTTCTGGATGAGCAATTCTATATTGTTTCATGTAGACAAAAATGATATGTAAATATTATAGGATTATATATAGAATGATATGTTTTAATATATACGATAAATAGGACAAGATAAAAGGGGAGATGTTGATTTCTGCTTTCTGATCTGAACCAATGATAGTTTGATATTTTTGTATAAATCACAACCTCTTACCAGTGCAGCATTGTGGTACACTAACGTCTTCTGAGATTTGGAGGTCATTTTTTGTCTATAGGCCACTGGCATCATACTTCTCACTGAGTTAATAATTACCTTAGAATATTAAGTTAGAAATGTATTATTTCAGAAGGTAGCAAGAAAGCCAATAGCATTACTAGAATATAGATATAGATATAGATGTTTATGATATGTCAATGCAATTACTAGTATGATAAATTATTTCTGAAAAACACACACATATATTATTATGTTATGTTTGTGTTCTGCATTCTACCTATTAGTGAAGATAAGAGAAAAATATTGAAATTGGCATTACAGAGTAAAAATCTTAAGAAATCCTAAACTAAAAAATTGAAAACGATAATTTAAACTACATTTTGATATGTCTCTTACCTAAATGTTCCTATTCTGTCTGGCTTTTTCAATCACTTTTTAATTATTCAATCATTTACCTACAAATTAGTTTTTAAAAATTAATAGGTATCAAGCATTGTGTAAAGTCCTAGCATTATAAGAGATAAAAACACAAACCCAGTCTTAAAGAGATTGAATCTGGTAAGGTGAAACTCACAAACCATCAGTTTATCAAAATGCCTTTAGTGGGGGCTACAGTAAGGTTTGCATGGAGCCATTGGTGGAGGGGTAGGATGCATCAGGAGTCACTTTCTGAAGAAACAGTGCCAACGCCAAGTTTGAAAGCCCTAGCTGTATTACTTAACACTAGGGAGTTTGTGAGGAGCAAAGCATAGGTAGGGAAGGAAGAGAATTAGTGTTAAAAAAATATGTCCAGATAACTATGCTTGAAACCTAGATTCCAAGAGCAATTAAAGTTGGAAAGGTAAGTAAGTTCGTCTAAAAGATATTGAAGGTACCACTAATCTATTTTGAGTTTTAGACCTAAAAGTCACTCTAGAAGCAGATTATAGTAACATTAGATCAGACTAGATGGTGTAAGAACAATTCCAGAAATGGTGAAGGTTGGGCTGGGAAGGTGGCTCAGTGGAAGAGCACTTGCCTTGCGTGCCTGAGGCCCTGGGTTCGATTCCTCAGCACCACTTAAGCAAAAAGAAAAAAAACCAGAAGTGGCGCTGTGGCTCAAGTGGTAGAGCGCTACCCTTGAGCTGAAGAGCTGAGGGACAGTGCCCAGGCCCAGAGTTCAGACCCCACGACCGGGGGCCTGAAAAAAAAAAAAAAAGAAAGAAAGAAATGGTGAAGGTTAAAGTTAGAGTGCCGCCAGCAAGAAAATATAGCTGAAGCAGAATTGAGAGACTTAAGGAGATAGAGTTAAAGAGGCTTAATTTATTCTTCTTTGTCAGTTTCAAGCACAGGTATTCTGTTCCCTTAAGTTTATCTGCCATTTACTTTTCTACAAACCTACTAATGTCTCTATTAACAAGCATATCTCTTTCCTTGCTTTGCTCCAGGTAAAAATGGATGACAATGGCTTCCAAATGTGTCTAACTATGGACCATATTTAAAAGTGCATTAAAAACACAGGTTTGAATATGCAAAAGAAACAAGATGCTTTCTTAGTTAATTCTGCTGTGTTTTCTGAAAGAGGATAAGGTTAGAATACAGTTACATGGAGATGAACACACCAGCCTTCCACTTAGGGTCTGGTTGCTACAGCACTGTTGTAGAGTGTTTAAAAAACACATATGAAAACAAAATTTTTCCAATAATGTCCAAAGTGGACATTATTGTACTCTACAATAGGCTATGCATAAAGCAACATTTGAATATCATTTGCAGCACTTTTATTACTATCCTTATGCTTCCAGAATGAACATCTGATTACTATTAAATTTTATTCTCCTGGAAAAATGATTCTCTTCAGTCATGTAAGCATTCTTGAATTATAGCCAAAGAAATATGTTTCAGTAGTTTCTTACAACACAGATTTCATTATGTATTAATGAATCAAACAAACCAATGCTCTAGTACACGATTAGAGGGCTTTTCATGCAACTATTCATCCTTCTGAACATGCAATCAAAGGAAGCCAGATCCATATTATGACTGCCGACTAAAAGCATCACAATTGATGAATTTACCAATGTAATTTTAAATAAGTTTCAGGAGTCTACATACAAAAATGATACTAACACATTCCCAAAGTCCCAACTGCTACCACTTTCAGGTGATTGCACTCTAATATTCCATCTTGGTAGCAAGGAGGGGGTGACACTGAGGGCACAAGGAATTTGGAAAACTGTGCTAAGTGAGCCAAGTAAACAGGAAATATCTGTTCCTAACCCTCAACGATATTATGACTGAGGAGACAGTCTACTAGTAAAATGTAGCAAAGGAAGGATGAGAAGGGAATTGTCATGTGTAGTTGAAGTGATTCAGGTAATTTCATGATAAACATTGGAGGTTTCTCTGCCCTGGCTTTAAAAACTCAATGGGAGGATCACATTAAGCAGATTAGAAATAGTAGCATATATCTGCAATGTGAAATGGGTTCTTTAAAATTTTCTTCTGAATATCTCACATTTATTTGAAATTTAAAAGGGGATTGAAATTGACAATCAGAATAAATACCTTGAAAAAGAAATCCAGTTTTTGTCCTGTTTTGTATTTTTAAGTAACTGTGTTTGAAAGTGAGGAGACTGGCCATTGGTCTTCCTAACACACATTTCCCTCGCTTTATCTCTTGATGACTATAGTATACCCCTCCAGCCTCCTTTCCAGATCTTTCCATCTTCATCCAGGTCTTTCCTCATACCCAGAGACTATGATATAAGCATTGTATATAGGTCCTTCTGAAACAAGCCCCTAGTGTTTATAAATGTACAATCCATGTTGAGCACCATTAGGAACTTTTTGAGGACAGAGATTCCACAAACCTATCTCTTAGGCAGAGCCTACAACATTGTGACAATATTCATTAGATGAAGGTGAAGATAACTACATCAAAAATGATGGAAAATTAAAAGAAAAAAAGAGAACCCAATCCGTTGACAAACATCCCATAGTTTCATTATTTCTCATGAATAAACATTTATTTATTTGAATATAATTATGGCAACTCTTAAGTCTTTGAGCTGACAAGAGCCTCTGGAGTACAAGAACCTTTCAATAAAGAAGCAACAGTTGGTTATAAATCATTCATGGGGTAAGAGATTCTTACTAGATTAACAATGGTATTCACTTTGATGAATCTCATAAAGATTTAACACTGGGCTCATGAAGATCTTCATGATGAAATACAGAGACCTAAGGCTACTTGTGCCCACCTTATTATAGGATGCCCAAGATGTAGAAAAAAAAAAAGAAAGAAACTGGAATTTGATTACACTGCTCAAAATCGCCATAAATTAAGATGGCTGATTCCTCTCAAAATAGAAGGCAGCTCTTACTACATACACATGAGAACTACAAGGCTAAAATATAATGTTAGAAATCTTAGATAGCAAGAGACATTTTAAAAGCAAAATTGCATATTCCATTCCATTCTGTTTCTCTTTCCAGAAGACTAAGTAGATCCCTCTAAAAAGGAGTCCATAAAGGAAAGAAGGACTGATAATCTTGTTGAGAACTAAACCAAACCATCTCTGGAATGTTTATCATGTGCCAGAGACCTTGTTAAGACTGGTGTATTATCTCACTTGATTCCTAAAATAACTCTTTGAGATAAATACTCATCCATCTTTAGGAGCTTAATTGACCTGCTGAAAGATTTTCAACAGTAAGTGGCAGAAGTGGCTCTCAACCAAGCCCTGTTGACAACAGGACACACTCCTCAGCTCTCTTCCTACTACACCATCCCTACAAGCCTCCAACAAGCCTATATTTACCTTGTAAATTATAAAGAAGAGTCGGGTGCCAGTGGCTCTTGCCTGTAATCCTAGCTACTCAGGAGGCTGAGATCTGAGGATTGCAGTTCAAAGCCAGCCAGGGCAAGAAACCACTCAGAAAACCAGAAGTGAGGCAGTGACTCAAATGGTAGAGCGGTAGCCTCAAGCTGAACTGCTAAGCAACAACGTCCAGGCCCAGAGTTCAAGTCCCACGTCAGACAAAAAAAAAAAAAAAAAAAGATTACCACTGAGTGTCCCTTCTGAAGAAACCTTTTCTTGCTTTCTTCTTTCCATGAGCAATGTACCCGTTTAATCATGGGAGTCAGAATTTAGAATTTCTGTAGTGCCTGACACAATCAAGAAAGTTATTGCTAGCTCAATCTGTGTTCTCAATGTCACTATTCAAAAGTCTAAGTAATTTAAGTGTTCTGATGAGGGGTGTGTGTGTGTGTGTGTGTGTGTATGTGTTCATGTGTGTGTGTGTGGTGTGTATGAGTCTGTGTCTGTGTCTGTATGATGCTTTTCCATGGATTGGACCCATCATTAAATACCAGAATATCATCCTAAGTATCTTTTCAGGTATTTAACATGGAGGCTTTACATTGTTCAGTTCATTTTAAAAATTATTCTGTAAATTATGAAGAAGCTTAAAATTTGAGGCATTATAACTTGCTCAAGATCAGAAAGGGTAAGAATTCAAATGTGATGGTTCTGTCTCTGTGTACATCAACTACCACCTAAGGAAAGAACTGGTGATCTGGATATTTTTGCATTTGACAACATAGCCACCTCCTCTTCTTTATTTTTTAGAGTTAATTAGGAACTTAAGAATCTTCTTGTGTTGGTCTTTAATTAAACAAGTAAAAAAAAAGATATAATGGATGCTAAGATTTCTAAAGAAAATTTAAGTATTTAAAAAAAAACCCTAGAAACCTTCTTTTCTAAAATGCATCCATTGAATAAGGATATGCTTGTGTGGAGGAAGATGCTATCCAAGACCACTTGGATCCAACCAAAGACGCTTTTCAGAGAAAATCCAGTACTTGAGTAAAACATTTTTCATCTGATCACAGCCAAACATTTTATTTTTTTCAAGTAAAACCAAGTGCAAATTGTGTTTGTTTTTGAAATTATGATCTCTATATTACAAGTGAAATTCCACACACCAAAGTGTGAGCTTATTTTGATAAAACCACATTTCAGATTCCACATGCAACTGGGTATAAAATCAGAACATGTGGTGTGGGGTTTTCATAAAAGTCAAAATCTGATAATTAGCACCAAAACTGTTCTTTGGAATATGAAAGTATTGGAGATAATAGAAATGAAATCTCATGGAAATGCCAAGAATTTCTCTTCTGGTTAAGTTCTATTAAATACCACAAAACACCAAGGTGGCACACATTTCAAATCGATTATACACTTCTTACTAATAAAAAAGAGATGGTTATGATTTTATGACTTCTTATTGCTATAAATTTTCTATACTTCAAACAAGGATATGGTCCAAAGAGAGATTTAGGTTAGACTTTATGAGAAGAAAATGGAACTCAAAAGTTCCTGACCACAGTGTAACATGTATCTTCATTTGGGGAGTATGCATGTATCTGTACATCTTAATTCTTTCATCTTTAATAATAGTAAACTAAATTTTAAAAAATCTACCTTGGCATGTTTCCAGTCTGAATTGGTGACTGGATCTTGATTCTGTTGATTTCAATAGCTCCTTCCTCTTACCCTGCTCCCCAACACACCTCAAGCCTGTATTATTTAGTAGAGGAACTGTGAGATTTAATGTTTCAAGAATTGGCAGCAGACTACACCAGCAGTCTTGAAACAGCAGCATACTGTATTTATTTGTATACCACATTTCATCCATTGTATGTAATTCTATCTCCAAATTTAACATTTGTTGGTGATTACATAGGGAATGATTCTGTTTAAGTCAAAACAGCAGTCAAAACAAGAACAATGGTATATTGTAACTTGGATGTGAACTAAATAGCCAATGCCAAGTTGTAGGAAAACACCAATGGCTTTCATTTCAAATAATACATGCTATTTTTATAGAAAGTAAGCCAAACCTTTAGTTATGCAGGAAGACCATTTAAAATAGCTAAAGGTTATTAACTTGTAATGAAATATACCAAAACAATTTCTTACAAGATAGTTTTACCTCTACGACTAAGACTAATGAATGTGGACTTTCCAATATATGTTTAACATCTAAATTATATTAATTTTAAGGCATTTAACAGTGTTAACACAATTATTTTTTGGATAGATAGATAGAATGACACATGACTTAATGACAAAGACAGATGTCAAATACCCTTAAATGCCAAGAAATTTAAACATTTTTTAAGTTACTTAGATTTGAGGATACAAAATATAGATCTGATCTATATTTACCTTGTGTACAGCAAGGTACAAATGTATTTCATCAAGTAAAGGAGCACAAGTCATTAATGTCATACTTGTAAATTATGGGTCCCAACCAAATTCATCACTTTATGTTCTTTTGAGTTTTGACAAAATCATTTAGCCGGGCACTGGGCATAGGAAATTATGCTACCATCTGGGAATATGAGTACAAAATGTGGAGGAAGAGCCAAGGACTACAAATGATGGTCCCACTGCACTGCCCAAATATCTTATGTCTCTAAGTGGCCTCATATGCTTAATGTGTTCCTTTCTGGCTGAGTCTACACAGCACAGCACAAGCAAATAGTGGATAGTGAATGGTTGGATGAAGTTTTTAATAAGCTAGCTTGTAAAACTCTTCAGCAAAGTAGAAGACCATCATCAAAGACTATCTTTGAAATCGGTGGCAATCACTCCACCTTCTGAATCTGTTTACTTATCCATCAAATGCACAGATATTACAAGAGGATCTTCAGTTCAGTTTTGTTCAAGGGTCTTCTCTCATCACCTATAATATGAGTTGAAAGGAGTGAACAGATGAATAAGATGTATTTCTATTGCAGAGAAATTTATAGCCTAAAGGAGAAGTAATATATCAATCAGTTAGAGATAATGTGAGGTCAAAAGAGACAGAGAGACAGATTTACAGATCTTTATTGGGAATTTAAGGCTTCTTTTTATAAATACATCTAGTAATTCTTCTCCACATATTTTTCTCAGGAAGATATGTGCTGTTGTCAGGGATTAGGGTGGAAATTTAAGGAGTATGAAGAAGGACATGGGACAAGATCCATGGTCTTTGCTTCCAAGAAAAAAAATCTAGGAAAAAAAATAACACAGAAAAGCTAAGAAACCTCACAATCAAATGACTTAATTATCTCTCAGCTGGCTTATGAAATGTTGGAGTGATTTATCAGTCCTACTTAGACTACAGGCCAGAAAAGAAACATTCTGTCTCCTTCCTAATAAATACAATTTTTGTACTCGATAAATGATTGCACAAGTCTGACAATTACAGGACTGGTCAAAGAACCCACAAAATGTGTTTGACCTTGTTCTAACTCAAACATAAAAGATTTTACTGATAAGTTTTATGTTTAAAAATTGTAAATAGTCCAAACATTTCATTTTAATTTTAAGATTTAGAAGACCTTTGAGTTGAAATGCCAATAAGATGGTATTTTTAATATTCTATATTTTAAAACTACTTTATATGATGTATTTTCTTTGTACAACCCTCCCCCCAAAAACAACCAGCTAGAAGGGCTACCTAAGTAGTTCTTTATGACTATAGTTTTCACTCTGAACAGTGATAAACACGCTAATAATTCATGCTGACAAAATTTTGAAGGTAAAAATAATATTTTAAATAAGAAGATTGTAGGTTTGCCTCCAAATAGATTGGAATATAGCTGATTGATTCCCATTTTTTTTTTTTGCTGTGTGTGGGTTCAGTGCTTCGAGATGGGAAAATATCTGAGAGTCGAGGGAAAAAAGTCTTTGCCAAGCAGATGCTGGGAAATTGCCAGCTGAAACAAAGTTGTGATGTTGGTGACAACAAGATTGGTTTCTAGAGGATATTTAGAAAGCAAAGAATATGGCTTGCTATCATTTCCCTCAGGAAGGGACTGGATGATGGGCTATAGCACATTACCAGCTAGTATCTTGCTTCCAAACATCTGGATTTCTAGTCTCATCCATTTAAAAATGATTTACTCATTGTAGCTTGTTGTTTTGTGGAGGTTTCAGCCAAAAGAGAAATCACTCAGCCACCTCTTCCCCAGACATCCATTTCTGAGCTTGCTCTGCCACAATCTTCTGTAAAAGATCTCAAGAATCTTACCTTTCAATCCCTTTTGCTTCTGACAAGCACATCTAATAGCTAAAGTTCTATTGGTTGCTTTTAACATCAATGTTTATCAAATCAGGGATACTAGGAAAATTCAAACAAATATGTCCCAAACAATGAATATGTTTGCCTCAGCTACTTAGATAGTTGAAAGTTAAAAAATATATTTAAGTCTCAAATTAAAACCAAACATTGATTTATAATCTACATTATTTTGTTGATAAAGAACAGTAATTGGCAGTCAGCTTTTTACTTCAGAATCATTTTGGACACTTTTCTGAATAGATGCTCAGACCCTAGGCTAAACCTACGATAGCAGATGGGATACAAGCCTGGTTATTTTGAAAACTATCCTGAGCCTTTATTAAAACAAAACAAAACAGTTTGGGGGTTTAATTCTACTTAGCATAGGTATATAACATCATGGCATATAGTACACTGTACAGGATCTTGTATGTGTAGTAGGGCAAGAAAGAGGAGGGCAGATTGTATGCATGAAAAACAAAACAATTTACAACTAGATTACTAAAAAGAGCAAGAATGTAACAAAAGTAAGTACTATAATGTTAATATCTTTAAAAGTATTATTGCTACATACTAACCACGAAATATCAGAATATGAGAATTTTTTAAATTATAGTTGAAAATACAAAAAAAATCAATAAATAAATCCATCAAAATCTGTGGGAAAAAATAAAATATTATTGAGGCTAATGAAAAGAAATCTTAAGACACTAGATGGCTCAAGGAGTAAAACATGGCCATTCTCATTAATCAATAATGTACAATCCAAAAAAAATCCTAACACATTATTTGTTTGTTTTTGTTTTGTAAGTTGACAAGCTGTTTGTTAACTGTACAAGAACATTCAGATCTCTCTCAGGAAGGATTGAGGGTTTTCCTCTCTGTCTTGGTTACAAGTGTAATCAGGCAACCATTAGGCTGAAGGAACAATCTGTCACAAACCCTTGGGAGAGGAAAGGGAGAACAGATGATCAAAGCAGTAATCCATCCAGTTGATCTTCCAGCCTATCGATGGGCGAATAACTTCTTTTCACCATGTGTTTCTGCAAGGTTTACAATGACCTATGAGAACGCATCATCTTCCCAAAGGAAGTGACATCAGCAAGATTGTGAAATAAGAATTTTGCAGCATCATATCTCTGCAGCACATTGATTTTTCATAGCCTTTCATGGGTGAGAGCAACTTGGTAGAGGGCCAGGAGGCCATCAGAAAAGGTCTAGCATACCAGTGGAGAGAAAAACAAAGTGTGCATACACACACACACACACACACACACACACACACACACACACACACACACCAAAACAAAAACAAACAAACAAAAATCACAAAAAGCCTAGAACTAGATGCATCAAAGAAGTAAGTTTACTGTTCCTGTCACCCTCCTTCAAGGAGGCAGAGCCCAGCACCTCAGCCCATGATTCTTTCCCTGGGGCAAAATGAAAACATAGCCTGACTATTCCAATTGCTGAGGGTAAGGACCAAGAGATCCACCTTTTCTTCAGATCTTTGTAGCAGATCCTCCTGAAGATCAGCAAGGAAAATAAGTGGGGACTCTCAGAGTCAGAAAACAAAATTCAAGAAAGAAACCGCCTCATGGTCAGCAAGCCTGTCTACAAGCTTATAATAAGTGCCTTGCCTACAGACCCTCTCCTTGCAGCTAACATATAGACATTCCTGACATGGTATACATTATGACTGCCTTCCCAGTTACTCGCCTCCATCAGAATGAGTGAGCATTGTAGGTAGCATGCAAGCATGCATAGTCATCCAGCTTGATTCCATAAGATTGAAACAAAGCAGACAAACATGGGCATTTCTGGGGAAATTCCTTATTTCAGAGAAAATAAATAGGAAACCTGCAGTACCAGGCTTGGCTCTGTAAGTCAAAGGGAAGACATAGAATCTAAAGAATCCCCCATTCACAAGAGTGAAAAAGTAATTTGCAAACAATACATCTATAGATATGTCTGAGAGAAGGTGTCTCTTTTCAAGAGGCAATCAGGAAAAGCCAGAGAAAGGTGACTATTTTTTTCAAATGTGAACATACCTAGTAAAGGTATCAAGGAACATAACAAAGCAAGAAAACATGATGCAAACAAATAATATTTCAGCAACGGATTCCACAAAAATGGAGACAACACCTGTAATCCTAGCTACTTGGGAGGCTAAATTGCAGAGGATTTGGATTTGAAGCCAGACTGTATGGAAATGTCTACAAGACACTATCTCCAACAATAACTAGCAAAACTAGGCTAGGGATGCCAGATGAGTAGGCATACCAAGCTAATGGGAGGCTTTGAATTCAAACACGAACACTACCAAAAACATAGTGGAGACAGATGAGAGATTTGAACAGAGGAAACAAGCTAAGAGATAAGGGATAGGAAATTTAGGATTATCTAATTGAAAAAAGGAAGACGACAATGAGTGAGAAAATATTAAGGAAATTTATATGACTGTAGGACAATATCAAGAGATATGTGTAAGAACTCCCAGAAGACAAAAAGAAAATGTTAGAAAGCTAATTTAAAGAAACAATGGCCAAAACCCTTCTAACTGTAGAAGAGATGTATGCCTGCAAGTATACAAGCACAAAGGGCTCCAAACAGACCAAACAAGATTTCAATAAGACATATATAAATAAAATTATTAAAAGTCCAAGATAGTGTTTATTTATCCATTTTTGGTTTGTGTTTGTTTATTGGAGTTACTAGGGTTTGAACTCAGGGCCTTTTAATTGCAAAGCAGGTATTCTACCATTTGAACCATGTCATCAGCCCTTTTTGATTTTAGTTATTTTTGGAAAGGCTGTCAATCTTTTGGTAGCTGGGATTACAGATTAACCACCATGCTTGTCTTATTTTATTGAGACTGTGTCTTGAAAATGCTTTACCTGTAATGACAGAGGCAGGAAAATCTCAGTTACAGGACAAAGACAAATTTAGTGTAATACTTTTGTTTTTGGTTTGAAAAACTAGCAAAGTAAAATAATGGGGGCTTAAATAAGTAATAGAGTATCTACCCACCAGCTATAAGGCCATGAATTTATCCTCCAGTACTGAGAGGTTGGAAGAACTTCACAAGAAAGACAAGGTATAGCCAAGTGGTTTCATTGCTGATCTCTATCAGAGGTTTACAAAAGAAAAATCACTAATCCCCAAATAAATCCATTCAAAAATTGATGAATGAAGAGAAGGGGTAAGGAGACTGCAGTCATAGAGGAAGAGGAAGTTTGGAAGGGATGGATGATAATGTTGAAAGGGATGATGTTGATCAAGACACATAGTATTCATAAATTGTTTAGTTGAATAACAACTCCTTTGTACAACTATATGGAAGAAAAACTTCCAAACTCATTTATGTGGCCACTTAAACACTGATAACAAAGACAAGGACATCAGAAGAAAAGAAAGTCACAAGCTATCCATCATCTCTGCTATTCTCAATCTCTTAGACTGCCTATTTCCTGTCTCTTAGATTGTTTCCTGTTTGTTTAAATCTCTTTACCTGTCTCCACTATTTTTTTGGTAGTACTAGCATTTGAATTCAAGGCCTCTCACTAGCTCGGTATGCCTGCTGGTATCCCTAGCCTAGAATTTTGCTAGTTATTATTGGAGATGGAGTCTTGTAGACATTTCCATATAGGCTGAGATCTCTGTTGAACATAGATGAAAAAATTCTCAATAAAATAATGAAAACCAAACAGAAAACAACATGAAGAGAACCAGGTTAAAGAGTGGTCTTTTGATACTGGAATGCAAGCTATCTTGCTTTCATCATAGACAATTCAATCAACTTGATAAATCATATTAACTGGCTGAATAATTAGAAACATATGATTGTCTCAGAAATCGCAGAAAAGGACTAAACTAAAATTAACTTCTTTTAATGACAAAAATAAACTTTCAAGAAATTACAAGTAGCATATAATAAAAAAAATTATGTGTATCAAGACCACAGATAGCCTTATACTCAGCGATGAAAATCTGTGAGCTCTGTTGTTCACAGATTTGTGAACAAGCTTTGCTTCTTGTATGGTTGGGAACTAGGAGAAAACATTTGTTCTCATAACTTCTCTTCAACACAGAAGTCCCACTTGGAGCAATGAGCCAAGAGAAAGGAAAGTCATTTAAATAAAAACAGCAGAAATACAATCGTTTCAAAGCTCATCATGTATATAAATTTGTTAGGAGAGTATAACCTAAGTGTTTTGTACACAATTAAAAAAATTCCAAAAGACTAGGTCCAGAGGGTTTTCTTCATGGCTGAATAATTCAGTGTTCCAACAGAGGGACTCCCCCAGTGTCTTACTTACTTTATGCTTCTATGAAATAATACTTGAATGAAACAATGCCATTTAAAAGAAGCAAGCTTTATTTGGGTTCACAGTCCAAGGTCAGTTGGCTCTACTACTTTGGGCCTGAGGCAAGGCAGAATATAATGGCATCAGGACCATGCAATAGAGCAACCTCCTCAGTTTGTGGCCAGGAAGCAGGAGGTGAGGGATCTGGGGACAGGATATACCCTTCAGAGACACATGCTACATGGCCTACTTCCTTCCTCCATCTAGACCCACCCCAAATACCCATTCATTGATGAGCTCGTCCATGAATTAGTCCATTGATAATAAATTTGGCATCCTCATAGTTGGGAACCAACCCTCAGCAAATAAAAGGACACATAATACTTGGACCATTAAACTCTGAGAGGGCATGGAACCCCCAAACGCTTTCCCCTTTATACAGTGTTATGCATCTCTTCCATCTAGCTTTCCATCCATAGCTTGAGTATTAATATCCTTTGTAATACAACTGGTAAATGTAAGTCAAGTGTTTTCCCTGAATCTTATGAGCTATTCTAGCAAATTAATTAATTTCAAGAGCAGGTTGTGGGAACCCTTACTTACAGTCAGCCAGAAGCACAAGCTACAATTTGTATTTCGTCTAGGCAGAGGAATCGGACTTATCCTACAAAACTCCATCTGTGAGACTTAATGTTATCTCCAGGTAGAGAGTGGCAAAACTGAACTGAATTAGATAGTTTGCCAGAGAATTGCTTGGGCTATGGAGAAAGTCTACACACATCTGGTGTTAGTGTTCAGTGACCTTGTGAGAATAGAGAGTAGACATCATTCTCATGTTTTGAATCTATCTATCTATTTATCTATCTATCTATCTATCTATCTATCTATCTATCTATCTATCTATCTATCTATCTTCTAGTCAGCCAACAGGTGTTTACTGATGGACTCTGGAGCTAGCCTGCTTGAGTCTGAATCAGCTCTGCCTGTGACTTTGGTTAAGTTACATGGTTGTGTCTCATCTCTGCACCCTTTTTTTTTTTCACTGAGTCTGTGAGAACCTGCAGTGGTCACACAAAGATTGAATGAGTCTGTTCTCACTACTGTGAATGACACAGAATGACACAGAAACACTGATCCTTAAATATAAGCCATAATCGTTCATCCAGCACTCAGCAAGTACATACTAAGTGCCTCCTATTTAAAACAAATGGCAAGCTGGGCGCTGTAATCATAGCTACTCAGGAAACAGAAATCTCAGGATTTATGTTCAAAGCCAGCTTAGGCAGGAGAGTCTGTGAGACTCTTATCTTAAATTGATCAGCAAAAACACTAAAGTGAAGATGTGTGAAGATGTGCCAGCCTGAGCAAAGAAGCCAAGCATGAGAGAGAAGACCCAAGTTCAAGCTTCAGTAAGAGGCAAACAAAAGAAAATCTAATGAGGAATATAATAACATGAATATGACAAATATGATCATTGCTCTCATGTAGCTTTTGTACAAAAGGACCAGGCAAACTAGCAAACAAAATGTATTTCTGAATAAATTGCTATTGTTTTCGGTTTTAAATAAGAAGCTGATGAGTTTTTTGGAAACTTATGAAGCCTTTCCCTCCACACCTCCTAGAAAATGTTTAATAACTACAGGGGATTCCAAAAGACATCATTGTCTCTAGCTGGAACTTCTGATAGCAACAATAAAAGCAACAAATGGCTTCCAAGTTTTCTTTGGTAGCTAAGCTAATGCTGCACCATTCTCCCCTGCCAACCTCCTTTTCCATCCTATTTATTCTTTACTATTCTGAAACACACACACACACACACACACACACACACACACACACACACCACATACAAAGAAAGAGACAGAGACAGACAGACAGAGGGAGAGAGGGAGAGAGAGACAGAGAGAAAGTAGAAGAGAAATACAGAAGGAAGATTTTTCTGAAGCAGAGGAAGGGAGAAAGACAAGCTGTCTAAAACTGAGCCAGAATATTTGTTATAGATTTTTTAAAAAAAATTTTAAACAGAATTTCTATTGCTTTCATGTATATACCTCCTTCTTCCTTTTAAGAGAAAGAAGTCAAAGTACAATGTCTCTACAGATATGCCAGTGAAATGAAAATGTTACTGTTTTTAAGATGATATACTCTAGCAGGAAAATAGAGAAGCCATGTTCTTGCTTATGGGAGAGCAAACCAGTGGCGGTTTGGGGTCGGTTATCTTGGATCTCCAGGGTTCCTTCACCACATATTTTATGGAGAGAAAAGGAGCATTTTCTCACAGCCGTCATTTATTATTTATTTTTTCTGCTTTAATTATTTGTGGAAATTCCTGACAGCTTTACATTCAGCCAGTGTTACTGACAGTCAAGTCTGTACGTGAAGGAACGGGGAGACCAATCCCTGATGGAGGAGGGTGAACTGATGCTAGCACTCTGTGGTTCTGAAGGCATCGCTGTGCACTTAAAAATAACTTGATTTAAGTAGGAAGATAATGTATTTCTTAAAAATGATGACAATGGTGCAATTTGCTGTCTTTCCTGAGAAATGGTTTGAGAGTATGTTCTACTGATGAAAGGAAGGTAACGGCAGCTCACTATATTTAGGGGCTTTTTCCCCACTGTTCCAAGTGCTCCATTGTTGCTCTCTGGGTGGACTTTTGTACAACTCTGGGACAAGACAATGTTTAGTTGTGGAGTAAGGTCATGACCCTGTGGTATTGATGATTTAGGCAAGTTAATCAGGTAGTATAAAGATTTGATGGAGTCCATTCATTTATCATTTATCAATCCATGCATATATTCACCAATACAGACTGCCAGGTACTTTGTTCAATATTTAATTAGGATCCTGTTTAAGTAATACAGTTTGAAAGAGTAAGGACTTGAATTGAATAGTGGCTCTCATATCTTCCTAACTCCTACAAACAGAAAAAGCTTTCTATTATAGTTTAAACTGTTAACATTGTTAATTGGTACATACAAGTTACACAGGTTTCTGGGGTAGCATGAGATGATGTGATACATGTATACATTGTGCCTGTCAAATCAGAGCAAGTGTGACACCTCCTCAAACTATGTTGGAGGAGATGTGTTCAAGTTCGTCCTTATCTGTTTTGATTCATTACTGAGTAATGTGTTTTTTTGAAGTCTGATCAGTAACAGCTACTCTTCTTTGTACATAGATGCTCACTCCTTCATTCTAATGACCCGTAGAATTTACTGGCTGTCTGCAATAAGACCTATTTTAAACATGTCTTTCATTCGTGGCTTTATTCCTATGAGCACTTCTAGCTCCTGGATGGTCCCTAACATTCTTGGAGCAGCGCTCCAGCTCATAGCATGATTCTGGAGACTCAAATCCCATCATCACTACTTCTTCCTGAAATGGGAAAAGGGATTATTGCTATTCCCATTTTACAGATTAAGGGGGGAAAAACAAGTCTCAATGAGGCTTAAAATAGCTTCTTGACTACTTCATGGTGGAGTAGAGCCTTAACATAACTGGCTGGAAAGCCTACATTCTTCAGAGTTTTACTTACTTTGTTCCTCTTTTCATACAAACTTGACCTTAAGGAGTAGCACAATGACAATTACAATTCTTCTAAATTGATACCAAAATGGGAAGCTGCGGTTGTGCCTTCTTTCATAGCAGCTCCCTGGAGGATTTCTTTGAGCAGCTTCTGACAATACAATGAGCCCACAGACAGGCATTATCTGCTCCTGCTCCACGCACCAGGACCTCCAGCTTCCTCGTTTGCCGAGCACATCACACGCCTCTCTTTGAAGGGAATCCCATTTTCCCACCTGCATCCATCATTCAGCTGTCATCCCATTCAACTGGTGAGGTTTTTAACTAGATGATTTTCTTTTTAATCTTTCTTGGCTAACCTTGTCGCTCAAGGTCTTTGCTCTGACTACAATTATAAAGCTTGCTCATTTTCTGGCCCCCAGTTCAACCCCTTGAGAGTAGCAATTAACACAGGCACCTGTTTTGTTGAGTTTTGCTTTTTACATATTAAAGGGCAAAGGCAACCTGCTTGGGTTGGTCTGAGCATCCTTTTGATCTTGCAGAAGCTACACAACAATATATCCATCCCGCTCAACCTGAGCAGGGTAATTTAGGAATGGTTTAAGGAGGAAGCTTCGAGGTACCTGTGTGCTTGGGGTTTGAAGAGGGACCCATTACAGGGAGAGCATGACCCCTTCTCAAATACCGCTCAGAGCCGCAGATGTAAGCTGCTGAAATGGCACCTCCTCTTCTAATGCAAGGGATGAAAGCAGCTCTGAGCAGGAACAAAGATCCGTGCTTTCCATAAAGCATAGCATTTCCCCATTGCCTGTGAATTGACTACATTGCTCTGTTCAGTTTTGCTAAGATTACACGAAATGTAATTACATCCACACTATTCACCTGGGATCCTAAGCAGGGATGCTAATGCAGCCGCCCTGGGGGAGGAAGGCGTTGGAGATGGGGAGAGGGAGAGAGACACTTTTCCATGGATTCACCATGCAGCCTGCTTGCCTCACCTGAGCACTGTGCCTTTTTGCGAGGCTCCAGAAACCCACAGTCTCTCCATATGGGAGCACATGTGTGTTTATTTGATAGTATTGGGGTTAGTGGACTTCCGGTTCTCCTTTCCCTCATTTCCTAGTATGCTAAGAAGCCTTGTGAATACCCATGAATTATCTTCAAATACATTTTGATTTAGGACTAGCTTTATTTTATTTAATTCTGCTTTAAATTTTCTTGACACAGAGTGGTGCATACTGATGAAGTACAATGCAGTGTTTAAATACACGTGTACATTGTGTAATCATCAAATCAGGGTAATTAGAAGATCTGTCACTTCATACATTTAGCATTTCTTTGTGGTGAAGGAATTAAAAAACTTTTCTTCTGCTGAGTGCAGAACCACACCTGTAAAACTCAGCACCCTGAAGGTTAAAGCAGGAGGATGGTGAGTTCGAGGGCAGCCTGGGCAACAGAGTGAATTTAAGGCTAGTCTGAGGTATGAGGGAGACCGGTCTCCAAAAGTCAAAGGCTGGGGATGCAGCACAGTGATGAAGTGGATGCTCGAGGTCCTGGGTTTGATTTCCAACCTGATAACTAGTTAATTAGTTTAAAAAGTCCAAAACTTCTTCTCTTTTGAAATAGCCAATAAATACTGGGGGCTAATTTTATTTTGAAATAGAAGTAAACCAATATGAGTGTAGACCCAAAATGAAAACTCAGAATTTTAACTAATATTCCAAGGCTTGTGTTCCATGTCTTAAATGATCTGTGCAGGTGGATACATTTCAGGCCCTAAATACAAAAGAAATAAAGCTTGTGTGTATGTGCATGCATGTGGTTTTATTGAACAGGTAAAATTTATATAGGTCAAATACTAGTTGTTGCCAGAAACTGGTGACTCACCTGTAATCCTAGCTATTCAGGATGCTGAGATCTGAGGACTGTGGTTCAAAGCCAGCAAAGGAGGGTGTGGGAGGGAGGAGATGGTAAGGGATGGTAAGGGGAAACAAAGGAGGAGGCAACAATGCTTGATAAGAAATGTACTCATTACCTTGCTCATGTAATTGTAACCCCTCTGTATAGTATTTTCACAAAAAAAAAAAAAACCTTAGTAATAATTTTTTTTAAAAAGCCAGCAGGGAGAGAAAAGTCTGTGAGACTTATCTCCTATTAACCACCAGAAAACTGGAAGTGGTGCTGTTGCTCAAAGCAGTACAACACTAGCCTTGAGCAAAAGAGCTCAGGGACAGTGCCCAGGTCCTCAGTTCAATCCCCACAACTCAAAAACAACAACAAAAACAAACAAACAAAAAGCCGGTAGTTGTTTAGACACTAGCACTATCATTCCAGAGGTTCCTTCCATATATGAGAAAGCTATGTGACTCAGAAAAATTAAGGTATTTATATGACTTACTTAAAAAGGTTTTTTTATTTGAAATCGTAAAGAGGGAGCATGAGAATACATCATGAAGAGAGAAAGAAAAAATACGTAATAATAAGAGTGACTCTATGGGTTTTTAGCAAAGATTATAAATCACACAATTATCCAAAGAATTTCTCTAAGAAAAAGATTACAACTAAAAGTTTCCTAATATTAAAGAATATGATGCTGAAATCTAATTTTTTAAATGTGAGAATAATTGCAAGCAGAAAAATTATTAAGTTTAATAAGAAAAAATATGAAAGGGAACATAATCATACCACAATGCTCATTTGTCATATTTGCATAGGAATAATAATGAATCATAAATACAGAATAATGATTTAATCAAAATTGTAATCCAAGTTTATTGGGAAGATAGAGAAGGCAAGGTGATTCGTCTGAAAAAGCTAAGTCTAGACACTCACTAGAAATGATGCGAAAGTGAGAATAGTAGCATACACATGCAATCCTGAAATATAACAATATGTGAATGTTCAAAGAAATAGCTTAAAAAGTCGAAATGGGTTGACAGAAGACTCTCATCAGGAATGAAGGGCAAAGGTAGGGACTTGTATATTATTGGCTTTTTAATTGAGATGGTCAGTCATTTTCTTACCTATCTAGCAGAGTCAGCAGTGGTTCTCTAGCAGCAACAGCCCAGTGCCTAGCATGCAGCAGACTTTGGTAAGCAGCCACTGAACTTGCATAAAGGTCATGGCCATGTTATAGAGGAGCCTTCTGTGAAACACATGGCTCATGTAGAGGAAATGTCACAGACAAGCTTGTCCTCAGTCATGGTGACCTCCTCCTGGAGTAAAAGGACCTGCTGAACTGAGTTAAACCATTTCTCCACTCTCCCCTGATAACTCAGCAGCATGGAAGAAGAAGTCATGACAATTGTAGTAGCAGAAGCAAGGCACATCATCTTCATAAAAACCAGTACTATATGATCTACACATCTTAAGAAACAGCCAATCTGCAGAAATAATCTCAATTGCTATACTACACAGGAGAAAAAAAATATAGCTTGAAGACAAACTTGAATGCAAAAAACAATTCTTATTCTTATTTATCTTAGAAAATAATTTCACCTCTCTCTGCTTGTTTATTCACCTTTAGAGTGAAAATAATAGTGCTGAGTTTCTAAAAGAATAAGAGAAAACATGTTTTAAAACCTTAGAGTGAACATCCAATACAAAATAGAGAACTATTATTTTTGTAGTTAGACTACAATAAAAGTTTTCTGAGCCAGGTACCAATGGCTAGGGACTGTTATTCTAGCTATTCAGGAGACTGACATCTGAGGAGAGTGGTTCAAAGCTGCCATGGGCAGGAGAGACTGTGAGATTATTATCGCCAATTAGGCATGAGTGCATGTGTATGTGCACTCTCACACACACACACACACGCACTCATGCTTGTGCACCTGTATACTCATGAGAATTGGAGTTGTAGCTCAAGTTGTAAAGTGACACCCTTGAGCAAAAGAAGCACAGGGACGGCACAGGCCCTGAGTTCAAACCCCAGGACTGGCACAAAAAGCAAAGAACAAATTCCTGAGACTGGGAAACTTGCCAGAAACTGAAACACTGCCCAGCACATGGGAAACAGCTGAGGACTATCTGATGAGTGAATAAATCAACGAGTGATCATTTCAAAAGGAAAAGCGTTTTATTTGGGGACTGACTTCTTCGGAGTATAAAGCTCAGCTTTGATACATTTACTAGAGTATCCTACATAGACAGTTTTCTGGGAATCAGTTTCCTCAAAGAATGACAATGGTTATCTCTAGAAAAATACCTGTTCAATTATAGCTTGTGTTACCTCAGACAGACACTGCTCAGATTTCGATAGTCTCTGATTTTCATTATGACAGGTGTAGAGGATTCCTTAACATTTCCCAATATATCCTGATAGTCTGGTATTGTTTCATTAATTTTTATTTAATCTGTAAAGGAAATACCTTCATGATCATTGATCACTCTCTTTTTGATTAGGAAAAAAATACCATCAACATTAGGATATACTTCTGTAAACTAAGCATTTTGTGCAATTTTTGGTCACCCAGAGAGAAATTGCTCTTTTGATATTCCCTTTAGACCACACATGTCTAAGCAAGCAGTGTTTCTTTGACAGAGAGGAAGCAATTAAGAATGTTCTAGAATGCTTAGATTAGTGTAAAGCATATTTCCCTGGAATAGTTGCTCCTTTTATCTGACTCTTCTTGCCCCTCCCCTCTCTATTCCTTCCCTCTAAATGTGTCTTTTCTACTGTTCTTGGCCATCTGGAGAACATAAACAACCATTTTAGAACCCAGATGCCCACCATTGAGAATTTGCTAATTGAGTTATGCTGCAGTCAGCTGCAACAGAGTCACACCCACATCCTGTTGTGTTCTACTGTGCTGCTAGAGAGACATAGGTATCCCAGGGCTTCCAAGGGGAGGTGCTCTGTTGTGGGAAGCATATTTCCTCCCTTCTTTCAGTTTTCCGTGTGCTGGTATTTTTCATTGATCTTGGAAAAACACATGGCCAGCATCTGTCTGTGAATAATGGTTTGTCGTTGCGTAATGTAGGATATCTATGAAGTGTTCTTCTCATAGAGACTTCTGAAAAACAAAACACAGGCTATGTCTTTTAGGTGGAAATATTTCTTTAAGCCAAGTTATGGAGCAAGTGCAATGATATTATAATAAAAGAGATGAGTTTCTTGATCGCATCATAGGCAGACAAAAGAGTTTATGCCCACATTTATTGTATGTGGTTGTTATTTGTTGTGCTTCCTTTTCACAAAAAATAATTCTTAAGTACCATCCTCATTTTCTCATCCTAACCCTCAGACTGGAATAGTACTATTACAGTTAGTGTTTAAAGATTCAAGGCTCAGCAAGGTTACAGTATATGTTTCTATAAATAAACAGTTTTCAATGTAAGGTTACCTTCCAATATTCTTAAGTCAATTTTTTAATGTTTTTTTTATTGTGAAAATACTGTACAAAAGGGTCATAATCACATGGGCAAGGTAATGAGTACATTTCTTACCAAGCGTTGTTGCCTCCTTCTTTGTTTTTCCCCTCCCATCCCTTCCCTCCCATCTCTACACCTCCATTGAGTTTTTGTCTTCATTTATTCACTTATCTATGCATCTAGAGTATGTGCTACAGTCCGTGTACTTGGTTATTAGAATCAAACATTATAGTAAGACTTTTGATGGTAGGGACTTGATCAGCTGAAATCTCAGAGCATTTTATGCACAAACAACTTCTGGAAAGAGGACAAATAATAGTAATTGACTCCTTTAATGACAATTCAGAAACAGAATTTTCTTATCCAGTTTCAAGAAAATGTCTTATTGAGGCAGATATATAAGCCAGTGCTACTCAGAAGTATTCTTTCTTTTAGTTCATTCAATATATGATGCCAAACTCTTCACTAGTGTCTGTGGCCAGTGTTGAATGGTCATATGGAAATAAGAATCAGCCTACAAAGGAATTTGTTGAGTTCCAGTAGAAAACACAGATATAGGAAAAAATTAGGCTACACAGAAAGCAGATCCTACAAGAAGGTAATCAGAGGCAGGTGTGGAAAGGAGCCATCTGCCTAAGCAACCTGGAAAGTTTCATATGGAGATGATACTCTACCTCTCTACAAAGAGTTTTACATACACATACACACACACACATGCACACACACATGCGTATACACACACACAGACACAAGTTAACAAACAGAATGCATAAAGGTACAAGGACATAGAAATGTCAGCATGTCAGTCTGGATGAGAGGTCTGGTAGGAGTAAAGATGTTCGAGGATTCCTGGAAATGAGACAGAGATGATTATTGAAGGTTATGTTCTATGACATGACATTTACATTTAGGGAAAGTGGAAGAATACAGGAGGATGAAAGCAGAACAGTGACATCCATGACCAGATGCATCTTTTCTGAGCTGTAACCCAATGCCAGGATGAGCAGAATGAAAGGAATTGAGAAGGTGGGCATGAGGAGGCAGGGGCAAATATAAATCTAAGTGAGGCACCTAGAAAACAGGGCTTTGGGAGTCATAGTCAAATAAAGAAAGAAATTGTAGTTGATTGCCACTATTTGTTATGATTATGCTGTACAAATTCACTGTTAAGTTAGCAAATACTAACACTTCTGTGAGAAAGACATGGTTAAGTTTCTGTGAACCTCTTGTCACTACATTTTCATCAACTAAGTGCATAATCAAGCCTTACATGTGTTTCTACTTGAAGACACCTTATTAGGTAGGTGATAGCTCACTAGATAAACATATGACCAATAAATGAGAGATAGACAGGTAATGATTGAAATTAGTGGATAGATGATTGATAGATAAGAAGGTCAGTATCACTCAGGACTCAATGAAGCTAATCTAATTAATATACATTCTCTGTAAGGCAGATCACAGCTTTCTTTCAATTGGAATTCTAGACAAAACTTCACAACTCCACTTGTAGACCATCCAAAACAGCAAAATGACCAACAAAAAGGCAAAAAGAATGTGTAAAATGGACCAATGAAAGAATAATTTCATGTAAAAGAAAGGGAATAATTATAGTAATCTAGATGCTGAGCTGATAAAGCCACTTGCATGACTGAGGTCCTTGCTATATAAGTATAAAAGCATCCACAAATGATATGAAGGGACAATGACTAAACATTGGTAGCTTCGCAGTATGGAAGGATCACTGAGAGGCTGATGGCACCGTTGACTGAAACCAGAAAACCTATAGGGAAAGTATAGTTTAGGGAGTGAGTGAGAAGAGTAGTTAGAAATGAAATAGGAGAAAGATATATGGAGTACAAACAGACATCAGAATATGGAGTGCTTAGACATGTGAAAAAATTATAGAAGATCAGGTGAAGACATCCGATGGACAGCCAAAGCAAGTGAATGGAAATTGAGGAGAAAGTTAAGGATGAAAAGATTCTTTGAGATAATGTTCTAGTCTGATTCACGTTGAATAGTTCCCATCCCAAGAATAGTAGCTGAAACTATATAGTGAATTATTATTACATAAATGAAAAGAAAGCAGACATGGTTCAAGTGGTATAGAGCACATGCCTAGCAAGTAAGAGATCCTGAGTTCAAACTCTAGTACTACCAAGAAATAAAAAGAAAGGCAAGAAATCAAGAAAAGGAAAGGGAAGGGGAGGGGAGAGGAGAAGAGAAGTGAGGAGGGGAGTAGAGGGGAGGGGAGAGGAGAGAAATCACACTTTTAAAGTTACATTCCCTAAGAGAGGAAAAAGTCCAGTAGAGTACTGAGGTTTGAAATGTGATGGTGTCTTGTAGAAGAGACGTTCCTTTCTAAAAGGAGCAATTGCAAAATAGTCTTGAAGTTTCGTGAAATTATGCGAAGCTCATTTTAGAAAAAAACCAAGGGAATAAAAATCCTTGGTAGAAATGCAAAGCTGAAAAACACAGAGGCTATAACAGAGCGGGCAAGAAAACATGCCACCCATGCCACACAGGTCCTACAAGTACAATGGAAGTAGAGGTCACCTTGAAAAAAGAGGAGGACCCCCCAGTTCTCTGGAACAGGTGAAAAGGGTGAATTTCATAAAAAGAGATTCTCTAAACACACCAGAATTGCAAGCTTTCAGCCTCCTTCCCCTGTGGTTCCTGGGAGAATTTTATATGGCTCTTACACAGCTTTATTTAGGACTGGAGGGGAGCCAACTGTCTATTGTTCAAGTTCACATTTTCGCTGATGATGGAAATTCACACATTCTGTACAAGGCCATCCTGAGGAGCAATCCTCAGTGTGGGACTTTGGCAGAAATAAAAATAAAGATATATATGCATACTACATTCTAGGATAAACATTCTTTCGAGAGAGGCAAAGATTTTCAAAACAAACAAACAAATCAGTCAGCCAGAAAATGGATCTTTGTTTTAAGTGTTTACTGCAGGGAAGATATCTGCTAAAAAGTTTCAGACTAGTAGTAAGCATCACTGCCCTCATTCATTATTTTGCTTCAGTAAAAGAGAAAACCCATCCCATGCTTGTGACATTTTCTCGTAATTAGAGAGGTTTACCTTGCTCCCCATCAGTTAGAATTTCTTTAAAAATTTAGAATTTTGAGAAGAAAAAGAAATCTTGTGTGTTCACTAAAATATATATTAGAAATCTTGAGAGACTAACATGAACTCCGCAAAGAAAATTAGTTAAGGGATCTTTGAGATATCCTTATGCTTATGTACATTAATTGAAAAAATGAAAATGTGTTAGGTGCTAGGACTGTGGTCCTAGTGAAGCAGGCCATAGTTCAAGCTAGCCGGAACAGGAAAATCCATGAGACTCTTGTCCTCAATAAACTACCAAAAAGTTGGAAGTGCAGTGGTGGCGCAAATGGTAGAGTACTAGCCTTGGGCAAAAAAAACTCATGGACTGTGCCCAGTTCAAGCCCTAGGACTAGAAAGAAAGAAAACAAGAGAGAGAGAGAGACAGAGAGACAGAGAGAGAGAGAGAGAGAGACAGAGACAGAGACAGAGACAGAGAGAGACAAAGAGAGACACAGAGAGAGAGACAGAGAGAAAGAGACAGAGAGAGAGGAGGGGGGAGGAAAGGGGAAGGAAGGGAAAGGAAAGAGATAGAAGAAAGAAAAAGGGTAGAAGGAAGGAAAGAAGGATGGAAAAGAAAGAAAGAAAAGAGGAGAGGAAAATACGAGGTCAGGATTGTATTGGGATACAGTGAAGCCATGTTAGCTTCCTTCTGGAGGAAAGTGAGGCTGGTTACTCTCAATGTGTAACCTGCCCCTGACCGACCCGGACCAAAGACATTGAGGAGCTATGCCAGTGGCATGTGACTTTCAAACCCACCCTAGATAATGAGAAGCCAATGTCTGTCTGGGGCATGTCGCTAATCTTCTGAAATCTGTGGAGTATACACTTCTTGGAAACAAGGCCTACCAGACATCCACCATGTTCCTTGGGACCCAGATGTTCAGGTCTTGCTTGATATTTTCTGAGGCACTCAGGCAGAATGTGGGTGAGGTGGGCTCACAGTTCAGTATGTCACTACCTTAGCATGCTCTGGCCTTCTCCCATGTGATTACCTCCCTAAACTCATTCTGAGATTTTTGTCTCCTTCCCAGTCAGGTGCCCTTAGGAGAGCTTGGTATTCCAGAGTGGCCATGACCTTCTGTGAGAATCTAAGATGCACTTAAGTAGGCCACTAGTATCAGATTTCATTGAAATTTCACTTATATCCAACACCAGGGCCCAAACAATGCCTAATTCTGGATCCCCCAACAGTATCCTCTAGGCGGTCCTCTGTAATATTTGTAATGTTTGGGCACCACAGCCCAGTCTGTGTGGCTCAGATGTATTGTGAGATCCTACAGCCTTGAGATGCCCTCAGCTAGGTCACAGACTTTGATGAACTTGAAAGCAGGATTCTCTTGGGAACCAGTCAGTTTCCCAGGAAAACTCCTCCCTACCCGAATGGCCCACATCTCTTTATAGTAAGTGAGATAATATATAAACCCAGCATGATGACAAGGGTCCATGAATAGGAACTTAAGCCTCTTTGTTTCTTTTACATTATATTTACTTTGGATCATAATGCTGGTTGGATTAGAGAACTGAATTGTCAGAAATACACTCAGAGAAAGTTGACAGATTGTGATTCCCACAAAAACTAAATAAGAGTCTGGGTGTACGAATAGCAAAAAACAATCCTTAGCAGAAAGGACTGTGCTGGAGGAATATCAATACCAAATTTCAAACTCTTCTAGAAAGCCAGAGTAATTAAAACAGCTTGGTAATAACATGAGAACAGACCTGGGAACCAATGGAATAGAACTGAAGACCCAGAAATGAACCCACAGACCTATAGCCACCTAATCTTCAATAATGGAGCTAAAAAAATAGAATGGAAGAAAGACAGCCTCTTCAGTAAATGGTGCTGGCAAAACTAGTTAAACACCTGTAGAAAACTAAAGTTAGATCTTTTTATATCACCCTGTACCAGAATCAACTCCAAATGAATCAAGGACCTCAAAATAAAAGCAGACACCCTGAAAACATTACAGGAAGGTATAGGAGAAACCCTGGGGCTCCTTGGCACAGGTCAAAATGTTCTTAATAAAGACAAAGAAACCCAAAAATCAAAGAAAGATTGGATAAATGGGATTTCATGAAACTGCAGAACTTCTGCATGGCAAAGGTCATACCTAGCAAGATCAATAGAAAGCCCAGGGATTGGGAGAAGATCTTCACTAGCAATACATCAGACAAGGGTCTCATATCTAAAATATGCTTAGAACTCAAAAATTAAATCCCCCCAAAATAAATCCTCAAAGAAACAATTGTCTCATTAATAAGTGATCCAAAGAGTTAAAGAGAGGGAGAGTTTTATTTCTTCTTTCCCTATTTGGATCCCCTTTATGTCTGCATCTTGTCTTATTGCTGTAGCTAGGCATTCTAATACTAGATTGAAGAGAAGTGGAGAGAGTGGGCATCCTTGTCTTGTTCCTGAGTTAAGAGGAAATGGCTTTAGTTTTTCACCATTGAGTATAATGCTGGCTGTAGGTTTGTCATATACAGCCTTTATTGTATTGAGGAATGTTCCATGGATTCCTAATTTTTCCAAAACCTTCATCAGGAAGGGGTGTTGGATCTTGTCGAATGCTTTTTCTGCGTCTATTGAGATAACCATGTGGTTCTTATTCTTGCTCCTGTTGATGTGATGAATAATATTAATTGATTTGCGTATGTTGAACCAGCTTTGCATCCCTGAAATGAATCCTGTTTGATCGTGGTGTATGATTTTTTGGATGAATTGTTGAAGTCGGTTGGCCAAAATTTTGTTGAGAAGTTCTGCATCAATGTTCATCAAAGAAATGGGTCTATAGTTCTCTTTCTTTGATGAGTCCCTGCCTGGTTTTGGGATGAGGGTTATGATGGCTTCATAGAATGTGTTCGGTAGTGAGCTTTCTCTTTCAATTTCATTGAAGAGTTGGAGGAGAATTGGTGTGAGCTCTGCTTTCTTACTTCATTGTTGGTAGGAATGTAAACTTGTTCAACCACTTTGGAAAGCAGTATGGAGGTTCCTCAAAAGACTTCACATAGAACTCCCCTATGACCCAGCAATCCCACTTTTGGGCATTTACCCTAATGTTTACAAAAAAGACCACACTAAAGCTACCAGCACAACTATGTTTATTGCAGCATTATTTACCATAGCTAAGATATGGAACCAACCCAGATGCCCCTCAGTAGATGAATGGATCAAGAAAATGTGGTATATATACACAATGGAATTCTATGCCTCCATCAGAAAGAATGACATTTCCCCATTTGTTAGGAAATGGAAAGGCTTGGAAAAAATTATATTAAGTGAAGTAAGCCAGGCCCAAAGAAACATAGGTCCCATGGTTTCCCTTATTTGCAATATCTAGTATAGGTATGAGTCAAGCGGAAAAGGTCAGATAATGTGATGTTAGGAAAACGATCCCTTAAATATGTATTTTAATGTTTTTGTTTCTTTCATGCATGTGTTTCTAACGCATTTATAAGATTATTTCTTTGTTGCTTTGTATGTCCCTCCCCCACAGTGTAACCCCCGCTTTCACTATATTTGATGTCAGTATAACATGTGGAGGAGATGGGGACAAACAAGTCGTTTAAGGATTCAGGTGGACCTGTTGCAACAATGAGAAGTACAAAATGTCATGTCAAAACCAGCTTTACAATGTCGGTGTGGGGGGGTGAGGGGGGGTATGACTGGGTGGGGGGGAGGGGGGAGGCTGGGAAGGGAGGTGAAGGGTAAACAAAGGAGGAGGCTGCAATGCTTGGTAAGAAATGTATGCATTATCCTGCCCATGTAATTGTAACCCCTCTGTACAGTATGTTCTCAAATAAAATAAAATAAAATTAAAAAAAAAAAGAGTTAAAGAGAGACTTCTCTGAAGAGAAAATAAGAATGGCCAATTGACACATGAAGAAATGCTCAACTTCTCTGAAGTTGAGAAATGCAGATCAAAACTTCATTGAGATTCCACCTCACTCCAGTTAGAATGGTTATTCAAAAAATCTAATAACAACAGATGTTGGAGGGGATATGGCCAGAAGGCAACCCTACTGCATTGTTGGTGGGAGTATAAACTTGTTCAACCACTTTAGAAAGTAGTATGGAGGTTCCTTAAAAGACTCCACATAGAGCTTCCCTATGACCCAGCAATCCCACTTCTGTGCATTTACCCAAACAATCACAAACAAGGCCATACTAAAGCTACCAGCACAACTATGTTTATCACAGCATTATTGACCACAGCTAAGATGTGGAACCAACTCAGAGGCCCCTCAGTAGATGAATGGATCAAGAAAATGTGGTATATATACACAATGGAATTCTATGCCTCCATCAGAAAGAATGGCATGGCTCCATTTGTTAAGAAATGAAAAGACTTGGAAAAAATTATATTAAGTGAAGAAACCCAGGCCCAAAGAAACATAGGTCCCATGGTTTCCCTTATTTGCAATAACTAGTATACATCTAGGATAATCTTACCAGATGAGCAGAAAAGCTCAAAAACTATGTACATATGACCATATAAGATGATGCTAAGCGAAATGAACCCCAAGATAGGGACACAGAGGTTTTATCTTTGTTGCTGTCGTTTATAATGTACTATATGATTGTTTTGTTTCTTTTGTATGTTCTTCTCCCATGGTATAACCCCTGTTGTCACTATATTTGATTCTGGTGCCCTGCATCTTGTATATATGTTTTTCTAATTTGGGGAGGGGAAAGGAAATAACAAAATGCTGAAATAAGGACATAGGTTGACCCACTGTAACAATGAGATGTACAATATTCTATGTTGAAAACAAGCTTTACAACTTGGGACCGGAGGGAGGAGTTGGGGAGGTGGGGAGGGAAGGGATGGTAGGGGAAAATAAAGGAGGAAGTAACAATGCTCGATAGAAAATGTACTCATTACCTTACGCATGTAACTGTAATCACTCTGTACAGTATCTTTACAATAATATATATTTAAATCAAAGAGAATAAAACTAAAATTTGAATAAAAAAAAAAAAAGAAGCTGGGGCTGGGTGTTGTGGTGGCTCAAGCCTGTAATCCTAGTTACTTCTGAGGTGGTGATCAGGGAATCATGGTAGAAGGATAACCAAACCTAAATCTTGCAAGACTCTACCTCAATCAGTAGCTAGGCACGCTGCCATGCTCCTGTTGACCTAAGCAATGTGGGGGAAGCACAATTGCTAGGAGTAGTAGCGTGTACTTGTCATCTCCAGCTGCATGTGGAAATATAAGTAGAAGATTTTCAGCTCAGACGAGCCTGGATAGAAAGCAAGACCCAGTCAAGAAAATAATCAATGTAGGAAGGGGCTAGATGTCATGGCTCAAATGGTAGAGCACCTGCCTAGCAAGCGAGAGGCCTTGAATTCAATCTCCAGTACCATCACCATCACCAACAAAATAAAAAAGAGCCACAATAATTCCATTTAGGGTGAGGTCTTGGTTCATGATACATGACCTGATTTGTGTTAGGTTCTAGAAATTTGCCATAGCCGTAGTTCTAATATGCTTTTAGTTCCTTCTAAGAAAAGCTCCACACATTTCTGCCACAGATTTTTTTAAAGTAAGTCTTTGAGATGACAGTTCAAAGAATATTGAATTCAAAACATTCTACACTTTCCCCAAACTCTGTTTTATATGTAGGAAAAAATTAATTCCACATTAACACACTACAATTCAAATGCATAAAATTTCTCAGCACTTTATTTGTCAGGGATATTTTACTAAAACTCATTAAGTTTTTAAGTATTTTACTTGTTTTATACATGTAACATACTGAACTATGAGTCAGTTCAAGTAAGATTTAAAACTGAACTCCATTTTCTTCACACATAACTACTCTTAATTGTGCAGAAAAAGTTTATACAGTTTTGTCCAATTAAGACAAAAATAGAAAGAATAATTAAAAATAAATTAAAATAATTGAATGCTACATTTGTAATATCACTTTGTGTATTGTGTGGGGTTCCGTCTTGCTTTATTTTTAAATCAGCCTTGAAAGAACAGTGGACTTTAAAGCATTAACTTCTCAGCTGGAGAACATTTTACACAGATTGCACTGGGTGTCTGACTTTATCTTAGTAAATGAGCCCTGATCAATAAGAGAAGATCAGCCCATCAGTTTGTCTTTTCAGATCCTTCTCTAAATAGTTGGAATTGTTTCCTTATCTGTAAAATGAGTTACATTACAAACCACAATTATTCCTCTACTGTCTACGGGACGTGAGTGTATATAAAGAGTTTTAAAAATACATTTCTACTTAGCTTATGATTTTATCTGCCACAATTCTTTTCAGTTAGGTCATTTATTAATGAAATCTATAGGTTGACACAATGAAAGACTTCTATCAATGAGCTGAGCTCCTTTAAACAAAGGTAATTCAGTAATTATACTGTCTGAGAATTGACTTGGTAATTGAGTATTGCCAATGTTTTTATGTGCTTATTTGGGTTATATTCCTTTTAATTAAAATCATTTTCCCATTTGAAGAAAACTCAAAAATATTTTTATTACTGACAAAGTCTCTATGGGCTTTTCTTTGTTCAACTCTGGTAATTTATAATGCTTCATCTTTGTGAGGTATGGTAGTGCTGCTCGTTTGTAACCCCAGTATTCTAGAGGATAAAGCAGAAGACCACCAGCTGTAGGCCAGTCTGGGATATAGCACAGGACTCTGTCTCAAAACCAACAAACAAAACAAATGGTTTATCTTTTGTAATTGTATAAACAATACTAAACAGAATAACTTGCCCACAAATTCTTATTTGCACTTCTATGTTTCCATAGAAAGACATGCTTCAAAGGCAGATTCTATTCAAAGAGATTCTTCTAGTACAAAAATTATTCAGTAGTAGAACTATCAAGATTTTGACCACATATTTTTGTATTATCTTGGATGCTCAGAAGACAAAACCAAGTCTATCTCCATATTAATTCTATTTTCCTATGAAATTTCAAAGATAAATGTCTTGGTTCAAACAAAATTTTTCAGTTAATTCTTCTTTAAGAGTTGTTGACCAAGAATGTATTACAATTCTACAACTGCAAAATAAATGCTATATAAATATATATATATATATATATATGATTACCATTTTATAAATAAGTATGGACATCTGCTTCATTGTATACAACACTTACTCATAAAACAATTGCACAACTCATGCTTGTGTTTTGTGCAAAAAAGTCATATAATCCTTAGTTATTAACAAACATATTCTGTAAATTGACATAATAAATGATTTGAGCAAAACACCAAAAAGATCCAGTGGATATCAACATGCAGTCTCACATTTTTCTATTCAATAGAAAAGTCTTTCCGGGGTTGGATTTACCATATCCCTGAAGATTTGTGACCATTAATAGAATGAAGATTTATTTCAAAATATATAAAATGTCAGAATTCATATCTTATACCTTTATTACTGAATGTTACTACTAATGTGTTTGAACCAAATTTTTTTCTGACACTAAAAGTAATAAACTCATATTGAGAATTTATAAAACAAGGAAATATACAAAGAAGAAAATAACAAGCCACCCATAATCACACTGTAACAATATCATTTTAGACATTGTTTCATAATTACTTCTTGTCTTTTTCTACAAATTTCTTCTTTTATTATTCATATGCCAGTCTATATTCTTCTGAATTCTTTCCTACCTATTCTTCATTTAATATTTGTAATCACACTGCATATATAATTTTGCGTGCTGCCTTTTGCTCAACATTACTGATTATTAAAAGCATTTTCATGTCATTAAAGCACTCTTCATTTTTAATTACTACATAAATATTCTATTGTGCAACTGTACCATAATTTACTTCCTCTAATTCAGGATATTTAAAGAGATTTTATTTTTCACTGCATAAGTAATGCTGCAGTAAACATTCTTACTTCCAATAATTTTACATTTCTAATTATTTCCTAATAGATTTCTGTAAGTGAAGTTAATGGTCATAAGCTACAAATGTTTTTAAGGTTCCTCAATTTGTATGATTACATTTCTTTCTTTTTTGGGGGGGGGGGGTCCGGTCATGGGGCCTGAACTCTGGGCCTGAGCGCTGTCCCTCAGCTCTTCAGCTCAAGGCTAGCGCTCTACCACTTGAGCTACAGTGCCACTTCCGGCTTTTTTCTTTTTGCTTAAGTGGTGCTAAGGAATCGAACCCAGGGCCTCATGCATGCAAGGCAAGCGCTCTACCACTGAACCACCTTCCCAGCCCCTGATTACATTTCTTATTGTAGAAGTGTTATAAAAATGGGTTGCAGTTACATAAGTCAGTTATTGAGCACATATCTTTTTGAACAGTGTCACATCTCTCATTTTTCTCCCAATGTTTTCCCTCCAGACTCCTCTCCACCATAAGTTGTATAGTTCATTTTCAACATAATGTCTAGTGAGTTTCACCGATGCATTTGTTCACCCTTTGTCCTACCATTTCTGTGCTTCCTTTTAACCTCCTGAAATCAGATAAACTTACACAAGACAAAGGTACATTTAAAAAAAAAAAAAAATGACATAGGGAAAAAACAGAAAAATAAAACACAAAAAGTAAAATTAAAAAAAAAAAAACCTCTTGTTTCTATTTATTGGAGTTCCTTTTGATAAGCATCATTTTATAAGATCATATGCACATACCTATTGAATCCTTGTGATCCTCTCCTAAGAATATCCTTTAGTCTCTCTGTGTGAATGTTTAGAGTGCTATTTGATTAATCATGTCCAAGTGTAGATATTTGTCTTTTGGTATCCATTAGATTTAATTACAGATTTATAGGCACATACTAATTCTTACAAATGAGGGAAAATGTGTAACCTGTTTCTTTGGCTCTTGCTTACTTCACTTGATATAATTTTTTCCAAGTCTTTCCATTTCCTTACAAAAGAAAGGGGCATTATCATTCTTCTGATGGAAGCACAGAATTCTATTATATATATTATGTATACATATACATATATATACATATATATATATATATATATATATATGTAGGGGAAGAAAGAAAGACCCTAAGCTTGGGATTGTGCTCCTTTTTTGTTTGTCATACGGCTGTTTTCTATTATAAGTTAGTTTGACAGTCAAAATCCATCCAATGTTTGCATTCTGTTTTGGGTAATTTTGATTTGATTAAAGCTTCCACTAATTATGATATGTCTTTTAATATTTTACTTGTATTTCACATTTATTGAATAAATAAAAGGTATTAATCTCTGATCTTAGATAAAAGAATTCTGATACAGGTATTTGCACAAAATAACATATACTTAAATATAAAGAACCATCTAGGCCATTGTAAAGGCCATCATATATGTGTGTGTGTGTGTGTGTGTGTGTGTGTGTGTGTGTGTGTGTGTGTGTGTGTGTGTGTTCTTGATCCATTTGTCCACTGAATGGAATATAGGCTGATTCCATATTTTGGCTACAGTAAACAATGCTGCAATGAACATGGCTGTGCTGATGGCTTTAGTGTGGTTTGGTTTATGTTCTATTGGACTGCCTAGGAGTAGAATTTCTGGGTCATAGGGAAGCACTATGTCTTTTGAAGAACTTCCACACTGATTTCCAGAGTTTACATTCCAACCAACAATATAGTAATGTTCCTTTTTGGCCACTTCCCTGCCAGCATCTGCTATTGTTAGTTTTCTTGAAAATAGCAATTCTAACTGGATTGAAATGGACTCTCAATATTGCTTTTATTTATTTGTATTTTTTTTATGGCCAGAGATGTTGAACATTTCTTCCATGCCTATTGGTCATTCTTATTTCTTCTTCGAAGAAGTTTCTCTCTAAGTCTTTAGCTCACTCATTAATTGAGTTGTTGTGTCTTTAAGGATTTTGTTTGGTACGGGGTGTGGTTAGCTTTTTGAGCTCTTGAGTATATTTTACATATGAGCCCCTTCTCTAATGCATAGATAGTAAAGATCTACTTTCATTCGGTATACTTTCTATTTATTTTGTTGGCTAAGCCCTTTGGTGTGCAGAAACTCTTTCATTTCATGCAACCCCATTTATTTAGTCTTTCTTTGATTTGTTGTGATTCTGGATCTTAGGAAATTTTCAACACATGCCTAGGAGACCTAGTGTTTCCCTTACCTCTTCCTGTAATATTTTAATGGTATTTGGTCTTACATTTAGGTTTTTGATCCATTTGGAATTGATTCTGGTGCAGGAATATATATATATATATGGATCTAGCTTCAGTTTTCTGCATGTGTATAGAAAATTCTGCCAGCACCACTTGTTGAAGAGGCTGTCTTTCTTCTATCCTTTGTTTTTGGCCCCCTTTTCAAATATTAGATGTCTATAGGTCCGTGGTTTCATTTCTGGGCCTTCTATTCCATTCCATTGGTCCTCAGGCCTATTCTAACTTCGGTACCAAGGTGTTTTTATTACTACAACTTTGTAATAGAGTTTAAAGTTTGGTATTGATATTCTTCCAGCACTGTTCTTCCTGCTAACAATTGTTTTTGCTATTTGGGGTCTTCTGTTATTCCAGATGTATTTTTTGATTGCTTCCTTTATATCATTAAATAATGTTGTTGGAATTTTTATGGATATTGGATTGAATGTGTAGAAATCTTTGTGCAATATTGCCATCTGCATATTAATTTCCCTTTTCACATTTTTAAAGTTTTCATTTTCATAGATATCCTTCACATCTTTGGTTAAGTTTATTCCTAGGGTTTTTTTTTTTTTTGAGGTTATTACAAATGGAGTTGCTTTCCTGATTTCAGCTTCATGCTTCTCCTTGTTAGAATACAGGAAAGCTACTGATTTTTGTGGGTTAATTTTATACTCTGCTACCTTGCCAAAATGTTGGGTCAGCTCAAGTAGCTTGGGAGGGGAATCTATAGGGTTCTTAAAATACAAGATCATGTCATCTGCAAAGAGGATAGTTTTACTTGTTTCCCTATTTGGATCCCCTTTATGTTTGTCTTATTGCTGTTGGTAGGAATTCCAGCACTATATTGAAGAAGAATGGAGAATGTAGACATCCTTGTCTCATTCCTGATTTTAGAGGAAGTGTTTTTTAACTTTTCACCATTAAGTGTAATACTGATTGTAGGTTTGTCATATACAGCCTTTATTATATTGAGGAATAGTCCATGGATTCCTAGCTTCTCCAGAGGTTTTATCATGAAGGATTGTAGGATCTTGTAAAATGCTTTTGTGCATGTATTGACATCATGATGTGGTTCTTGTCCTTCCTTTTTGTATTTAATTACATTGGTTTATGTGCATATATTGAATCACATTTTCAACCCTGGAATGAATCCTGTTTGATCATAGTTTATGATTATTTTGATTAGTTGTTGAATTCAGTTGAGAATTTTATTGAGAAGTTTTGTATCAATGTTCACCAAAGAGATGAGTCTCTAGTTCTCTTTGTTTGATGCATCCCTATCTAGCTTTGGGCTTAGGGTTATGCTGGCTACATAGAATGAGTTTGGTAGTGATCTTTCCCTTTCAATTTCATTGGAGAGTTTGAGGAGTATTGGATTAATTTCTACTTTGAAGGCCTTATAGAATTTGACTGTGAATTCATTTGGTTCCAAGCTTTTCTTGGATCAGAAGTTTTTATTACCATTTCTATTTCATCAATTGTTATGGGTCTGTTTAGTTGGATTAAGTCTTCTTGGTGTAGTTTGTGTATATCAATATCAATGGGAATTCTTCCCTTCCAGATTTTTCAATTTGTTAGCATAAAGGTTTGCAAAATATTCCCTTATAATGTCCTGAATGTTGCTTGTTTCTGTAGTGAAGTTCTCACTTTCATCTTTAATTATATTTATTTAGGTATGTTCTCTTCTTTTTTGGTTAGGTTTTCTAAGGCTCTTATGAAATCAGAGCCATCTGGATAGTTATCCCATTCTGGACAAACAAATGTATCCTTATCCATTTAAAAAGTAAATTTCTACAACCTCAGTTTTCAAGGAAAGACATCTTTAAACTTAAATATAGTATAATCTAGATTTATTTCTCATATTATGAAAATTTTAGCTAATAATTCTAAAATGTTATACCTTCTCCTTCAGTAATCTTCAGTATTGTACATTAGTTAATTGAAAAGGATTCTCAGGTTGAATCAACTGGACTTAAATCCCAACTCTGTCATTTACCAGTGGGGAAACACAAGTACTCATTTTAGGCCTCTGTGCCTCAGCTTTGTCATCTTTAAAACAGAGATGATAATGATATCTCCTTCTTAGAATTACTGGGAGATGTAAATGAGGTAATGCTAGCAAGGTGCTGAGACCACCTGGTACCTGGCACAGTATTCACTGTTGACAATCTTCATTAATGCCACCAGACTATATCAACTGCAGGGTCTCAGCTACATGACACCATAATACATGCAGAACATGGATTTAGAAAGGTTAAGCTGTGTGACAATATGGTGTAGCATGCATTAAGCATTCAGGGAATTACAAGAAAAAAGAAATTATAAGACTCACATAACAATTATTGAAGAATTATTAAAAGAAACAATTATTGGAGAATAATTTTCTACAGCTGGCTTCCCACAGAGAAAGTATAACTGAGGTAGCACTTTGAAAATGGAAAAGACTTGTAATAAAAGTAGAAGTACCTTTTATATTATGGAAATGTCAACAGGAACTATTAATATACTCTAGAACAAACTCTAAACCAGTCATGTTGTCATTAACAACAATAAAAAGAACCAGAATGTGAAGGGCCTTTGGGAGTATACCATTCAGAAATCTGATTGACTGTAAGCATAAGGAAGCAATTGTATGCTGTCAGAGGAAGAGCAAACATGAAAGAAATTAGAAAAACATTTAATTTTCAAGACCAATCAAATGTAAAGATATTAAAGACAATTTTTTTATTTTATTGTAAAGATGCTGTACAGAGGGGCTACAGTTACATGAGTAAGATAATTAGGAAGACAAGTTTTAAATCAACTTATGAAGCTGTCACAATATTCCAGAACATCAACTAGAAAATTTTATTCTGATAGAGATCTGATAGCTCATATTCTTATTCCCTGCTGGTTCTTTTTGTTGTTGTTGTCAACTACAATGTTGAAAGAAAATCCCTTTTCATCTTATTCAATTGAGTTTGGTGTTAAATCTGGCCTTGTATTGAGTAGAACCTGAAAACGTTTTCTAAACTTATTCAGATCTATAACCCTTAATCAAGCAGGGACCAAGAATAATTTAAGAAAAATGCTAATTAAGTATTTGAGTATTACTGTAATTTGAGAAATTATAGTACCTGAAAAGAATCTCATTCATAGTTCAGAAGTCCTTAGCACAAATCTATGAAGTCAAGAACCTGTAGTAATTCTTAGGCCTAAAAATATTAGTTTCTTTTACAAACTTAGTTCATTTGATTAGCAGATGACCGACCCACAGTGCTAAGATTGGAGAGCTTGAGTATGAACTTCAGATGTCCTTGAGAAATTTCAAAACAGCTCGTGATCATACAACACAACCAATTGAGAGAGGTTTTGAATAGAGCCTACAGAACATTTATACCTGGAAACCTTGATAAGACAAATAGTAATCAATTGTCTTTTTCTAAAGCAGAGCATTTGGTAGTTATATATGATCTTTTAAGAAAACTGTGAAAATAAACACTGGCTAATGTACCTAATTTTTTAAAAATAATGTAATTATGGACATAAAAAATTAAAATTAAAATGCATGAAAATGATCTGCTTGTTTTTATAGGATTTTTGAATGAAAATTTCTTTTTGTAAGTAACATGAAATGTTTTTCCCCCCTGGAAGGTCTATTACCTTAAAAATATAACAAGATTGGCATAAAGGAGGTAGAGAGACGTGTCTATTTTTCAGGCCAAAAAGAAACCTTGTGGGCATAATTCATTCTGCAAATGTATCGGAAGGCTATTTTTAAATCCTCCTGTTATTGTGATATTATGAAGCTTTACTGCTGAATTCTTTTTGACCCTGGAAAGTCTCTCCAAGTCATTGAAACTCGGTTTCCTAATCTATAAAAGAAGGTAAAAGCAGCAGGAGAGTGATGAGGGCACATTCCATTAAATGCTTATAAGGCTTTTTGCAAAATACAAAATGTTGATAATCACTTCTCTTCACTTGCTATAAAATTATGTGGCTTTCTCTGTTCTTTAGAAATTGCTCAGGCCAAGTGGCATTCTCTTACTCGAATACATTTTACACTAAGCAGCTTCTTCTCTTCAACCAGCAGAGTCTGGGTGTTCAATTACTGTGACACTTTTCTTCTGAGGTGAGCCCACAATGGCTATGATAATGAGTCTCAATTAAGCTGAAATTCGCAGAGAATTTATTTATTTTGTAATAATATGGAAGGTTCCGTAAGGAGCTATAGATGCTAACCATTGATTAAATCTAAAGAGCTAGTCTGTTTGCTTTTTCTTTCATTTCCCCTTCTCACTATCAGGCCTTTTTTTTTTTTTAAGCCATTTCCTGATGTCCTCAGAACTGTACAAACTAACACCACACCCCAGCATTTCCTCTTGATGAAATCCATGTTAGTTCAACCTTGCTCTACATTTGCAGTCTGCCATTTGCTAACATATTCCATGACCAGCTGAGCCACCAAGCTAGAATAAACAGAATGCACTTTAGCACACAGGGATATTTTGCAAGAGATATATTCTCAAGTCTTGGAAACTTAACTGTGTGTTACCATATTGTCTTCCTTATGCTCCTTCTGTTTCTTAATTTCACATATCACTCTTTTCTTTGAAGAAAATTTCTCCCGATGTGTTAAGAAACTGAGTCATGTCCTAAATTCTGTGTTAAAACTCAGGAGGGTGGGAGGAGGTTTAGCTCTGCAGAAAGTAATCTTGGCTCACTCAGTGGGTCCATCGACCTGGTTGTTTCACATTTGAGTGAAAAGGGCTCTGTAAATTCTAGTGCCATGTAATTATACATTATCCCAGGATTCTTTTTCAGCTGTGGACCACATGCCAGTCCTTTTGTGCACACCAGACTCATTTCAGGTGAGGTAATTTTCCTGAGGTTTTAAAGCTGAAGGCATTTTTAAAGACAATTGATTGTACTATGAAGACCCCTCATAATACTATGATATTATGATATGGTCCTCATAATATGGTCCTCATATTATGAGGTCCTCAGTCGCAGGGAAATGGCCTTAGTATAAATAGTATTCGACAGTGAGAGGTGGGGACATACCACTAATCAGTTGATCAAAAATGTCATCGTATATCTCCTTCAATATATTGTTTATTCAAAACCAGTGGCTAGTCTGTGCTATGTTAGCCTATCAGGCTAACATTCCTTCTCACCTAGGACATTTTCTTGTTCAGAACAAGTGTCTTCCACCTCAGAAACAGAGAACTAAATTATAACTAAGAATCACTATTGCACTATTAAAGCTGGTAATTTTTTTACCTTCATAATTCTGTTTCTTGGCTACATTCTGTGCTGTCCTGACATATGTTAATCAATGCATTTGTTACCACACAGCTTGACTATTGCATTTCTCTGGTGGCTGGCTTATCATCATCTATAATTATTTCAACTCCAATTAATCCTGAACTTCTTTGCAAGGTTATTTACTTGCTCTAAGCAATAAGACAACATGGCACTTCTTTGATTTGTAAGCATCTGGTCAACTGCAAATTGAATTCAATGCCCTCCTCTTTGCCTGAGAGTCCAATTTCATAACCCTTCATATCATATCACTGGTCATGGGCCATGGATGGGTAAAAAATGCTTCTAGCAATATCCTCATCACGGCATCATCTAGAAACACTAGAAGAAATACGAATACTGATAAGTGGAATCTATGCAAAACAGATTTGTGGAAGTGTTCATTTTTGAGCATGAAGAAAATTGAACAGTCTTGAGTCTGAACTGACCTTAAAGGAAAAAGAGATATTTAGTCATGCCCTAAGTATTAATCAAACGTTAATATCATCAAAGTCATCAAGCTCTTCATCATTATGACAGTTATTGAGGTAAAAAATGTTTGCCCTCCATAGTAGATGAGCAGAGGGAGCCCTATAGAAAATAAGCAAGCATATGCTCAAGGACTCACAAGTAGTAATAGTGTCAAAACTGGAACTTAAACAATCTGACCATACCAGCACAGAAGAAGTTAGAAGTAGCCAATAGAAGTTTATAACTTTCCATGCAGGAAGGACTTGGAATAGTACAGCTAGAGGAATGAAATGCAAAATGTCGAAATCAAAGAGAAACAATCAAGGCCTAAAGCAAGGAAATTAATTGATAGAGTGATATATGGACAAAGAATCAGTCTAGGACATTGTTTTCTCTCTTAAGTTTAGTGTAATATATCAAATATTTCCTGCTTTACAGCCCATACAGTAGCTCCATCTCAACAACTCAACTCTATCTTCATAGTGCAAAAGAAAGAACATATGGAAATAAATGGGCAAAGCTATGTTCCAAGAAAACCTAATTTAGAAAAACAGGATGGGGCTCTAAAGTCAAAATTTACAGAACTCCCACCCATATCAAATTAATGTTTCCAAGCACAGTATGATACCTACACCTAAGAGTTGCCTGGAAAGAAATTACTATTATTATTGGAGCTCTGGGAGATCAGTCAGTTGATTCTTGGCAAGGATGCTAAACATTCTGCAATGATCATGGGACAGATTCATCTAAACTAGAACTTCTGACCCTAAGTGATAATAGCATCTCCACTGAGAAACACTAACTTAGGCAAACACAAACAATATATGTATGAAAAATAAAACGCTTATTCCCATTTCAGCTCGCAGGAATCTGCAATATGACATAGTTACAAACAAGAGTCTCTGGAAAGAAAGGAACTGTTACAATGTTACCAATTTCTGAATCCAGTTTTTTCTATCTCATAGTCAAGTGTCTTAAGCAAGTACTCTCATAGCTCTGAATCTTAACTTGTGTCAATAAATAGGAATCATTCCCTTTTTAAGCTTCTATAAAGAGTTAAAAAGAGAAGACATGCAAAGTGAATATAAAGTATGGTTTCTGTAGGCCGCTGCAATCCAGTAAAAATACAACATGAACCACGTATATAATTCTAAACCACCTACTTAGTTACATTAATAAAGGGTAAAGAAAAACAGAAACATGACTTTTACATTGTGTTTAACCCAGTATGCTCAAAATTCTGTCACTTCAACCTGTAACCAATTAAAATGAAGCATCAGTGAGGCAATTTGCATTATTTTTTTTTACTGTTCTTTGGTTTCAAAATCTGTGTTATAAGGTCCAGTGTGTCTCAGAAACACCCCAACTACATTTTCAGTGTTCAACAGTGACAAGTCACTGGGTTTATTAGATACAGCAGATACAAACAAAGAGATAAGATATATTCTACACAAACAAAGAGATAAGATATATTCTACACATCCATTCTTTCAGGTCCCAAATAGTTCATTGACTCAAAGAATGGAATCTATTCTGCCATCTGCCAAACCTGTAGATGGAGAATACCTCTTATCCAACTGGAAGAGTATCTTCCATCACTGTCTAAAATTGAGATATGGCACTCTTACCAGGCTATACTGCCTCAGTGTAACTGAATGTAAAATTTACACTATGTTCTTCCTTCACATCACCGTCTCCTAATAGGAAGAAACAAATACACATGAAGACCTATATTTACTGGTGCCACTTTAGTAACTTCTGTTTGGGGGCACTTTTTTTGGAACAGCTATGCAATGACTTCTGAGTATCTAGCAGTTTCCTGTAACTTTAATATCTCAACTCCAAATAAGGAAGTACTTTTAAGAAGTCTAGCAGAAGGATGCATCTCAATCACTCAATGGGAGGAAGATGATTAAATAGGCTCTATTGGTAGCTCATTGATGTTTATGATTGATGTAGTTTTAATCACAAACAAGCCCATAAAAATTGAGACCTTTTAACTTGTACTTTAGGCTCCACTGAAACAAATTATTTCTCCTTTGTTGGTGTCTTGTCTGTCAAAGAAACTTATGAAAAGAGTATATTATGGAAGTTATACAATAAAGTGTTAGTACATTATCAATTTAGCCTCATTAAACTATGTACCTCTGTGCTTCATCTGATAGGGACATTTCAAGAGCAAAAAAGATGGAAACCAGAAGGGATCACCCAGTTTGTTCTCTAATTATTTTTTGAGCTGAATTCACTGAGAATGAATATGAAACATTTCTAGCTTTGAGCATTATGGTGGCTCCTAAGGCCCACAGTGACTTTCATTAAAGCAGACACTCTCTCTGGCCCAAGCAGCTTCACTGCAGGCTCCAAGCAACCTGATTGAAGCCGGCACCACTTGGAGAAAGGCAGGTCATTTTTGGAAAAATCAGCCCTTCAGGGAGAATGCTGTTTTGTCTGATTGTGTTTTGTACCCTAGTATAATCCATCCTCCCCTGAAAACTTTCCTTATCTTTTTGTTTTTTTGGTTACTTGTCTGCTTGATTGCTCTTTTTAAAAAGGCACCATGAAGAGGGATAATATTTGTTTAGTTAAAAAACTTGTGTCCCAAAACATACATCTCTATAGACAATAGTGGTTAAACCAACTGATACAATTGGGTCAGATTCTATCAACCTCTTACACTCTCACCCCACAACATCTCTTTCACCAATTTACACACACACACACACACACACACACACACACACACACACATCACATCACATTGCATCAAATACACCAACACCCACTGGCAAAGAAATAGAAGAAACAAGCATTTCTAAACAATGTACTTTGAAACTTCCTGGAATTGTTGATGTGATGAACAAGAGAGGCTAATAAATTTAAATCCATATTGCCTACTAATGAGGGTCTTGCAGAGGCTGGAACAGCTATTGATTAACCTGTTTAATATCTTAAAATCAGTGCTACACCATGGGTAATGCGCCCCCCTCCAACTCCCACCTATCTCAAAGAATAATGTCATTGTTTACTTTGCACATGCCAAGAGGAAGTGTCTGCTGATTCCCCAGATGACAAAGGTGCAGCAAGGGCTCTCTCTCCCCCTCCTAGGCAACAAGAAAGCTGCCCCTCCAGATGATAAGGTCCTTCCCCCTTCCTGCAGGTAACTGTCAGTCAGGCGGGGTGTGAGGTATGATAATTCCATCTGCGCCATTCGGATTGTCAGCTGCATTGTTCTGCTCAGTGTGCTGTGGATTGTGAAAAACAACCAGGACGGATGATTTTAAGTAATTGCTCTGACAGAGACTGATTACTACAGTAACAACAGTCAGTTATAGTTAAGGAGTAGCCTTGGCATATGGTCTACATTTGACGTAGGGGAGGAGCGTGGGGGAGAGGATGGGAGAAAGCTTCATAATTCTGCAGATTGCTTTATGTTTTCTAATGGCTGAGTTTTCTTTTCCTTCGCTTGATTTGGAAAATATCAGCAACAGAAGCCTGGAAAGGAGGGGTGGGGGGGGAATCTAAATACTGTTACAGATAAAGGAATTCAAAGAATATATTTAAGGGCTATTAAGATAAACCTTAAAATGATTAGCATTTGCAAGATGAACAATTATCTGTTGCTATAGTATTTATTGTCCTATGTATTAAGGCTTGGTGTCAAGTTCATGCATTCAGAGATTACCTGTGTGGCTGGTTATATAAAACTGTTAGATCAATCTTGAAAGTTAAATCATTAATGTTTGTGGACTTACCTTCCAAGTAGTCTAATGTTTCCAGTCACTAAAAGTGCCTTAACAAAGCAAAGAATACAACTCAGATATATTTTATAAAATACAATGTGTCTCATATTTGACAAAATAGACTGCTACATTTAATGAGAAGATAAGAAAACATCACACAAAAATGGATTTACCTTACACTTGAAAAGAAAGATATGTTTTGAATTGTAGAAATGTGTAGAGATAGATATAAAGTAACTAATTGGGTTTTTAATTTTCAAACTTTTCTCATTTTTAATTTCTTTAAAAATAATACCTAAGAAGTAGCCTCGGAAAGTACATGCAGGACAATGAACTAGAAAGCTCATTCAAGAGTAATGGAAATGATAGTAATTTTTTTAATAAATGGTAATAGTTCCAATAAAACAATTTGATACCAGATAAATAGGAAAGTCATAGGAATAAAAATCAGAGTAATAATTTAACACTGTGCAGAGTATGATAAAGTACATCTGAAGGACATTAATTACTTATACATGTGTGAGCTATTGTTGAGCACATAAGGTCTGACCCATTTGCCAGCTTAGTCCTGCTGCTTCCGCTCTCTTAACTCATTACTTTGTAAAGCCCTTCCAAGATACCTCAAGAATAAAAGGTGCTATTTTCAACCTACTCCTGTTTAACATTAGAGTTAGGTCAAATAATTTCCATCAATTTCTACTCAGACAAAGGAAAATGCTGGGCTAACTAATATTTTCTAATGTGTTTGTCACTCGTTGGAGTCCTAGAATTGCCAAGAAAATGGTTAAGAATATCACTTTAAGTTCCCTATGAGCCAAAGAGAAGGGCTATGATTGAACCATTTGCACCATCAGCCTGCAGGAGTGATTTCCACAGATTAAGAAGACCATGACTCTAAGGGAAGTTCAGAAAAATAGAGAGCTTTCATCTTTAGTGATTTTGGTCATGACCTGCTGATGAAGAAGGCCAAAGTCACATTGCCAAATGACCTTCCAGCTATTGCAAATGACCCATACTAAAAAAAATTCTCGACTGGGAAAACTGGCAGTTATTCAGGAATACTATGGAAATCAGTTCTAAATATCCAGTTGCTTATGATTTTTACCTCCCTAAAAATTATTGTTCTCAAATATGCTCATTGTCTACCAAATGCATCTATGCTTCAAAGAGCTGGCTGCTTACACATTAAATTGAATAAACAAATCAGCCATAATTAATTCAAATTAAATGTCTTTCTTTACAACTCTTTGAAAAATGTTAAGCTTTGATATAATCCTGAGGGTTGTTTTTAACTTATGGAAATTCACTTAATGAACTATAAACTACACATACTCATACTAAGGATAATACTTACTAGATTTAAACATTGGTATTTTATACTAGATATTTAAGACAGTTGAGAGAACACAATTTAATAGTTTAGTTTTATTTTTTATTTTTTGTCAGTCATAGGGCCTGAACTCTGGCCCTGAGCACTGTCCTTCAGCTCTCAGCTCAAAGCTAGCGCTCTACCACTTGAGCCACAGCACCACTTCCAGCTTTTTTCTTTTTGCTTATGTGGTGCTGAGGAATTGAACCCAGGGCCTCATGCATGCTAGGCAAGCACTCAACCACTGAGCCTCCTTCCCAGCCCTCAAAGTTTATTTTTTTAATGGTGTAAAAATGGTAAACATTTTGAAAAACACCCCTAATATTTTATCAAAATTCTTTTTTTTCTTCCTATTTTCTTTCAGATTTACTAATCAGAGGTGCTATTTGTTTGATTTATATAGGCATTTGGGCTTGAAATATTTAAATCATATTGTTCAGGTCTTTAAATTTTTTTTATCTAAAATCTCCTGTTTGGGAATAAGTACAAAAAAAAGAAGTTGGGGAATCTTACAGTACTTTTAGTAAACGTGTGTGTGTGTGTGTGTGTGTGTTGCTAGCCTTGTATATACTAAGAAAGCACTCTAGCCACTGAGTTACATACCCAGCCTTATGTTTCATTTTGGAGACAGGGTCTCCCTATGTAGCTCATTTTGATCTTGTACTTAATGTATAGGCCATGCTAGTCTCAAAATCTAGGTCATCCTGCCTCTTCGCCTCAGGTGTACTGGGATTACAGCTGTGTGCCTAGAGCCTACTGCCCTGAATTTTGAGTAATTATATTTTATTTTGATCTGATGACTTTGAATACACATACAAATGTATAGAATACAGTTCAAAAATGTAAATCATTCTGTGCTTAATAATTTTTTCTGTTCTGTCTTTATCATCGATTACATTTTAATCCAGACCATAATATAGTGGCCTTCCACAATAATGTGGTATTATAATTTGATGATTATTTCTGTGGATCCTGTACAGGACTGCACTGGGTGGCTTTTTCACCTTGTATGGTATTATCAGAAGTTAGTCACCCCACTGGCTTTGGTTTACACTAGCCTGAACTGAAATGGCTAAGAAAGCTCCATCCACATGTCTGGCATTTCAATGTTCCTTCACATGACACTTGTCCTCCACTTCCCTTTTTCTTTCTCTCTATCTCTCTATCTTCATTCATTCAATCATCCCACTAAAATGTCTTCACTTCATGGTAAATGAGCTCCCCAGGAAGAACTTTCAGGGCCCTTTATATTTGAGGCCTCAAACTTCCCAATACCCCATCTATGCTGGCTGCTAATTAAAACAAGCCTAAAAATCACCCTGATTTAAGAGAAAAAACAAGTCTATGTCTGATAGGAGGGGTGTGTCCTGTGGACATAGGAAGAGGAGAAATTGATGGGAGCCATTTTTAGAAGCTATTCAGAAATCATGTGCTTACTTTACAGACTGAAAAAAAAAATAAACAGTTCAGTCAAATAAAGGTAATTGAAGTCTTTAATGTCTTTAGTTATTATTATAGAAAATGAAAAACTAGAACAACATTTGCTTAGCACAGCAAATGTTGCACCATACTTATGATATCAACCAATCACATTGTTTTGGGTATATTTTTCTTAATCTCAACTTTATAAATATCTGTATATTTTTAAACATAAAGTAAAATCTATCTCTTCCTTTAAATATCGTTTTATCAAGGTGTTGTGCAGAGAAGTAAAACCTATTGCTACAGAAAGCTTTCTAATGATTTTTCCCAAGAGAGTTAATTGGGACAAAGAATATTGATTTTAATGTTCTGAAAATTAGTTTAGCCTTGGTCTTTGGCAGGATTACTTTGTGTTTCTAAGCAGCTAAAGAGCTAGTACTGAGAACATCTTCCCTTTGGCCTTTTCCAAATGAGAATCTAGAGAAACTTTATTAAGTAGTGAAAAACATTATCGTCTAAGACTATTCATTATAGATGCTGGTAAGACCAGAGTCCATTTGTTTTATAACAAATTTGATTTTGTTCTCTTTACTGAAAACTCCAGCATTAAAATGATATACTTGTAGCATAAGATCTTTGCAACGGTGTCTCAAATTTTTCTATAGATTTGGTTCCAAATTATTCCTAAATACACAAATGATTATTTATTTTTACTTACAGTTTAAAAAATTATTGATACATCCCAAAAAGAAGGAAGTCCTAATTGCCATGAGATTTGGGTTTAACTATTCTGTTTCAACTATTTGTGGGGTCGATTGTTTTCAATAGCATATATACTTACCAGTCAGTCTTTGTCTACTCATTTCTAGAATAGAAATAAATTCATTTATTATGTAGGGTCATTGGAAATCAGGTGCTGCAATTGAATTTTTAGGCCAGTCTTGGAATGGCTTTTGCACTCAGAGAATGATAACTCATTTGTGTACATGCATATATATGCATATATACATATGTGTGTATATGTGTGTAAATGTGTCTTTAAGCAGTTGTACAAAAGAGTTCCTTAACAATACATCTTTATCAATGTCACCCCTTTCAACACTCTTACCATCCATCCCAACCCACCCCTTCCCTAACTTTTCTTAATTGTGTACTACATACATTGAATTCATGACTGCATCCTCATTTATCTACCCTTTTCCCCTTGGCTCTACCCCCATCCTTGCAAGTATGCATTTCCTGATTATTTTGTCGGGCTTTATTTTAACTTTGCCTTTCTAAAGAATTACACTATTAAAATTCACCTTGAGTCTACTATATTTTGGTTAATATATTTATGTACATTTGCATTCCACCCAACTTGTTTACTTATGTGTTTAGAGGCTAATAATAGCCTTCATTTATGAAAGAAAATATGCAACCTTTGTCTCTCTGAGCCTAACTAACTTCACTTAGTATATGTTTTACAAATGGTACAACATCACTCTTTTTGATAGATGAACACAATTGCATTGTGTATATGTACCACATTTTGTTGAACCATTTGTACATTAAGTGGAATCTCAGAGGTTTCTCAAAAAAGAATCAGAGAACTACTCTATAATACAGCAATTGCACTCTTGAGCATTTACCCTAAAGATAACAAGCCAGGATACAGTAAAGCTACTAGCACAATTATTTTCATTACAATGTTATTCACCATAACCAAAGAATGGAGAATGATAAATCTTAATATTAAAATTTCAAGTTTAGTATTGGTTTGAATATCAAATATGTAAATGAGTAATGATCAATAAAGTTGGCTTTGATTAATTTTTTTTTCATTAGAAGCAATGCTCTCATGGATTGGTAGTTTCCCAAAATATTCCTCTTAAGAAATGTATTCTGGTCAAATGCATTTGTAAATATTATGCATTATTAATTTCTTTACAAATAAATCACAATGTATATTAAAAGTTCATACATATTATGAGAAAAAGAAAGAATATCTTTAATTTAATGTAGCATTCCTTAAGCTGTGATAAAATCTAAGCATATGAGAGACTAACTAAATCACAAAATTCAAAGCAGTCAACCTAAAATGTAGCTTATACATATTGAGGACTCTTTTTGTTATGATCTTTTTCTTACTTTCCTACTAAAGATTTGTATATTTAAATAGGAAGGTTTCTTTTAAAAAATGCTTAATCAACAGCCTTACATAATAATTCAGTATCATTATGCAGGTCAACTCTTTCTGTATTGTCCTAATAACCTTGAATTCATTGTGTCAAGTTGTTTCTGCTTCCCCTTTGACAAAAAGGTTCCAGACTACTAATTTTGTAGTTGATACTATTTTTTTTCTAATCTGTCATGTCCGGTCAGTCTTCTTAGTATATTTACTTTATGGTCTCCCTCTTTGACTGCTAACTTACTGAAGGTTAACAAAAGAGCCAAGGATTCCAAGAGAATCAGTTAACCAATTTGTTAATTTAATACTCTAAATGAATCCTATAAAGGCTACCCAAATGGTGGGTATATATAACCCATTAGAATAAGGCTTGCTTTATTTTTTTTTTTAAAAAAAAGACTTTGTATACTCTCCTCCCCACCATTCCATCATTAAACCGTAATTTCAAAAGTGAAAATGTTTTATATTCTGGCATCACTATATCTATTACATGGCAGTTGCTCTGCAGAACTGAACAAATAGAGAAATCATCGCTTGAATGCATGTTAGATTCATGAAATAAGGATCAAATGGAAATAGGAATGGGAGCAAAGAATAAGCAAAGAAAGGAAACAAGAAAGAAAAAGAGATAAGAAAAAGCCAGGAAGTAGGACAAATCAATTAATAAATGTTCTGAAAGAATCCCTAGAACTCAACACTAAATGAGCTAAATGTCATGATAAGAACCAATTTTAAAAAACCCAACAACCCTGTAATGAAAATTGATATGAATCTAAACAATATCTAAAGAAAATGAAAATATTCAAGTAAGTTAATTATTTGCTTGTTTATTTGTTTCTGTCATTCAAAATAACATCTTACATTAAGATCAATATCAGAAAAGTACCTTCACAAAGCCGCCGCATTTATATATTGCTTATGTGAGCAACTTCATAAGTTATATATTATAAAATAGGTGGCTTTAGCCCAAAAATATTTTGTACACACAGTGCACATTTCCTTTGCTCACATACCCTCACTGACTTCTTCATCACCCATGCTGTTGTGTATGGAGCAAAGACACTAACAGGACTGGCCTTTAACAGTGCATCTCAAAAATGGTCACATTTTGCTCCCACGACCAACCACACTTTTCTTCCAGTATGACAGAAGACATTTGTGCTTTCAGAAAAAAATATTTGGATGAAATATTTTGTCATAGGGATCAATTGGGCTGTGTAAAAATAGCTGCCCACAAATGCATGCATCAATTTGTGCTTTTTGAGACATTTGTCGAACACAGAATACGGCAGAGTAAGTCAGTGAGGAGCATGTGGATTTGAATGACAAATATAGACTGCACATCTTATTTTGTGAAGTTTTTTTTCAGTAAGAGTAACATTTTTTTCCCTTAAGCACTAGAGTCACCACATTTACAGAAAGATTTATTCCCCATGAACTTCACACATTAATTTTACAATATTTCCTGTGAGATAAAACAGAATCAACATGAAGAGACTAAGTTCAGACTTTTAAAGGTAAGAGTAATAGAAAATGATTTTCCTCTCCCTTAGATTTTTTTAAATTAATTCTCCAGAGATGGAAGCATTCTTCTTTAGAGGAGAAGATGTTTAGTAATACTGTTAAAATACTATAATTTAACTAAAATGGAGATGCAAATGGGAAATTATTAACAATTTATCTGTGCCTCAAAAGGTAAGGGACAGGAATAGAAAAAAAAAAAAAACATCAAATACAGGGCACTAGTTACGAGTTAAGTCCTCTTAACTGATTTATTTTACCATTTTTTGTTCAAGTAACCTATTTAAAAACGCATCCATGCATAGAGTGCCCCTATTATTAATAGTAAATGTACATTTCAACCTGTCAAGGTTTTCTAGCCCCACTTTTGCAAGTTTTTTTTTAAGAAAAAAAATTAAAAAGCAAAGGCATTTCCTAGGGCACATGCTGCCAGACACCCAGCATTTATCTTATCTCAGTTGATGACTTTCCTTTTATCCTGAAATGATTTGACAATGACTCTATGATTTCCTGTACAAATTACCCTTTGAAAGTGGCAGTGGCGCTTGGCAGCGATCTTCACTTAATTACTGAGTGGATTATTAGCATACGGCTCCCCCCCCCTTCATTTCTTTATATCTTCTAGATTGCGTTGACAGTTCCCTTTCATTGCCTGCTTTAACTCACTGAATACTAAACATTATGCAGATTGCAGCTGAGAAGTACCCAGGCTACTCCAAACCCCTAGTCTGCACCAGAACCTTTTTTGATGGAGAGTAATTTACAGGTCAGAAATCAACAGTGTGTCTGGGAAGTGCATTTGTGGGTTTTCTTAATTTAGCTTGGGGTGGGGTCGATCAGAGCACTAATGTTCAAAAGTGAATATTCTTCAGCAATCCTTCTGAAGCACATACACACACACGCGCGTGCACGCACGCCCGCACACACACACACACACACACACACACACACACAATTCATTTTGTTCCTTCCTTTAATATCTTCTGTCTTTAATTAGACCCAGATCTTGAGATTCTGTTTTCTCTTTTAACTCCTTACACTGCCATCTAACTTGACAAGAGGGGGTTAAAGATAGTCTGTTTTCAGAAATGACAAGTTTCAGTCTTCATCAGTCTGAGAAGCCATGGGGCTAACTAAGAAGTTGACCTCCTCGAGACACATAGAGTGTGTTATTGTTATTGCCAGGGCAAGACAAATGCAAATGATAAATTGCAAGGATGTCTTCAGCACGCTCAGAAGAAACCTTCTCTTCTTTCTTGGCTCCCATCTTTTGGCACAAGTATGCACATATGTCAGGCATTCTCTTTCCAGATCTTTATCCTTTTTTTCTTTCCTTCCCCTGAGCTGCATTCAAAGCATCTTCCACGTTTCCTAGGCTATAGTAGGGACATAAACTCCTCTCTATTCCAGCCTTATGGTATACTTCAGCTTATTTTTCCCCTCTCTCTTTGAGAGAAGAATACAATACATGAGTGATTTCAGGACTTGGTCGAAGTGGCACCAAAACAATAGCAGTGAGCACGGGTGGGGGAACAGCTGGGTGCTGACTGTGTCATCCCCATTCCAAGACTATCAGCCACCAGCTTTATTCTTCTAGTGTTACATCTGCGATGAAATTTGGGTCTTCCAGGTGGCAGCCCAACATGCTGTCCAGTGCTATCAGGCCATTTAAATGCTTTGAGCTAATGCTGCATATCCATTTTCTAAACAAGTTAGCAGATACCATATGCAGCAATTAAAGTTTTATTGAGTGGTGCCTGCTTACCATACTGAATTTGGATTGGCTACCATCTGTCTCAAAGCCTGTGGTACCATCCCTGTTGCTTGAGAGAGCATTTGTAAGAAGAGAAGATTTTTCTCAACTTCTGAAGAAGCTGCTCAGATTTTTTTTTTCTTTACATGCCAGCCCACAAAAGTGGAATTGGTACAAATGAAAAATATCAGACAATTAGAAGTTAGCATTAAATATGTGTTTCTGACAGTCACAAGCCACAAGCCACTAACTGAAGAATGAACACTTTTAGAACTTCTGCCCTGGCTCTTATTAGTGTATAGGTCTTGCTGAATATTTTATTTTCAGACATGCTTTCTGTAAGAAATACAAAAATCAAAATTACAAATAAGCAAAAAACATGAGAATTGTTTGTTGCATGGATGAGAATATAATATTTCTTGCTTTCTAAGAAAAGTTACCTGAGGGGCTGGGATGGTAGCTCAGTGGTAGAGTGCTTGCCTTGAATGCATGAGGCTCTGGGATTGATTCCTCAACACCACATAAGCAGAAAAAGCTGGAAGTGGTGCTGTGGCTCAAGTGGTAGAGTGCTAGCCTTGAGCTGAAAAGCTGAGGGAGAGTGCCCAGGCCCAGAATTCAGACCCATGACCAACAAAAAAAAAAAGTTACCTGAAACCAGAGAGGAAAAATCAAAATAGGAATTTACATTTTACTCATTGTTAAAGTCCATAGACAGATCAACTGTGAATAGAAGGCTTTAAAGATAGTATTCATTACAAATTAATTAATAACTAAATACTTATGATACAGCAATAGATTGTTAATGTTAGTTTTCTCATAGTTGTATCTGTCCCTTTTACAAAACTTCTTGAATGGTGAATGCAAATTATAGTGAATTTCAAAACATTTTCAAATTCTTCAAACTACCTGAGCCCTAGTGTGGCTGAATAGAGGAAGAACTGTAAATCAACTCTGTTGCATAGATCCAAGTTACATTGGAATTTTAGTGGATACTTTTCTCTATGAGAAACATACATCAGAGCCTGCTGATTCTGTTCCTTTTTCACCCTATATTGGGAGCTTCCAAGCTAAGGTTTTGAATCTTGAAAAGAGTAAATAAGAAACTACTTGTAGTTTCTATATAGGCTTTATTACATGTGGTGAAGTTACTCATTAGGGGTTTCCTGACAATTCAGGCCCTGGTAAGCAGTGACATATTTAATGGATGGTAATTTTATAGTGTTGTAAACTTGAGGGAAGGGGATGTGCTTGAAGCGAGAAGACCTAGCTACTAGCCTCAAAACTGCTATCCGCTGTTTAGGAAATCTTACCCATGTGAATCTTTCTCCTGTTTTACAAACTAGAACTCAAAATACATGTCTGCTTTTTCTGGTTTTTGTAATATTTTTAAAAAGGGTCTATATGTTACTACAAGGATCACTGAAATATGAAGTAAAGCTGGACATAGTGGCACACATTTTAACCTCAATACTCAGAGGTCTGAGGCAAAAAGATTGAAAGTTCAAGGTCAGCCTGAGCTATATAATAGAACCAATCTCACAAAAGGAGGAGGATAAGGAGAAGGAAGTCGATGAAGATGACCATGCTGGAGTGGAAGGGGGAGGGGGAGGGGAGAGAGGGGTGGAAGCAATACCAAGAAGAAATACCAAGTGAAAATTATTTGCAAATTTAACTGAAAATAAAAATTATGTGTTTTATATAAGGGCTAAGTGAGAGGAATCTCTATTTTTCCTTTGAAATCATATAGTAAGGTATCATAACACATTGATTAATCATTTTTCAGAATCTAAGAGATTTCTTCAACAATATCCCTTGATATTCAAGTCTGTACTCTGGGTAACAGAAACATTAGCATCACAAAGAAATGTTTTAGAAATTCAGAAGTTCAGGCCCTCCCAGACCCCAGGTAGATTCTAATTTGGCAAGATCATTTTGTGACTTGTATGAGCAGTAAAATTTGAAGTTCACTAGTGTATAGAAAATTCTAATTCTCAGGAAGTTCCTCCATTATTTTCTATTAAAATATTAACATATTAAGATATTAAGATATGAACATTTTGTAGGTTCCATGTCTATCATTTGAATAATAAAAGTAAAACAACTTCAAAATAGAATCCATATAAGTTGTGAATCACTTAAGATTAACTGTTAGATTCCTTCACTTATTTGTTTAGCCACTTCTGAGTAACTAGTTAGGAACGAGACACTGCCCTAGGCAGGAAGGAGTCCATTTATAACAAGACAAAGCCACAGGCATCAGAGGCTTATGATATAGTAGAGAATAGACACTTTTTCTTGCTCCAGTATAATACAATCATCTTTCAGAGGTATATAGTATTCTAACCAGCAATTAATCTGACCTTTTTCTTACAGTTCTTCCACATTCTAACGTTGATTTGTTTTAACTGCATAGAGTATTGGCAGCCCTCTGATTAATGAATCTGATGAAAGCAAGTGGTACTCTTCAATTACTTATATCTATATTGAGAGCTCACTATATACCAGATATAGTCCTAAATGTGTCACATGTATAAACTGCTCTCATCCTCACAACTGTCCTTTGAGTGAGGCAAACATTAATCTATGCCTTTTTGATTGCATGGACTCTTGAATATGAACTTTTTATTAGCATGAATGAGCTGTACAAAAGGGATTTCATGGTGATAGTCACACAGTCAAATTTACCCCATCCCAATTTACATGATTTTTTTGTCCCATCTGAATGCATATTACATTTTTTTGTCAGTACTAGATCTTATTTCAAAGGTTAGTAATTTATAGGCAAATGCTCTACCACTTAAGCCAAGTTTCTAGCCCAGACATTTTCAGTCTGGTTTAACATAAGGTTTCCCTTTTACCTAGACCAGCCTGGATGATGATGATGCTATTTACATACCTTACTATAGGTGGGATTGGTTGAGAAAGGGTCTCATGGACTTGAACTGCTCACCTTCCTATCTCTACCTCACAGGTAGCTATATTACTGACAAGCCTATATCATTTTTCTTGACCATCCTCTCTCCTTTCCCTACCCCCTCTAATAGATTTAGTGAGTTTCATTTATACATGTACAAAGTGTTATTTTCTTACATGTCCATAATTTACATCTATGGTGTTTAACACACCCCCAGGCCACCATCATCACATTCATCACATTTCCCTTTCCTCCCACCCACAGGGATGCCTCTTTCAAAGTGTTCCCTCTTTAAAGTTATATCATAAGGGAAGCAAGGCACTGGAAAATTGTGCAGTGTTCCCTAATTAGAAGAGTGACAGGGTGATGTGGCTCAATGGCAGAATGCTTGCCTAGCATTAAAGGCTCCGAGTTTAATCTAACACAGCAAGAAACAAAGAGATAATGGGAAAAGGAGTCAGGAAAGGGGAAAGAGAAAAAAAGGGGGAGAGAGGGCTGCAGAAGAAGAAAGAGTAGTAGAGGTGCATTAGAACACTGTAAAGTTTGACTTTGGAAGCCTACCATTGTGTATAAAATCTTGAGATGAACATACCTCATGGAAATTTTCCAACAGTATAGGTTGCCCCCAGTTACATATTCCGTTTTTCCAGCTTCCTACCAGTGCTAATGCTAATTCTAAACTGTTTAGAATAGTCTCAAGGAGTCTTTTCAAAATAAACAAATGGATGAAAACCTTATGTTTTGCAAAAGTTTTGTTTCATTTTTTAACAACATGAATCATTCTTTCTCCTATTGCGTTTTGATTTAGGAAAATTCATCTCACTCTTAGATTGCAGAAGATATCTCCATGTTTAGTTCTAGTATTTACGATTTAATTGTTTACATCTTTTAACCAAAAAGAATTTTGTAAAACAGGTGATATAAAAATTAAGCCCAATCTCATTTTATGACCTGGCTCACTAGTTACCTTCAATTAATTTAAAAACCCTATTCTTTCCTGACTAATCCCAACATTATATGGATATAATGTTGGGATTATTCTGAATTTTACAACATTTTATACTAATTTATCTGAGATTTACAAATTATACTAATTGTCCATGAGACAAGAACCACTGCTTCAAAGTCCACAAGATTTAATCTATATTTAACCTGTTACTTTGCTACCCCTCATTGCTCCTGTTTTTCAGGGATCTCTTGGATATTGTATTCCATGCTTTTCCAAATAAATTATATAATGCTTTTACTTGAAGTCCTTAGCAAACATGATGGTATTTTCATAGAGACTTCAGTGAAGTTATAAATTAATCCAGACGTACTTGTCATTTTATTGATAGATCATGATGATGGATAGATAAATAGATGAAAGATAGAGATAGATTGATGATAGACAGGCAAGTATTAAAGAATTTAATAGCATTTTCATCTGAGTACATGCTCATGTATGCCACTGTATTACATGATTCTTAGGAAGCATATTAACAAACCATAGTAGGAATTCTTCCATATAATACATTATTTAGCAACATAGTGACAATATAAAGTTTTCAAATACTTCCTTTAGTTTTTCTCTGGTGAAATGTCATGATACAATATGATGGGACACAACCTAAATGACCTGTATTATTGTCATTGTGTTTTCATTTATTAAAATGATCATTCATTATATTTTTGGAGTCCTAAATATTCTGGATGTTTCTTTAAAAATCATTTGGAATTTCACTAAACTTAAGAAAATAGAAATTTACTATTTTGACCAAATTAACCAATCTTTACTGATATTTTACCAAATAAATAACATTTTCAGTTGGAAAATTTGGTAATTTTCTTTTGATGGCTTTTTTTACTCCAGCCTAAATTCCCAGGCTTCCTTTCCTGATTTTAGTGGCTCAAAATAATTTTCAAAGATGTTATCTGGAAGCATTTCAGTGCAAATAACCTAGAACGTTACAATTCTTCACTCAAAATGTGCTGTTTAACTGTGATTGTCCTTTGGCTGATCCTCTGAGTTCCATACACATCCATTCATCAGTTCCCACACACGTAGTACAAAAACGCTAAGCAATTTCTGTGTCTTAAAGATTTACTTCCCATGGAATTGGCGCTGTGGCTTGAGAGATAGAGTGAGTGCTAGCCTTGAGCTGAAGAGCTGAGAGACAGTGCCCAGGCCCAGAGTTCAAACCCCATGACCGACCCCCCCCCAAAAAAAAAAGTTTTACTTCCTTTAAATTTTAATTTTTTATTTAAAGTATCTTCATACCACATTGTTGGTTCTCTTCTTGTCCCCAATTCTTGGCCATCTTAGCAACCATGTCTCATTACAAACTGAGTGAATTCTCTAGCCCTTAACTTTGTACTTATCCATGGGAATTCCAGGAGTTAGTTGCATGAGGCAAGAAATGAAAAAATACTATTCAACAGCTAGGATGTTTAAAGCCCTGTGTTGTCCCTTGTGCAGCTATAAGAGTATGCTTACAACCCTATCATTGTCATGAGATAACCATAGCCTGGCTGATGCATGATACAATAAAGATGACTAACAAGATAGAACTACCCAGCTACCTTATGTACATATAGTGATGGAAAGTTTAGCCTTATCTTCCCCAGCCTGAACTAGAGTCACTTATATAAGCCATATGACATCTGAAAAAGACTACTTAACAGATTCATCAATTCATGATTTATTACATGATTAGAAAGGTACCAAATTTTAGAGTTGGGCATTACACAACAATAAATGATTGACTCAACAGTCGGTCAGATCTCCAAACCAGATGCTGGTTTTCTTGCTCTTCTTTCTCTTTTACTCCCCAAATCTAAGTGATTGTCAGATGTTTATGGGGCTGATGTGTTTCTGAGGTGCCCCTTCCTTTCCATCTCCTCTATCACCCACTCCCCTAAGTCATGCTGTTCATATCTGCGTTGTTACAGTGACTTTCTAGACTTTCCTCTCTTTCTCTGAATTGACTTTATTGCCAACAAGATTATAGTGTTTTGGTCATTCTGCTCACCAAATTACAGATCTGACCATTTGACCATGTTCATTTTTTTGCTTAGAAACATAGATAAATCTCTCCACATGGACACTCAGTATTTCCACATCTTTCTTATAATGGACCCAAAGTACAATTTATCTTACTGAGTCCAAAGAAAGGCTCAGTCTGACTATTTCCAACAGCCATTCCCCATCCATGCAAACTATGTGTTTTCTACAATAGAGGTAGGTGGCTCATTAACATAAACATGTATATCAACTATCACATGTACACTGCAATTCCAAACTACCTTTAGCTTTAGCTTTTGTTACTCTTTCTCTGCCTCACTGGATCTCACCTCTAAGTCCCACTGAACAAACTTTCCCTTCCTGAAACAGGTTGTTGGTTTCCACAGGAATTATTATGAATTTTTTTTCTGTCAGACATGCCATCCAACCCTTTTGCCCTCGGTGAAACTGAAATATCTCAACTCTGTGTTAATCATTCCTATCTTTCTCTATTCATAGCCTAAGATTCCATCCTTCTGGATTTCTCCCCACACACATTGATAACACTAAACTTACTTGTACTTTACTGTACCCTGCCAAGGCTCTCCTCCTCAAAAACCAAGCCCTTATCTTACTAACCTGGCTCAACATAGTTGCAGTACTTAATAGGCAGAATACAGTTTAGATAGTTAAATTCTTCAAGAGACACTGGAAAGTCTATGGCCAATGTCTTCTGCTAACTATAATTGAGATGAGATTTTAGTGTATTTTTTACTGAAAAATTTTTTTTCACTTCAAAATTATTTAGAAATCAGAGACTTGATGAAGCTCCAGGGATACTCTTCTGGAGTAGTATAATTTGTAAAATTAAATGAGTTTTCAAGGTGAATTTTACACATGCTAATTAATACCATTTAAGGAATGCCTGATTTAATGAGAGACTATTGCACATACAAAAGTGTTTGAACAAATTAGAGTAACAGAAAATTGATACTAAAAATGTAAGTGTAATTATCATTTGACCATGCTTATCCAAAAGCCATAAGTATTCAGTCATTTATTTATGGAGTAAAGAAAATAATTTCCAGCTTTTGAATTAATATAATCACTTCTAGCAAATACAGGTATTACTGTAATAAATTTATGAATTAAAAGAATAGATGTTTTACTTAGAAGGTTAAATACAACATAAACTAAGGCTCACTATTAAATTGACACATTGATCTGTAGATGCTACTTATAGCACAGTATTTTTAAAGTTTAGAAACAGAGGGGAAAAATGTCACTGACCAGTTAAGAAGGACTCATGTTTTCCATATCACCCCCCAACCCTGATGCCATTCCTTAGCTCATGGACTCAAGTGAAAGATTTGAAGATAAAATGGTTTTTTTTTTCCCTTAAAAAAAGCATTTGTCTATCGAATTTGTGTGATAAGAATCCACTGGGGGCTTTAGAATTCAGATGATAAGGACTCAAAGCAACAGAATCAGAGAGGTTGACCCACATTTTTATGATTGCTCCTGGGAAGGTTGAAGAAGAAGAAAGTCATAAATATCACCACCCATTGTGTTCACTTCTGCTATGCTGAGTTATTTCTATTTCTCCTCTCCTCCCTCAACCCAAAAATTTCTACCAATAGATCTTCAGTCTCTGGAAAAGTGCTAAAGTAGGGGGTTCAGAGTTTAGAGTATAGCTCAGTGGTAGCATGCCTGCCTCAATACGTGAGTACCCATTTCCCCAATCCCCATCCCCAATCCCCAAACAAAACAAGCAAACAAAACATAGTGTTCAAAGCAATCCTCAATGATAGAGAAATATAGCCATAAAACCTCCTCTTATTTTATCTGGTCCTTCTTAGTTCAAATATTTTATTTATTTATTTGTGTGTGTGTGATATGTACACATAGTATTTCCTTTGTCTGTATATAAATATACATCGTCTGTCCTTATCTAAGGTCTTACTTTGATTTCAGTTACCTACAGTCAACTACTGTCCAAAAATGCTAAATGGAACATTCCAAAAATAAAGAATTCACAAATTTTTAAGTCACAGGTTGGCCTGAACCTTATGATGAAATCTTGCACTGTTCCACTCTACCCCCACCAAGGAGGTAAGTCATCCCTGGGTTCACACTGCCCATGCTACTCACCTGTGAGTCACATTGCAGCCTTCGCAGTCACCAGCTCAACTGTTGAACATCACAGTGTTTATATCCATGTAAGTCTAATGTTACTGAATAAGGGCCACCAAACACAAGAGTAGTGATGATGGCAATCTATATACATAAAAAAAAGTACAAATTTTTTGTAATTTTTTGTACTTTCTTCCCCCTATAGTAGATCCCCTGTTGTCACTGTTTTTTTGGTACCCCGGTATTGTATATGAGTATATTTGAATTAGGAAAGGGAGAGGAAACAAGAGAATAGTGGACAAAGAACCAATGCAACCAATATACATAAGACAATATGTTGGAAATGATCTGTACAACTTAGGGGTGGGGAGAGGGGGAAAGTAGGAGAAAAATGAGGGAAGGGGTAAAAAGTTTGACAAGAAATGTACTTATTACACTATGTAACTATAACCCTTCTGTACATCACTGTGACAATAAGAAAATTATTATCTCATAATTTCTCTACCACATGTAAATTTCTTTGTAAAATGTATACATCATTTGAAACAATTTTCAAATAAAACATACTTATGGTTATAATTCCTTTCCCCCAAAGCACAGACTCAGCAAAATGAAAATTTTCATTGTGATTTTAGTCAATTTAAGATATAATTAACGGTCTTATGTTGAAACTAAGAAGTACAAAGTGCTTCATTTGAAGGAAACAATGATAATTCTCAACTTAATAAGAAAAGTTGAAAAAATAGCATATTGCAGTTGCTAGCATTCATGGCAATAATGAACAGCAATAGCTGCTGGCCCCTACTGAAAGTCTTAGAATGCAAATAATGGAAACTACTATAATTTGCCACCATAATTTGTGATTTTCCCCCAACTTTTAAATGCATATTAGGCTAGGTTTCCATGGTATATTGTTACATCTGATACATAAGCCTAATGTTTTGGAAGGAGTTGTAATATACTTCACCTAGGAAAAGATTTCAAAGCTCTTATTTGCATTCTGTTTTAGAAATTTACAAATAAGAAGTAACTAAGTTTTACTGTATTTTTCTTAATCCTCAGAACCCTCCCTTGATAACTGTGTTTTGTTCTTTGATTCAGAAGGCCAAATTGTCTATCCAAAATTTCTTCAAAATAGAAAGCCTACGCTGGTTTCCAAAACATCCTATCTGCCATAGAACACAGTCTTAGTATATACAAATAAGTTTGCTTTTAAGTGTCATTTTCTTCAATTAATTGAATAAGTTTTTACATAAAAGTACAAGTACCTTTCCCAGAAATACTGGAAAAACAAGAAATTAACAGAGTTGGTAATTTGTCAAGTATAACTAAAAACAAGACACGAGAATAGTTAATATTCTCCCCACTCTCAACATGATGTCACCGTCAACTTCATAATGAGATACAGCTAATATCCATCACACTAGACCTGACAAGAAAAGAAACAGTTATTTAAAATTGTTGAAAGGACTATTTAAGATAAGCCATAAGTCCATATTACTAATCAGGAATTGTGCACTAAATTTACACTGAGCCCTAACATATTATGTACATCTATTCACACTGCATTTTCTCAAATTTTTAAATTATATGTTTCAAAATGTACATAATTATATGCATAGATAAATAAATGATTATAATTATACAATGATATTCATCAATATTTCCTTATTATTCAGAATGCATGATTAAGTTTAATAGATAAGAATAAATAATAAATAATGTGTATACCAAAACGCTAGAGAAAATAACAAAACTTGTTTTAATGTTCTTTTAAGAGTATATCAGTTACATTCAGAAAACAAGTAAGGATAGATCTCAAAAAATATCTACTTAAGACCTTTGTAAAGCAATTGCTAATCATTTTTTCTATTAAAGGATTCTTATTAACTTAGAAGGAAAGATTGTTTTCTGAGCTATTCATATTTATCATTTGGAACAAGGAATTGAAAGAATCCTACCTAAAAAGAGCTTGAAGTTTATCAAATAAATATGACATCTTCATTTTCCAAGTGAGTCTATGGTTCAAAGCAGTTAAATGACTTGTGGAATTCCCATAGTGACTTAGTAGCACAGCCAGTTCTATAACACATGGAAAACAATAGATAATTTATTCATAAATAATATTTATGGTTTATGCACATACGTATCCACCTCACTGCATTTGAGTCTCAAAATAAATCTGTGAAGTAGGTAATCATTATTATATTCATTCTGCTGGAAGGAAATTGAATTGACTAACTTTAGGTCACCTGGTTGATTAATAGCAGCACTCTGTTTACTTGAACCTAGATCTTCAAACTTGACTCTTACCCAATCCATGGCTCTTTTGAATTGCGCTCGAATCGTGCTTGCTTACCTTTGCCGCTCAGCTCTGTGAGGTTGATTAAGTATTTCAGCAAATTCTACTCACATTCATTGAATCATACAAAGAAAATGGTGATACTGACAGATATTAAATAAGTATATTTCTCCACCCAGAACAGCTGATATCCAAGAATTTATTAACAATAACAACAGTATTGAGATCATATTTAAACATAATATTTTAAAAGTATTTTTATTTTTTCTTTTTTTATTGTGAAAATACTGTACAGAGGGGTTACAATTACATGGGCAAGATAACGAGTACATTTCTTATCAAGCATTGTTGCCTCCTCTTTGTTTCCCCTTCCCATCCCTTCCCATACTCTCCCCCTTCCCCTACCTGATCCTCTCCCCATCCTCCCCCCCCCCCCCACCAAAGTTGTAAAGTTCGTTTTTCAACGTAACGACTTGTACATCTCATTGTTGCAATGGGTCCACCTGTACCCTTGTTAAATGATTTGTTTTTCCCCTTCCCCTCCACAAATTATACCAACATCAAATACAGTGAAAACATGGGTTATACCTTTGGGGAGGGACATACAAAGCAACATAGAAATCATCTTATAAATATGTTAGGGTGGGGGGGACGATCGGGTGGAGGGAGGGGAGGAGTATGGGAAGGGATGGGAAGGGGAAGCAACGAGGAGGCAACAATGCTCTTTATCTTGCCCATGTAATTGTAACTCTTCTGTATGGTATTCTCACAATAAAAAAAAAGAAAGAAAAATAAATAAAATAAATAAATATGTTAGAAACAATTGCATGAAAAAAACATTTGAATACTTAAATTTTGCTGCCAATCAACAAATGATAACTTAAAATTTTTCCTTGTCACTTTTTTTTTTTTTTTTTTTACCAGTCCTGGAGCTTGAACTCAGGACCTGGGCAATGTCCCTGAGCTTCTTTTTGCTCAAGGCTAACAATCTACCACTTGAGCCACAGCACCACTTCCGGATTTTTCTGTGTATTTGATACAGAGGTATTGAACCCAGGGCTTCATGCATGCTAGGCAAACACTCTACCACTAAACCACATTCCCAGCCCTTTCCTGGTCATTTTACTATAAAATAAAATTCAATTCTTGACCAATGAGGAAAAAAACACAGAAATTGTAAAGGCATTTAACCCTCTCTTATTTCATATGAAATTACTCTAAACTAGAAAAATGTCAGGTAGATTTTTGTCTTTTATTGAAACAACTTCAAAACTATAAGCACTTACTACTAAATCCCGAATTTCGTAAAAGATGACACAATGAATGCTATTTTTAAATAAGTGAAAAGCAATTGGCAAAGAAAATAAAGTGAATTTTAAAACTGAGCTATTAACTTGAAGAATTTTGCCAAGAAAATGAATGTTTTATTACTTTGAAGGCAATTTGTGAAGCATGCAATGTATTTAAACAAATTCTAGTTTGTATTTTCTTCAGTGAAGGAAGTATTTCTTCAACAAACTAGCAAAAGAGCATGGAAAAAAATCTCAATAATGTACTCATGTATGAACAGTTTCTGGACACTATTTGGATTACTAAATTCTCTGTGGCCCACCCAAAACTCCAATCTTGCATGATTATAAATCTTTTCCATTTTGAGTGTGGGCATTTTTTACACCTACACATAGCCACGTTCTTTCAGTGAGAAACATTTCATAATGTTCATAGTGTATATTTTTATTCTGTGTTATATGTATATATAATATGGGGCATAAAGTAGAGTTAGGAAAAAATTTAAAAATGACATTCTCTTATATCAACAACCTTTTCTTGAGGTACTGGCAATTAGAACCAAATATTACATCAGCTTCATAAAATTCAGACAGTTAAAGAAAAGAACAGTATACAATGAGCCACATTATTAAGCCAGTGGTAAGTTAGAAAGAGCAGTCAAGTCTTTATGATTTAAAAATGAGAATTCTTCAGTAAACTTGCCTGACCCTGTTGGCTTCTATTTTTATTTAAAAGAAAAAAAAAACCCTACTTACCTCACTGCTTATTAGCACCTAGTGGAGAAAAAGGAAAACTAAAAGAAGCAAAATGTTCCTATCAATAAAGCTGTTAGTAGTTTTCATGAAAATGCTGTGACAGTGAGATTTCTTTTGTCTCACATCATCAAAATCAAGTTCTACCTAGCCCTGGTGGCTCACACCTGTAATGCTAGCTACTCAGAATGCTGAGAATTGAGAACCACAATTCAAAGTCAGTCCAGGTAACAAATCCTGTAGATTCTTATCTCCAATGAGCCAGTAAAAAGTAGGCAGTAAAGAAGAACAGCCATGATTTAAAAAGCCTAGTGAGAGATAGAGGACAGAAAGTCAAGAATTTAAACTCCAGTAACAATTTGGGGTGGGTGGTGTTGGGAAGAAGAAAAGAAAGGAAAGAGGAAAGGAAAGGATTGGAGAGAAAAGAAGATTGGAGAAGGGAGGGAAGGGAAAAGGATGGGAGGATCAAAAGGGGAGGGAGAAGGAACACAGAAAAGAACAACAAAGAGAAATGAAGAAAAGGAAAAGAAGGGAGGGAAGTCCTGACTGTCAGTTATTACATGATGTATTTATAAAGGAAAGAGACATTGAAGTTGTACAATATGGATATGTGTTTGCCTCCAACACTATCTAAAATGGTGACACTGCTTGAAGAGAGAGTCCAAGTTTGAGGGCTAAGACAGGATCCAGAGGAAAAACATTTTTAGCAATAAGCAAGAAACACATCTTAAAGAAAGAATTCCAGTAAAGAAGCTTGGCCTCCTTGTCATCTGATGTGCAATGTAGAATTCCTATATAAATGGAAGATCATGCGGCTGGGACCAGCACTTCCAGTGGCTTCCTCTTGATAACCTGATCACGATTCTTCACAATCAAGCACATGTAGGACTACTATAGGACTGCTGTGCACTTTGGGTTTTTTTTTGGGGGGTGGGGGTGGGGGGTGGGGGAGGGTGCCATGAGAATACTGCTACCATTTAAAATCTGTTTTGCCATCTGTTTTGTTTTATTATCTTTGTTCATAGTATATCTTCCCCTGAAAATCTAAGCTTTAAGAGGATGAGGATTTCTCTTTGTATAGTCACTGCTCTATCCCCAGTTCCTATAACATAACCCAGCCCATACAACTTATTGAATAAATATTTATTGAGTGAGTCCTCTCATGGTCCACTTGTCCTCTTATAGGCCCATAGAGTTAAAAAGGTTACAATCAACTTCCCACATGGAACAAAAAATATGTCTTCACCAAAACATCAGCCTCCAGAGAGTTATATAATGGAGAATACCTTCCTTGTCTATCTATCTTGATAAAAGGATAGGGGGAAAGTAGGTAAAATGTTGCTCCAGAAATCTTAAGTTTCTGTTTTATTCTTTGTCAAGTCTTAATCAGTTTTGATATAAAATAATTGGCTAGAGTGGAGAAAAAGAAACCTCACTGAAGGCTTGGAAGTTAATCCACGCATGAGACCTCATCTGGACTTTAAGACTTCCACTGTCAAACATGAAGTCCTGGTGTGCATCTAGAAAAGAGCTATCTCAGGCTGTTCTCCAAGGGTTTTACTCCTGTAGGGCTGCCTAGTGGAGAAGATCTAGATCGAAGAATTCATTTAAAAAATAAAGAAATATATAATAGAGAAATTTATAGTGGAGACTGAGAAATGCCAGAGGGAGGTTCCAGCCTATTTGGTCTTTGGTGAGGGTTTAGTCTTCATAGATGGCATCATCTATAGTTTTCACATGGTAGATGAGGAAAGACAAAAAGAAAACCTCAACTCGTCCAAGCTTCATTTATAAGAGCATCAATTTCTTTCATGAGGGTGGAGCCTTCAGAATCAAAAATCTAACAATTTGGGAGTGGAGTCTGTGGGATTCTCTAAATACAAGATCATGTCATCTGCAAAGAGGGAGAGTTTTACTTCAGCTTTCCCTATTTGGATCCCCTTTATGTTGGCATCTTGTCTTATTGCTGTAACTAGACATTCTAATACTAAATTGAAGAGAAGTGGAGAGAGTGGGCATGTGATACATGAATGTGGTGGGGCACAAACATTTGGAGCACAGCGCCAAACTAAAGGCACTATGGCCTACAACTTTTGAGGCCGTAGTTGGCCTTAAAGGACATGACAGCTGACTTCTCATGCCTGTCAGCACTACCTACTAAAACCACTGACATCACAACAGCAGACGGAGGGAAGGCAACATCAACACTCGCTGAGTCTGATGATTCCTTCCAGAAAGAATGAAGACAATGGAGCTCCTCAGTCTACTGGATTAAACATTAGGAAACTCTTTTCCATCCTTCTGACACAGAATGGCTTTTTTTTTAAATGTATATTTAATAGCGATTCTGTGCATTTACATTTAAAAGTCTTATGTCCCTGACCCCAGAAACCAAATAAAGAATGGTGTAGCTAAAATAATCATTACAACAAGTATAACTTGCTTACCAAGTATAGGTCCTGGGTTAAGTGTTTTGCATATATTCTCTCATTTAATTCTCACACTTGTTTGAGTGTCACTGTCAATTTCTGTCAAATTTTAGAGAGATTGTTTGGACCTGAAAATGTCATCTCCCTTCATTTGTTCCTGTATTCATCTATGCTTTAGTCTAAAACTACTGACTGTTCCCAGATGCTAGGGTCTGTTATTCTTTCCATTTTGTAGAAGGAAATTGAGTTCTAGGATGCTCAAATAAATCACTTGCTCAGGACAGCACAATGGGAAGTGAGGGAGGTAAGAATCAGGACCCACACCCTGAAATCCTCCACTAACTGCATCCTAACATCCCTTCAAGCAGAAGCTAGCAATGTGAGTATAACATACATTTCTTTTTTAATATGTATTTTTATTGTAAAGATACTGTACAGAGGGGTTACAGTTACATGCGTAAGATAATGAGTACACTTCCTATGGAGAATTGTTACCCCCTCCTTTGTTTTTCCCCTACCATCCCTTCCCTCCTCCCCTCCTCAATTTCCCCTCCCCCCCAAAAGTGTAATGTTCATTTTCAGCATAGTGTCTTGTACATCTCATTGTTACAATTGGTCATCCTGTATCCTAGGGACACAAGAGGTTTTATCTTTGTTGCTGGTTTTTAATGTACTTACAATGTACTGAGTGATATTTTTATTTCTTTTGTATGTTCTTCCCCCATGGTATAACCTGTATTTTCACTGTATTTGATTCCAGTGCCCAGCATCTTGTATATACATTTTTCTAATTTGAGGAGGGGAAGGGAAATAATATACACTTCTAAGGCACTTCAAAAGTTATGAAGCCTTTCACAAATTATCTCATCCCATTTATTCACATTCTCCTACAGGCATTTTCTTGAGTCAAAGACTAAAATTTGTATGATATGCTTATGCATGAAGCATTGGACTCAGGAGAATTCACAGAAAATGGCAGCTAAAGCAATTACCACTTTTTACTTTTTAATGTTTTTTATTGTAAAAATAGTGTACAGAGGGGTTACAGTTACATGAGTAAGGTAATGAGTACATTTCCTCCTCCTTTGTTTATCCCCTACCATCCCTTCCCACCTCCCCAACTCTTCCCTCCCCTCCCCAAGTTGCAAAGTTCGTTTTCAACATAGTGTCTTGAACATCTCATTGTTACAATGGGTAAACTTGTATCCTTATTTCAGCATTTTGTTATTTCCCTTCCCCTCCCCAAATTAGAAAAATGTATATACTGACATCAAATATAGTGAAAACAGGGGTTATACCGTGGGGAAAGTACATACAAAAGAAGCAAAAAAAAAATCTCATAATATATTTTAAATACGTTAAAAAACAATAGCAAGAAAGAAAATAAAACAGTTGTGTCCTTAACTTGGGGTTCATTTCACTTAACATCATCTTATACAGTCATATGTACATAGCTTTTGATCTTTTTTGCTTGTTCTAGACTTATCACATAAAAGAGAGAAAAAGTGGAACAAAGGGTGAAAAAAATGCAACAGTGGTACTCACTAGATACTATGTGGAAAATGAACTGTATGTCTTGTGGGTGGGGATGAGAGGGAAAAACTGGGCAAGATTTAGGGAAGGAAGACATGGTTCAAAAAGAAATGTACTTGCTGCTGATCACATATATGGAATATATGTGCACACTGGAGGGAAATTAGGAGGAGGACACAGAACTAGAGGGAATCAGGGAAAATGACCCATCAGCTGCACTTGACATTAATCAAAACAAACTAAGCAACTCAATGACAGCAATGGGAGGGAGGTAACGAGTAGGAAAAAGGGAACAATTGACACTATGCAAAAGGAAAGAAATGTACACATCACCCGATGTGGAGGAAATAACTGTATTGTCAAAGCTCAAAGAACTCATAAACTTTATAGACCACATTAGACAATTTGCCCCATGAAAGTTAGAATGTGCTTGTGACTTTAACTAAGCATCACTATCCTATAATACTGTGAAATTTGTGAAATTATGTAATCACTTAATCACAATAAAGAATTTGCAAATAAAAGACATGTACTCATCACCTGATTTATGAACTATAAACCTTCTGAATATCATCTCTACAATAACAATAAAATATATTTTAAAAGGGAAGGAAGAAAGGAAGGAAAGAAGGAAGGAAGGAAGAATGAAAGAAGAAAGAAAGAAGAAAGAAAGAAAGAAGGAAGCAAGCAAGCAAGCAAACAGGCAGGAAGGCAGGAAGGCAGGCAGCAGGCATGAAGAAAGAAAGGAAGGAAGGGAAGGAAGGAAAGGAAGGAAGGAAGGCAGGAAGGAGGGAAGGAAGGAAGGAAAAAGGAAAGAAAGAAAGAAAGAAAGAAAGAAAGAAAGAAAGAAAGAAAGAAAGAAGGAAGGAAGGAAGGAAAGAAAGGAAGAAAGAAGCAAGGAAGGAAGGAAAGAAAGAAAGAAAGAAAGAAAGAAAGAAAGAAAGAAAGAAAGAAAGAAAGAAAGAAGCAAGGAAGGAAGGAAGGAAAGAAAGAAAGAAAGAAAGAAAGAAAGAAAGAAAGAAAGAAAGAAAGAAAGAAAGAAAGAAAGAAAGAAAGAAAGAGAGGAAAAGGAAATAAAGAACCTGTAGCCTCTCATTTGGTGGGTCATGGAGTTATGTAGATTCATATGTATATTTTTCTTAGTGTAATTGTTACATTTTAAGCACTTAAGCACTGAATTATACACTTCTACCAAAGTTGATATTTCAGTCACTAAATAGATAAAATATTTAAATAAACCAGGTGAATATACCCTACTAAGAAGCATAGGTATCTGTGTAAATAAAACCTCATACATGCAGAACTAAAACACTGAATTTGCTATGTTATGGGACCCAGAGTCCTAACACAAAGAAATAGTTGCAAAACTTTCCTCTGGCCAAATGAAAGAAATGATTCTTATTTTTTTTTACTGCTTCCTTGGTTGTGAATATTGATGCATGTAAGTAAATTGATGCAAACCATTGCTCATAGACATTAAAATTGACAGCATTACCTGGAAGGAAACAGAACTTTAATAATACCTGAAATTTTTGTGAGGATCTTTCAGACAATGTTTAGTCTTTAATTCAATTTGGTCTATCCTCATGGTAACCCTCTATTGATCATTCTCTGATTAGTTTCTAAAAACCCTTAAAAATCTAAGGAATCTCAATATACACATATTACTTGTATTTACCTGAGATGACTAAGTTTTACTACTGTTAAATTGTGCTATACCCTTATTCGCTTCCTGAACATAACATTGATCAAAATAAAAACTAAGTATGTATTTTCAAGCTCCTTGACTCATCAGCTCATTTTAGAAACTCCTCCCTCCGCTCTCCCCTAAAAAATGACTAGTGTTAGGAATGCAAGTGCAAGATGTTCTTCTATTTCATATGATGTGTTCATTTTGAGTTACAACTCTATCTTCACATGTTGCAGTCTTTTCATCATCTGCTTCTTTAAGGTCAAAGATGGGTTAACTTCATAGACCCATTATCGAATGCAATCAGGTAGAAGGATCCTTATGGGGAAAGAATTAATAATAATAATATCACTTCCTATTTATATGCCAGGCCATCAAAGTCAAAAGTCATCCTCATCATAGAATACAAATTGACTGCTTAAGTAGCCTTCACTGTTTCATGTAGCTCAAAAGATTATAAATAAGGCCTCCCTGGAGATTATTTTCTAAAATAAATAATACACCTTATTTTTAAAAATTTATAAATCTGTACCACTTTCATAGAAAAAAATACAGGTATAAGTGATAGGCAAATGATGAGTAGAATAAATGTACTACTACATGGAGAAAATTTAAACATAATTTTTAGAAGAAAATGATGCCTAAAGTGCCCGTGTCACAATGCTTTTGATATGGTTGTATACAGCCTCACAGTGCCATTCAAAATATCACCTTGGTCTGGGAACATTTCTACAGTGCTAGTCTTTTATTATCAAATTACTTTTCCCTAATCTAAGAGAAATGTCTTTCTTGCCCTAGCAGGTGCCTCTGCGAAAAGGCTTACAGGGTTCTACAGGGTCAGGTCATTTGATAAGACTCTCCTTTGGTTATCAATGACTTTCCTCATTAACATTAACCCTTAATGATTTCTGGCAATAATATAACTCAAGGACGTTACTGAGGTATCTAGAGGGATGTGCCTTCTTCAAGAAAGCACCAAGTAAAAAAGCCTACTCTCAAGAGTTCTAGTGTGGTTAGCAATGAATGGCTTTTAGTTCATGTCCTCAGGGTTTTCAATGGCTTCCCATCTGGTGGTACTAATATACTACTTTCTGAAACAGCTATCACATAGAAAAAGGTAAGGTACTGACCTTACATTCACTGATTTCAGTGAATCCATATACATCATTCTTTCTCTAAGCAGAATGGAAAAATAAGAACATCAGTCATTCACCTCATACATATGGTAAAGCTATTTCACTACCACAAAAACACATGACCTTCACATTACGAAATGCTAGTCTAAGTAGATAAAACATTCATGCCTGAACAGACTCTACAGACATAAGTATCCACAGTTCTATAGTGCTCTATGGTCTTCCTTCCTCTAATTTCCTTAACAAGCAGCATCATTTCCATCTCAGAGAAGGAACCTTATTTCTCTGACTTGTTCACTACTCTACACATATTGTTTACAGCACTATAGACCCTGTAGGTACAACCAATGAGTACGTTTCTAAGATTTTCACTGCTTCTATAAGCACCAGTACTGACATGGAAATGTATCTAAAAAGACCGGTGAAATATATCACAGAGTCTTCTTATTTCACATGAGTGTAATATACATTTGCACATCAGTTTGGTTGTACAGTGAGCTACTCTCCTGAAGCTCCCTGGCTGTGACAAATTGCTTGACTGAATGCCCACTCTAAAGAAAGTATTGATGGAGAGATAGCTTGCTAGGGCATCCCACAAGTGATCACAAAATTAATATTTAATTTCCCTCATCCTGATAATTTAATAATAGAAGTATGGTAGAAGTTTTAGAAATAAGTTACATAGACAGCTTGGCTTTTGTTAGATAGAGTATGAAATTATGCACTTGCAGCACATGCTGGTAGAAATGAATGGCAGTGACTATAGCAAATATTTCTAGCATAGATAAGCATATGTTGAATAACTCCATGGATGAATGGATACATAGATGATTGATAGATAGATAGATAGATAGATAGATAGATAGATAGATAGATGCTGAAGAAAGCCAATGTGGAACTAAAAGCAAAGGTATGGTTCTTCCCTATTTTGTTTGCTACCCTCTGCCAATCTCTTTTACTATTTCTACCTCATAACCCCTTTGTAACATAAATAAAGCTGGCCTATAGAAAACCCCAAATTATCATCCAAAAACATGTAAACGCTAAGCTTTGGTTATACTATATACTATTTACCTTCTCAGGAAATGAAAGAAAACCCCCAGGACTATATATCCATGTATGCATGACAGAGGAGCAATCCTTCCAGGAGATCAATCCATATATCTGACTGCTTTGTAAGGGATTTACTAAGTGCAAAACAAATCATTCTTGGCGCCTGACTTTTGAAACATTTCCTTTTGTGTTTAGAGAGTGCAGTCACCCGGTCACTTACATTCTGAGACGTGAAGTCTTGCAGATGGTTTAATGTGTGCTCGCTAAGATGGTCTTCCCCATTAACTCCTCAGCTCTCAACACATGCTGTTTTCCAAGTCTGTTTGGGGTGATAATCTTATGGCCTAGCAATAGCCTGGTAGAATTAGTATTAGGTGCTTGGCTTAGCACTAAAAGATTTAGAAATATATTAACAGAAGTTTTACTAAAATGGCCCATCTGCAGAGCCTGAATGTGCAGGCTTTAAAATGCACACACAGAATAAAAGAGCAGTGTTTGCAAAAAGAGGAAGTTCCAGGGAGCTTTGAATGTCTAGTTCACTCTCAAACTTTTGTATGCTAGTGTTCTTCGGTTTCTTGAAAATAACTTCAGATCATCACTGAAAGGAAGTGCTAGAATTTTATTAGGGAATCCTCTTCAATTTCAAAAGAGAAAGGAAGAAAAAATTTGAAAGAGGGCCAAGTGGAAGAGCAAAGCAGTTGTAACAGATCTCAACCGCAGAAAGTCAGAATTATTGCCCGAGAGTCATGGGATTTTGTAAAACTGGATGGACCATATGATTTGTGCCTCACTGAGTCAAGGGGTCAAGCATTTGGGCTCAGCACCAACCACTCACTTGACTGTGTTCTACCCCATGGCACAGGGTGTTATCCTCGGCATGACAACTCCCTTTGGCAGAGGGCAAGTACTGGGAAGAGACAGCCTTTGGCAGTCAACATTCCTGGAATCTTCTTTGTTCCAGAAGGGAATTCAGGCACAGAGCCCACTAAGTCTGCCATATCTAAGGTTACAAATATGGACACATGATAGACCATTGAAAACTATACCCTTTGTTTTTAAGTACCATACCGTTTTCTTCTGAAGTATAATTTAAGGAATCATTCTTAGAAAAAAATTGGAAACTCTAGAGATGGTACAGCTATTGATTTGAGCTTAAAAGGAAACGTCTTTACCTAAACAGAGAATCCCAAACTAAATATGAGCTATCAACCTATCATTGGGAAAACAAAAGCAATATTTTTGAGATAAGGTTATCACTATGCAGTGTAGGCTGACCTCAATCTCATGATCTTCTAGACTCAGCCTCCTGAATGCTAGGATTATAGGTGTGTACCACCTTACCCAGCTAAGAAAAGCAAGTTTTGTGCCTGTGCACAAAACTCTGTGTGTGTGTGTGTGTGTGTGTGTGTGTGTGTGTGTGTGTGTGTGTGTGTGTGTGTGTGTGTGTGTGTGTGTGTGTGTGTGTGTGTGTGTGTGTGTGTGTGTGTGCTGTTCCTGGGGCTTGAACTCAGGGCCTAAGCACTGTCTCTGAGGTTATTTTTGCTCAAGGCTAGTTTTCTGCCACTTGAGCCAAAGCTCCACTTCTGGCTTTTTGGTGTTTTCAGTTGGTGATAAGAGTCTCAGGAACTTTTCCTTCCTGGGATAGCTTCAAACTGTGATTCTCAGATATCACCCTCTTGAATAGCTAGGATCATAGGTGTGAGCCATCAGCGCCTGGCTAAGAACAGCAATTTTAATCATTATTTTAATAGTAGCAAAAACTGTCTCTAGTTTTTCAACATACATTCAAGCTGATGAAAATATGTGTAAATGAACTGTAAAAGCACCTAATAAGTTTCACAACTCCTCCTTTTCCTTCAGAAAGGATAAGTTTTGATGTTTGCATTTCATAAATTACAAAGAGAATTTCTATGATATTCTTTTATAAATGTAGATGGAAAAGTCCTTTGATAAAAATTATTCATCCAACTGTAGGAAGTAGAACAATATCCCAGGAGACATTGGGAGTTGTAAGAATAGACAAATGGGCTTTTATTAGGTGGAGCTTATCATATTTTCAAATTCAGTGAATTCGTATTGTTTTTTTCAGGTAGTAAATGAATACATTTTTATTTATAAAAAACATCATAGTCTATATCTATGCCATTGTCTATGTCTATCTTAACTAGATAGTATAGTATAATGTTTTATCTTTATTATATTTAAGTAGCCGTTATAAGAGGTTTCATTCCAGAATGTCAGCTTATGACAGTTTATGACAGTTTATCTTGATCAATTTCATCCCTTCCATTAGATATTATATTTTTAAGATATTTGTTTTTTCTCAAGATTTAGAAGTGGTCATATAAGTTCTTTTAATAATTTTTTGGAGCTAAAATCTTTCTTACAGCTCCTCCCAAATATGAGACTACTGTTGAAGTTCGTCATGCCAGCCATTCTCATTGGTGATTAAGAGTTGTTATGGAGATGTTGGTTCACTTAATGAAACCCTTAACAGATAATTAACTAATAAAGTTGTAAACAAGCTTCCTGACTGTTGCCCTCTAACCCCTGGACTTATATCCACTTTCCTTACTCACTAATTTGTGACCCACCAAAAAAGGCTGAGACCACAGCTAGTCTTAACTGGTCCTGCCCTATCCAAGCTGTGCTGTGACCTGTTAGCCTGTGGCCTGTTAGTGAAATGCAGGTCATTCGGGAAGGTCAGAAGTCAACCAATTGGGAAATATCCATGTCTTCATTCTTTCAAAGTCTATTGATACAAGCTTCAGTGGTCATGAAATAGATCCATGAACAGAAAAGGGAGTGCTGGCTAATAAGCAGGCCACGTCTTGATAATCTGTTCTGCACAGGACCACAAAGGGAGACTAGTCCTGAAGGCAGCCCTGGCTCTTTCCCTTTGACTTCATGCAGTACCCCTTTGCGTGCTGCCAGAGTTTGCTAACTAGTTTATTCCACCAGAAAAGTTACCAAGTCAACACCAACTCCTATCTGAATCTCCCAAGAGGTAATACATGATTCGTTTTTTTCAAAGTAAAGGAAATTAAAGAGGGGAAGAGTTGAAGTTACAAAAAGTAAAGGTTATTTGCTTAAACCCCTGTCAATGGCCTGCAGACCATGCTACTTCAAGGTCCTTCGCCCCACTTTTTCTTCTTTTAAAGTATTTTAGTAGTAGATGAGGGACGCGGGAGGGTACAGAGAACTTTGCTAAAGACTAACAAATGAACCATATATTAGAAAACACAATGACTAGATCATTAAATATAATCATAAGGCCACAAATATTGTAGTTGTTAGTCAGATACCTACATGAGTCTGTAAGACTTACTTTCACTCCCTAAATTTTATGTAAATTAACAGTGAGAAAAAAGTGATATTTGATCCAAGAATTCGTAGCTCTACTATAAAACAAAACCTTTGCTTTATTCTGCATCCTCTCTTCAGAAATGAGGGTGTCCCTCCAGTAAAAACAATAGGAAGCTCTGTAATGAGTTTCCAGAGTGACATCAGCTCTTTTCAGGAACTACTTAATTAAGACTTTGTGCAGATTAAGGAAAAAGAATACAACCAGGTACTGGTGGCTCATAGCTGTAATCCTAGCCACTCTGGAGGCTGAGATCTGAGGATTGCAGGTCAAAGCCAGATTGGATAGGAAAGTCCATGAGATTCACATCTGCAAGTAATTAACAAAGACCCACAAGGAGAGCTGTGTGTTGGCTCAAGTGGAAGGGCACCAGCAATGAGGGAAAAAGTTAAGGGACAGTGTCCTGGCTCTGAGTTCCAGCCACAGTACTAACAATAAATAAATAATAAACAATGTCATTTCTTGTGTGTAAATCTACATGGTAGAGCATATTATACAAAGAAAACTAGGCAGTTTTACCCACAGCAAAGCATGATCGTGGAATGACATCTTTAATTTCAAGTGTTTGTGGAGGTGTAAGCCAATGGCCTCTGTCTTTGCCTAGGCAACTTGTTTGGGGTGGCTTCATCCCTGGACAGCTGCAGGTGCCAACATTGCACCTGCACTTAATTGCAACCACAATTAGACACTTAATTCCATTGTAGAAATAATTAGATAGTTAATTTTGAGGATGTAAGTGACTGGCCCACAATTAGTCTTGGCTAAAGCATTTGTACTCCCATTAAAGGAGATTCTGTTCAAACAAGTCAAACTTTTTGACCAGGCATTTCTGCATTCTCTGTTCTCCATTTGCAGATAGACGGAAATGAGGGGAGATAATTGGGCATGCGGTGATAAAACACATGAGAATAACCACACTGAGTGAAAAATGAAGCTGTGTTGACAACAATACAAATAAGGGCAGCAGCACATGTATAAACATCAACCAGGAAAGAAATGCTGTCAAAAGAGTTGCTTCAAACAATGAATTCCTTACTTATGTCTCCCTTGCCAAGCTAGCAATTTATGATAATGGTGTGGAGAAGATTGCAGTGAGCTTGAAATCATTAGGTGAGTGTTCTTCACCTATGATATGTTTATCCTATTGAATGGGGAGGTGACTGGGGATTTATGCTTATAGTGGAGTGACAGCTGAATGGACGGCTTTTCCAGACTTTGATTTTATTTATTTTAACCCCTGAATTTTCCCTTTGGACACATGTCACCTGTTCATGTTTTGCAAATACAGATATTTTCTACTTTTAGGCATAAGCAACGCTAGCTTTTTCTCATACAAGTTCAAACTTAGGTTAAATTTGAAGAAAGAAGGCATAAAATGGTGAAATCTCCTTTTTACTTGATTCTTATGGGACAAAAAGCTGTATCTTACAAAAGTAAGTCTTTGTTGCCTGATCTTTTATATTTAATAAATAATTTTTGCTTAGTTAGAAAAATACAACAGAGCCAAATCCAATTCTCATAGAGAACTATTAGCCTTTCTAATGTAAAATAAAGAAAATATGTTTTGCCTTCTGGTCATCTTTCTGATATATATATATATATATATATATATATATTATATATATATATATATATATATACACACACACACATATATATTCTATTGTTTGGAACATTATATCTTAAAGTGGAAATTTCCACATAGAAATGTTTTGCTTGTGCTCAAAGACAGGTCAGTGTACTGTATGCAGCAACATACCTTTTTTTTTTTTTAACTAAATCATTAATTGGTTTTCAGAGCTCCTGAATTTACTGGCTGAAGTTTAAATGTACCCTTAAAATCAAGTGAGAGGAAATACAATAAATGTTGAAACTCTTTATCATCCATTCAACTACAAGCCTACTTCGAAGTTAATGCTGTGCATCATAAATGCCAGTTACATAAGCCATGTTTATAAATTATTAAGTACCTTAGATAGCAACTAACGCCTGTCCAAATGGGAAGATGGACTGAAGTTCATTCAATGAGCATTCCTAGAACTGCGAACTAGTGTTTCTTCCTTTGTTATAGCCACTGCACCAATGTCAGGAAGATGCCATCAGGGATTTCATATCACCCCTCAAGGCAACCTTTGCATGGTACTAGCCATAACCAAGTGACCTGCTGCAGCTCATTAAAGTTAATGTGATGGATCATTCCCCCTAATTGTCATCATCAGCAAATTGGACTCCTTTTTAGAATAACCAGGCAGTGGGGAAGAATGTGATCAAGTAGACTGCATAAATAACTTTTCTCACAGCCATGTGTCTTTACTCAAGAGAGAGAGAGAGAGAGAGAGAGAAAGAGAGAGAATAATGTGTGTGTGTTTTCGTGAGTGTGTCTGTATGTGTGTGGTGGTGGTGGGGCATTAAAAGAACAGGCATTCCAATGTGCCTATTTACATCATACATTACAACATAGCTACATGAGAACGGTTTTGTGAGCTACATCTTCATCTCACAACAAAGCCAAGAGTTGAAAAAGATAATGTGGATAATTCAGGTGAAGCTCTTATTTGGCTGATGTGTCAGTTCTTGCCTTCCCTTTTGACTGATGTCTACTATTCTCAAACAGTAGACACATTATTATCTAACTACTGGTTGTAATTGTGAACTCTTTGAAAACCCCAATGATGTCATATTGATTTTCATTTAAAAATGATATATGGAAACACAAATGTAGAGACACATAGGAAGGATAAACCACAAATTCTTAGAATTAATCAGTATAATGTATCTGAAATCCTTATTCTATCTAATGGTTTCTACTTCAAAAATATTTTTTCACTAAAAGATCATTAGTGCTCATTTTATGATTGTACTGTGGTTACAATAGTTCCCTAGCATTTAGAATGTTACTGGAAATTGAAGGTTAAAGAGTAATCTCATTAGATCATGACATTGTGTGAAGGATTTTCTAATCTACTGGGCTAAACAATCTCTTGAGGAGAGCAATTTTCAGCCTAACCAGAAAAGGTGGTGGGCTGTCATGGGAGAATTTATTAGCTCAGTTAGCAAAGTGAGCTCTGTACCACTTCACCAGGTGAAGGTTGACCAGCCATCCTGTGAGTGGGTGTCATAAGTTCAATAAGCATTCAGATTTTAAAAATGCAGAGGAATTAGGAGCTCCCTTAATTCCTATAGTATAAGTGCCCCTACATACAACTTAAACACAGTGGCGTGCACACACACACAAACACACACACACACACACACACACACACACACACACACACACACACACACACTGTTGTACAATACCCATGCTTCTCAAGGTAAGGTTGCTGAACTGACAGCATGAGTGTCATCAGAGGAAATGCAAATTCTTAGCCCTACTTTAAATCTACTCAATTGGAAACCCTGATGATGGGGTCCAGCAATCTATTTTTATCAAACTCTTAAGATGATTTTGATTCATGTAAAAGTTTCTAAAAAACTGTGTTAGAAAATATAACAATTTTACAGCTACAGGCTGGGCAGAGAAAGTAGCCAAAGTCCCTAGAGAAAGTAAAGCTGAGATGATCTGAAGTAACATGTAAGAAATGGTTATAAGCTAGATGCAGTAGACTAAACCTGGAATCCTAGCTCCTTTAGAGACAGAGATTAGGGGAATCTTGGCTGGAGTCCAGTCCTCCATAAAAGTTCACAAGACTATCTCAACTAATGGTTTGGCTCAATAGCACATAACTATTATCCTAGCTGCAAGGCAAAGACAATAGCTAAGTTCGGGGGTGCATGTTTGTGGCCCAAGCATAAAGTGAAACCATACTTCAAAGAAAACCAATGCAGAAAGGGGCTGGAGGTATGGTTCAAGTGGTAGAGCACCTACCTATCAAGCACAAGTCAAGAGGAAGGAAGGAAAGAGGGAAGAAGGAAGGAAGGAAGGAAGGAAGGAAGGAAGGAAGGAAGGAAGGAAGGAAGGAAGAAGGGAGGGAGAGAGGGAGGGAGGAAAGAGGGAGGGCGGGAGGGAAGACAAAAGGAAAGAACTGTCCCAAAGCCCTGAACCCACTGAATAATTTTGAGTCCTTATAGTTCCATTTGGATTGTGTACTAATCAATGTTCTCCAGAGAAGGAGAATTAGTAGGATATAGATAGATAAATAATAAAAAGAGGTTTATTATAGACATTGGCTCCTGTGATTATAAGAACATAAAGATTCCATGACTTGTCATTCAAGCTGTGAAATAAGGACAGCCACTTTATCTTCACAGGGTCTTTCCCTCTGTGTGTCTCCATGTTCTCTTCTGTCAATGTATTTAGACTCACCCAATATACCATGATACTACCTCATGATCTTTAATTTTGTAACATCTGCAAGATTACATTGACCAGTTCCAGATGAATATACCATTTTAGGGATTCACTAAACAATCCAGTACAATAGGTATACATCTTATCATTATTAAATGGCTATACATAGCCCTTATAAATGTATTCCTTTGGATATATGATACAATTTTCAATAAATATGCTTTAAAAATTAAATAAAGTAAAATGGTTCTACTGCCAATTTCAAGATTAGATTGTCTCTGCAACTTGACTAAAGTAAATAACATCAAGTTCAACACTTCTTTACCATCCATTCAACTACAAGCCCACTTCTAAGTTAATGTGCATCATAAATGCCAGTTATATGAGCATGTTTATAAATTATTAAGTACCTTAGAGAGCAACTAATGTTTGTCTAAATGGGAAAATGCAGTGAAGTGAAAACAAGTATGTAAACCATGTAAAGACATTGTGACACATGCCTATATTCTTGGACACAGGATCACAAGTTCAAGGCCAGCTTGGTTTAAATAGCAAGTTTCGGGCCAGCCCAGGTTACATAGTAAAACTCTGTCCTTCCCCCACAAATAGTAAAATAAGTGTGTTCTTGGTATTTTATGTTAAAGTAATTTTGTTTTTATCTTTTATGCAGATTGAATACTTTATTTGCAACATTGGCTAATCTAAAATATTCTCAACACTGCCTAATCTAAAAGTGTATTGAAGTTGAATTTTCGATTCTTGTATTTTTTACTAGAAGCATTAAACTTGATTTTAAGTTTGAGATTAGTTCTAATTTTGATAACTATCATCTGGAGATCAAAGAGAAAAGAATTAAGTATTCTGAATTGCTTTTGAAACACATTTACTTTATTGTTATTATAGAGGTGATATACAGAGGGCTTATAATTACATGAGTCAGGCACAGTGTCTTCTGTTTGTACAGTGTCTTCTGTTTGTACAGTGTCTTCTGTTTGTACAGTGTCTTCTGTTCCCTCACTCTCTCCCAGTCCCTGTCTCCACCCATGAGTTGCATAGTTCACATTCATCAGTGTCCAGTGAGCTCCACTGCTGAACTTTTTTACCCTTTTTTCTTCAATTTCTATACTCCCCCACATGAATACATCATACATAAAGAAAACAAGACAGAACCATCAACAAATAGAAATTTTTAAAAGAGATCTGTTTCTATATCTTGGAGCTCATTTTGGAATGTATTATTTTATATAAGTATACATTCCATAAATATAAATTTCATATAAATATAAAGAGGCACATAAGCATCAAGACTGTGTTTCTCTCCTAAGAGTATACTCCTGTGGTCTCACTGTGTGTGAGTGCCCATGGTCTCACCGTGTGTGTGAGTGTCTACAATGCTGTATAATTTTCATATCCCAGTGTATTTTAGATCTAATTTCTGCATATCAGAGAGAAGATTCACCATTTGTCTTTCTGGGCTTGGCTTACCTCACTTAATGTGATTTGTTCTAGTTCCATTCATTTCCCTGCAAATGACATATTTTTATTCTTTCTAATGACTTTCTAATGGTTTTCTTTATCTGAGTAAAGAACATTATTTTGATTTTAATGGGGATTGCATTGAATTTTTATATCAGCTTTGACAGGTTAGCTGTTTTCACAATTCTGATTCTACCTATCCATGAACATAGAAGGCCTTTCCATTTTCCTGATACCCTCTTTGATTTCTGTCTTCGAATTCTTCACATCTTTGGTTAGGTTTATTTCTAGGTGTTTTTGTTTTTGTTTTTGAGACTACTGAAAATGAAGTTGTTTTCTTGATTTCCCTTTTGCTTGTATATTGTTGGCATACAGAAAGACTACTGATTTTGTGGGTTAATTTTGTATCTTGTCACTTTTGCCAAAGTGGCTGATCAGTTCTAGAAACTTGAGGGTGGAAACTTTTGGGTCCTATAGGTATAATACCATGTCATCTCCAAATAAGGATAGTTTGACTTCTTTTTCCCCTATCCTTTTTATGCTCTTTTCTTGCCTTATTGCTTGGGCTAGGAATTCCAGAATTATATTGAAGAGGAGTAGAGAGAGTAGATAAGTACATATACTTAAAAAGTAATCTCTTCAAATACTTTTAATAATTCACAAAGGGAAAGAAAAGATGAAGAATCATATGGAAGTGAAATAAAAAAAAAAAACTGCCTCATCTGAGTTATGAAGGGTCCCATTGCTGCCCATCATGTTGACAGCTATTTTGAAAAATATTAATCACCGATGTTGGAAAGAACATGAATACATATATATATATATATATACAGAGAGAGAGAGAGAGAGAGAGAGAGAGAGAGAGATTCCTTTTACATTGCTGTATAATTTGTCATAATGTTTCCTGAATAAAATGTATACCAATAACCTTAAAAGTGTTTATACTCTTGATCTTGATAACTATTAACAGGAATTTATATTAAAGAGGTAATTAGATATTACTACAGATATATAAACGATTTTGTCTAATCCAAAATCATTAGTAGAGCATAAAGCTGAAAATATTTTTGGTTTCCAGTCAGCCAATGCCATGTAGCAAACTGCTTTAAAAGTTGCTTTAAAGTAAAATGCATTATTATACCTTAGTGTCTGGGTCCTCAGGAGAATGAACCGAAAGGCTAATCCAGAAAATACCCCAACACTGGCCTGGGCATCTGTCCTTTCTGCTACATGGCTTATCTGTGTGGCTAGTTGGTGTTTTTTTCACAGCGCAGTGGGATGAGAATAGTTGAAGTTCATCAATGCTAGAAAAAAGAAACAATGAAAGCTCCCAGCTTCTTATTGCCAATTTGAAAGTAGTCATTGTATTGGTGAATGCAGTTGCAAAGCTCAATCAAATTCCTGAGGAGACTCAGGTTTAACTTTTGATGAAAAGTGTAACAAAGAAATTATAGAAATTTTTACCCTTTTAACACTGCTACATTTTATCCTGTAATAATAGCCACGCAAGGTACTACATTGTTAATCACTGGGATGCAGAGAGGGTGATTCTAAATCACATTGTTTTGCTTGTGATTAAAAGAAAAAAATGGCTTATTTTTAAGGAAATTCCAAAAGAGGGAAAATATATATGGTAGAAAATTTTAACTCAAGTGAAAACCTTCCACAGAAACTTCTTTGAAGATTGACGGGTATTTACATGTCATGTTTTGAAAAGTTTATGCAAGCTGTTGCCATTTTTATAGATTTATTTTTGTGGGCATCGAAACTAATTGAAGTTCATATGACATAAAACTTGAAGAGAAACCAGTGACAGAAACTAGCTGAGTACAGAAGGAAATGGTGACAAGTGTTTAGGGAAATCTACAGCCTAAAAGGATTGGAGAAATGAAAAAAGTTATTAATGAAAAACACCCAAGTAATGACTAATAAAGGAAGAAAAAGAACAAAAATGAAAATCCTGGGGCTGGGAAGGTGGCTCAGTGGTAGAATGCTTGCCTTGAATGCATGAGGCCCTGGGTTTAATTCCTCAGCACCACATAAGCAGAAAAGGCATGAAGTGGCACTGTGGCTCAAGTGGTAGAGCACTAGCCTTGAGCTAAAGAGCTGAGGGTCAATGCCCAGGCCCAGAGTTCAGGCCCCACAATCAACAACAACAAAAAAAAAAATGTAAAGCCTATTCTAAGAAGAAAAATAACATAAAAAAAATAATGACATTAAGTCAATACAGTGAAGAACTAAAACTAAGTATGTCCTAATAGTTTTGCTTAATATTGTAAATGTCATGCTATTGTATAGGGAAAGTTATGTGAGTTACTAAATATATGCTAGCACTGTCTGAAATTTTAAATTTAAAGACTTGCTATGTCTTAGTTTTATAATCAAATGATTTGATGTTTTTAAGATTTTAAGATCTAAAAGGACAAAATATCCTAAATGGAAAGATACCAATTTTATAAAATTACACTCTTTAGCAGTCAAAGTTTTGCCAAGGGCAGTATTACACCATTAAAATACAGCTGTTATCTTTTTAAGGATATGTAGCTCATTTTAGTGCCCTTTAACCACAAGGCACCATTACTGCTCTTCCTCAACAGAAATGTTACTCCTTTAGTATATGACAAGAAAACCAGGTCTGTTAGAATGAACTTTTAATCATAAGTTATGAACAGAAAAAATTACTTAGAAATCATATTTTTCTCGAGTAACAAATTTGAAGTATTAGTCATGCAACTTGAGCCAGTAAGATATTTATAGAAACTAAAAATGGTATATCTTTTATAAATATCTGCCTCAGTAGATCACACTACTCAATAGACAACATAGAAAAAAATGCCTGTCTTTTCTGGAATTCTAAAAGGTGTTATGTTCTCTTAATAATAAGGAAACAAATCTCAAGGTATAGATAAAAGGATGTTTATTAACTATTCTTTTTTTCCTTGGAATAATTTAGGATGGCTAATTTTTACTCTGACTTAGGAGTTATTTGATAGTTGTTTAAACATTATTTTAGGTAATTCTGTGTTCATGTTTCATTAGCGTTTGGTATTTAAAACTGTATGGACTAAAAGATCACCCTTACCAACTGGGCAAGTGTTTCCAACTCCTCAAGTATCCAACAGAACAAAAAACTTTTTTCAGCTTTAGAGTCAGAAGACTTCTATCTGTGCTACTCTCTTGCTCCTTCAACTCTTTTAGGCCTTTGGTGATTGTCTGAGAGTTGTACAACTGGCTCCCTTGTTATCAGGCTGTTGGAGAAGACAGACATCCCAAGATCAAAATGATGAAGCTAGAAGTTGAGAAGTGCCCAGAATTGCCAACAACCTCTAGAAAGGAGAGCATGGATTGCTTTTAGAGTCTTTGGAAGGAAACAATCCTGCCACACCTTGAGTTTAGACTTCTAGTGTCCAGAACTGTAAGAAAACATGTTTGTTAAGTCACTTAGTTTATGGTAACTTGTCACAGCCATCTATAGAATTAATACTTTTAGGAACCAGTGTCTCCCTTAAAATGCAGATTAAGCCCAACACTGGTAGTAGATATATATAATCCTAGCTATTCAGGAGGCTGAGAGCTGATGATTATTGTTCTACCTAGGGAAGGTAGAAAAGTATACAAAACACTGTCTTTGAATAATCAGTAAAGAGCTTGGCTGGAAGCATGGCTTAAGTGGTAGAGTCCCAACTGTGAGCCAAAAAAGCTAGGCACTGATATTGAATGAATGAATGAATGAATGCCACTTCTCTGAAATATGATCACTATTCTAAAATTCACACTAATCATTCTTTGTTTGTATTTATTATCATAGATACTATCACCTGATAGTGGATTAAAAAAAAAAAACTATGTACAATTGACCGTATAAGATGATGCTTAGCGAAATAAGCCCTAACATATGGACACAAGAGGTTTTTTTCTTTGTTGCTGTTGTTTTTAATGTACTATGCAATTTTTTTGTATATTCTTCCCTGTATTGTCACCATATTTGCTTCTGGTGCCCTGCATCTTATACATACATTTTTCTGCTTTGGGGAGGGGAAGGAAAATAACAAAATGCTGGCTGAAACAAGGATACAGGTTGAACTATTATAACAATGAGATGTACAAGACACTATGTTAAAAACAAACTTTACAACTTCTGGGGGAGGAGGGTGGAAAGGGAAGAGTTGGGGAAGTAGGGAGAGAAGGGATAATAGGGGAAAAACAAAGTACAGGGCAACAATGCCCCATACGAAATGTACTCATTACCTTACTCAAGATACTGTAACCCTTCTCTACAGTATCTTTACAATAAAAATTTTTTAAAGAATAAAATATGTTTAGTTTTGCCTTTTTTCCTTATTTTTTACTTTGTATGAAAGGGAGAACTATGTATTTTTCTAACTTATTTTTTCATCTCAGTATTGTTTTTATGAGATCTTTTTGTTGATTTAGACAGACTGGTTCATTTTTATTGATTATCTAGTCTATCATTCATCCATTCCATTGTTGCTGAATATATGGACTATTTCTAGTTTTCCCATTGCATAAAATGCCACTAAAATCATGCTTGAATTATGTGTCCAAATATATATGGCAAGTGTTTGTTTTTAATTAAGGAAGTATAGCTAGAATCAGAGATATTGAATTTATGATCAATTTTTTCCATAGATTTCTTCTTTGTCAACAATACAAAATGCTAAAATGAGTGGCTCTTTTCCACTTTAATTTCATTGTTAGAAAAAATGTTTTTTATCAGTAAGTTATACATAAACTTAGTTATTAGCAATAACTAAAATAAATTTTCAATTTTGAAAATTTGGGACTATACCATGAAGATTCTGAGTACAGCCTGAAGCCTTGGGTGAGATAACTTGGCACTCAATTTCATGTAAACCAGTTATCAAATAATCTCTCTACGCCCCCATTTTGTCACTGTAAATCTGTGATAGAAATATCTTCCTCATGGAAGAGTGAGGATTAGTTATATAGGTACAATACATGGAAGGAACTCAATGTGTACTCATCTCTAGAAGTAAGGCCTTCAGAAATGATAACATGAAATTCAGTTGAAATCTTCCTAGGTTAAAGTTTTCTAAATAAATCAGATTATTAATGCATTTTAATGCTTCAGCATATCATCAGAGAGGCAAGCTGACTGAGAGATCTGAACCTGGCATTTATCACTGAGCCCAGATAAAGAGCCACTGAGTTGTGGTATTCTATGACCTTCTTCCTGACAGCCACTGACAATGTATCCAATTACCTAAGCAGTCTTTTCAGCATTAAACAGATCTTGCTTTCCTTGTGCACTTTAATAAAGAAAAAAAAATGCTCTGAGAGTAGCATTGTAGATGCTGATCTCTGGATATATCTATACCTCAAAAATCCATTTTTATCATGAGATGATGAAAATAAGATGAGAATTAAGAATCCATATTTATTCTACTTAACCCAGTATTTAATATCTGATCATATGAATCCGTGTTTAATATATGATCAGAAAAATAAGTGACAAGGTCTTGAGATTTCAGAGCAAGTAATAAAAATAAGATCAAACCTGCCCCTTAATGTTGAATCATTATCCTACTAGATACTACTTAAAGATGCAATGGAGATGCTAATCCAAAAGCACTTACAGTATAAGAGAGAATTTGCTCTCTGTGCTCCCTGATAATCTCATAAGTACCTATTGAAAACTGACCACTCCTTGTGATCAAGAAATAATCCAGTCCCTCCCCAGTTCCAGGCTGTATGAGGGGTGGGTTCAGAGCTGTGGGTGGCCACCAGTTTTTTTCTCATAAAATTCATTACTAGGCAATTACTTTTACTGAGGCAAAATAATGCTTAAGAGAAACATTTTATTTGGCAACTGTAATTTTGCTGTTGAGAAATCTTATTGTAGTATGTGTCCTCCTAATGCTCTGAATATCCCAGTATCAAATGACTTCTGTTTTCAGACTAATTGTCTCTCTTTAATCTATGCTTTACTTTTATTTTTAATGTCTTTCTTATCTTAGTATCAGGATAAAGATGATCTTATAGAGAGTAATGTGTCTCCCTTTATTTTCTGCAAAAGAATTTCTGCAGAATTGATCAATCTTATGAGCATAAAAGTTCTTCCATAGCATATTGACAAATGTAATAATGCATTGTTCAAATAAATAATACACTGTAATCACATACAGTCCTTCTAAATGCATGGTATGTCACCACAAGAAAACCATGTAAGCACCTCAATAAATAAAGTATTTGACAGAGTTTAAATCCCATTTAATACAATAACTCTCCAAAATAGGAATACAAGAAAACTTTTTCAGCTTGATAAAGGAATCCAGGATTAATGTTGCACTAACATAACACAGAGAGGAGAATGTCTAACTACTTTTCTTCTAGGGAGTGAAGTAAAGTGATTTATATTTAACTCTTTGATTTCCTTCATAATAAGAAAAAGAAAAAGAAATGGCCTTCATTATAAGAAAAAGAAATTAAAAATATAAAAAAAGGAAGAAGTAAAATTGAGTAATAAATCACTAAAGATGCTATTATTCTATATACATAACCTGATGAATCTACATATAAAAGCTCTGATGACTAAGAAATATATTCATGAAATGCCAACAATAGGTAAGTATTGAAAATTTGGCAACATTTTAAATAAAAATAATAAAACATTCGAAATTTAAAGAATAATACGCGTTATAGTCACACAGTCATATGCGTCAGACCTACATTCTGGAAATTATAAAAACATTTCTAAAAGAAATTCTAATAATTGGAAACATATACTGTATTTGTGGAACAAAAAAATCAATATTTATGTTATGATATCAGTAGTTCTATAATTGATCCATATAGTTCAGTCTTAATAAATGTCAAAATTATATTTTGTAGAAATTATCAAATTAATTCTCAAATTGAAATGTATACGTAAAAGATACAAAAAGAAACAGAATAAACAAAATAATTTTTTAAATAACAAAGGCTTGACAAATTCTTTAATGTAAAAATGTGGGTATGGTTAGGTGATAGAAAATTCCTTTAGTTGTACAATGTGCATCCTAGAATTACACCTGTTTGTATAAAATGTTGTTCTCAACAAATGTGCCAAATTAACTGAAAAGAGAAAACTAAACTTTCCACAAGGGACATATAGCTTATACAAAAATGAATTGAAATTGGGTTGTAGTCTTAAATGCAACAGTTTTTAATATTTTCATTAAAACATGGAAAATTCTTTGTAAAATTGGTCAGGTAAGGGTATTTTAAAGAGGCTGGGAGAATACCCACAAATCTTTCCAGAAAGTAAATGGATGAATTGGTCTTCATTAAAATTAGAAGTTTTTGTTCTTCAAAAATTCACTATTAAGATGACATGATGCATAACTAGAAATTGAAGTAAAATGTAATAAATACCTCTGATAAAGAACTTGTATGTGAAATCTGCAAACTCTTAGCACTCAATTATAAAACAAAAGTGCTCTTGCGAGGACATAAACAAGTGGCCATAGGTAAACGAAAACACACAGCAGGGTTGCCAGTGGGAGCCATTGCATCTTACTCAACTCAATTTTTTTTTTAATTTTTTAATTATTTAGCTTTTCTCTGACTCACTGAGCTTCTCATTTTTTCAATTGCAGTTTGAGTTTTTATAAAATTTCTTCTCTTATTGAATTTTTGGTTCAACCCCGGCATTGTTAGCTTGTCCCATGATCACAGCCTGGCCTAGTACTGCAGTACTTCTGAACTCAATCTCCACATGCCTGGCTAATCAGTCTACTTTTTTTTTTTATAGAAACAGAAAACACAGCCAGATTGGAGGGTACCCACCTGTAATCCCGGATCTTGTGAGGAAGGAAGACAATGATTTGGGGCCAATATGAGAGATATATAATCAAGTCTAGTGTCCAGTGGGATACTTGGAGAGACTCTGTCTCAGAAAAAAATATCATGATGATAACAATAATAGTAATGAGACATGACTATAAAGGGGGGACTGCTACTTTACTGAGAAGTAAAGAAAATAAAAGAATATCACACATATATACATAAAGACAAACATTGTTTGAAACCAGGTGAGGTGCCCCAAATCAGATGAATGGATAAAGAAGATGTGAGAAGTATGTATGTATGCATGCATGCATGTATGTATGTGCACACGCATGTATATATACATGTATGCATATGCATAGGTATATTTGTGTATTTATGAATGGATATATATTAATGGATTAAAATGTGATATAAATATATACACATAGACACACATATGGAGACTATTATGCAGATATAAAGAAAAATAAAATCATGTCATTTGGAAGAAAATGGACGGAATTGGAGGACATCATACTGGGTGAGAGAAGCCAAGCTTAAAAAAAGGTTTTTTTTGCTTATATGTAAAAGCTAGAGCTAAAAGATATATATATATATTCTAGGATATAAAGATACATGTACATCTATATACATAATTATTTATATATGTGAATGAACAGGGAATGACCAACTAAAGAACTATTTATAATTAGAATGGGAAAGAGAAAGGAAAACAAAAAGGGAAAAAGAAAGAATATGAATAATTTTGAGACACATGTAACTATATATGAAACCAGCCTAAAGACACTCCCTGAAAGCTATTGATCAATAGGGGATTGGGGGAAGAGGAAAGAGAAACAAGCTTTGTTGATTAGGTGAGAGCTAGTGAAAAGGGGTGGAATAATGAGCATGAAAAAGGATAAATACGGCTGAAATAAATTGTTGTCCTGTTGAAATTGCATTTGAAAGGGGACAGGGAAGTTAAGGGAGACTGATACGAAGAGTGAGATTGATTAGACTGTACTTTATACATGCATGGAAATATCACCTGTGGAAATATGACATGTGGAAATACCACATATGGAAATACCACATGTGGAAATATATCCTCCTTGTATAACTAATATATGTAAATTTTTAAAAGATAGAAAAAAGCGATCACATTTTTCACAGACTTTAAAATAATTGTTATATGGCTTAATAATTTCACATATAACTTTAAAAAAAAATCAAGCATGAGGCTTGAACTCTGGGCCTGGATGCTGTCCCTCAGCTCTTCAGCTCAAGGTGAGTACTCGACCACTTGAGCCAGAGCACCACTTCCAATTTTCTGGTGGTTTACTGGAGATAAGAGTCTCATAGACTTTCCTGCCTGGGCTGCCTTTGAACCTTGATCCTCGGATCTCATCCTCCTGAGTAGCCACAATTACAGGCATGAGCCACCAGCGCCCGGCCTACATGTAGTTTTGTGTCTTTATAATTACTTAATATTAGAATAATTTAATCAACAATTTTATGATCAACTTGAAATTTGGAAACAAGATAAAAAATTAATGACTGAATTATATGCTTGAACTTCATTAGTAGTATATTCTCTTTCATTTTAAACCAGAATCTTTATTTTATTGTATTGAACATGTTTTATATGTTTTGGTATAACTAATTACATTATTTCTCTTGCTATTAATTTGAGGTGCTTACCAGCGATCAATTATATCTCACTGTGTGAGGAATTTTAATCTTTATATAATATAGCAATTTCTGAGAGCATCTGTCTGTATGTGCCAACCTCATTGATTGTTATATTCTATTTGAAAAAATTACTTAAACATATTTTCTACTCAAGTTCATTAGATTGTTGATTCATGAATAAAAGCCAAAACAAACTTAGAAGGTCTTCTTCCAGAAAATGACCCAACTCATTTTCAAAAATTACAACTAAGGGCCAGTATAAAAATAAAAAGAGAACTGGGCATCAGTGGCTTACCTCTGTAATCCATGCTACTCAGGAAACTGAGATCTGAAGATTGCAGGCCAGAGAAGAAACTCTGTGAGATTCCTATCCCCAATAAACTATGCAAAAGAGCTGAAGTGGCACTGTAGCTCAAGTGGCAGAGCACTTGCGTTGAGCAGAGTCTCAGGGACAGTGACCAGACTGAGTTCAAGCCCCAAAATGAACAAAATAAATAAATAAATAAATAAATAAATAGAAAATTTGCTTTGAAAAACTAAAATAAAGTAAAAAAAAAAAAAGACAAAATTAAAACTGAAAAAAACAAAACAAAACATATGGGATATATAGATTGATTCCAAATTCTTGTGGGTTAGAATATAAGACAAATTAAAATAATATAAGACAAAATAAAATGGTAAGATAAAAATAAAACACTTAAAATCTTCACATAATAACCAGGATGTTTAAAAAGGCTAAAATATTGCACTAAAACCATTTTGAAATGTTACAATCCCTCTACCAGATTTGCATTTCCCATTTTCATTGCTTTATCCCATCAAAAGCACATAGAGGAAGCATCTATGCTTCAATCAGAAAAAAATGATAATGTCCCATTCATAAGGAAATGAAAAGACTTGGTAAAAATTACATTAAATGAAATAAGCGAGACCCAAAGAAATATAGGTTGCACGTTTTCCCTCATTTATAAGAATTAGAATGTGCCTATAAAATTAGAAGTAAATACAACAGATGGTAAAAGACAAAAAAATACAACTTGGACACAGTAAATTAAACAGGCCTCTAAACATTCACACAGTGATACGAAAGGAGGATTTTTTAGGAGAGGATCACAAAGTCTCAATAGCTATGGGTATATGATCATGGAAAATTATTTTTATGGATGTGAACTTCAAGAACTGGAACAAAGAGAGGATTTGTTTGTTATTTTTTACCCCCCCCCCTTGTCACTGTTATTGATTTCTGTACCTTTTGTCTTGTATGTAAGTTTATCTGTTTGGGGGAGGGTAAAGGGAAGCACAGAAATTGTGGGACAGAGGGTGAACTAATGCAGCAGTGACACTCACTGTACACTTTGTTGAAAATGAACTATACAACTTGTGGGCAAGGGGGGTTGTCAGGAAAGAGAAAACTGTGAGAAAATGAGGGAAGAGGTGACCATGTTCAAAAAGAAATGTACTTATTACCTGACTTATGTAACTGTAACTCCTGAGGACATTACCTTTACAATAAAGGTAAATTTAAAAAAAAGAGAAAGAAAAAGCATACAGAGTAGCAGAGCTCATTATATGAACATGAACAAAACTATTTGTAACTGAGTGTCTTCTGATTATAACATATAATCATTTGAAAAACTGTCATTTTTATAATTTCCTTAATTATCTAAAAATCAAACCCAAACTTACAAAATATAAATGATTTTCTCTTATTATAATACACTCTAAATAACTTATAAGCTATCCTTTTTAGACTTTTTTCAAACAAATTGTAGGCACAAGAGAAAGTAAATTGCCTTGACACTAGTCATTAACATACAGGGGCCAAAGGAGGCTATACATAGGAATAGTGGATGAAGGCTCAATAGCTATGTACAGATGATTCTATAAATAATATTCTATGAAATGAACTCCAAGAAAAGGAAATGAGAGTTCATTTTCAACATGACAACTTGTACTTCTCATTGCTGCAACAGGTCCACCTGTATTTACAACGTTGGGGGCGGGGGGAGGATGGGGGGGGCGAGGGGAGGCTGGGAAGGGATGGGAAGGGGAAACAAAAGAGGAGGCTACAATGCTTGATAAGAAATGTACTCATTATCTTGCCCATGTAATTGTAACCCCTCTGTACAGTATTTTCACAATAAAAAAATAAATAAAAATTAAAAAAAGAAAAGAAAATGAGAGACTTTGTTTAGTTGCCATTGTTGCTGTTTTTGTTTCTTTTTCCTTTTGTTTTGTTTGTTAGTTTGTGTGTATTTGGGAGGGTAATGGAGGGCACATAAAAAGTAGAACAAGGATGAACAAATATAACAATGATAATCACGTGACACTATGTGGAATCTTTCTTTTAAATATGAGAGCATGCGCCTTAGAAACAAAGAGATGAAATCTTGAAACATGCTCATTGTTTTGTCCACTTGAAGTGGTTTCTATTATTCTTAGATTTCTCTAGTTTCTCAATTTCATTTTAATCAAGTAATGCGTTTTATTCCCTGGCTTCATGAATTTATTTGTAATCACACATGTAGCATATAGACATCTTTTTAAATTAAATTTCTATTTGTAATATAAAACTTCACAGGGAAAAACTGCAACAAAATATCTCATCATGCTCTGAACCCCTCCACTTGTCAGAAGTTACTGAGGCTGCTACTCTAGTGCCATACTTTTCTCATCCATGTTTACAGGTAGGAACTTGATTTACCTGTGTTTCTCAAGGTCACATCTCTCTAGAAACAAAACACAATAAAAGAAATGTTAATCAAATAATACTTGGGGCAATTGCCAGTGGGGACCCACATGTTTAATTGAAATTTATTGGATAAGCTGTGTCTAGAAACAAACATTTACTATGAAATAAGATGTGAAATGAAAAATTGAAAATACTTGAGTACTATTTTCAGAGTGCTTTTAGAGTCAGAGCAAAATGAAGTGAAGGTACAGAGATACCCAGTGTCTGCCCCTTCCCCACATGCAGATCGCTGTCCACCAACACCCATCACCAGAGTAGTCCATTCACTGTACTTGATGATGCTACCCTGACACATCATCACTCCATTTCCATAGCTGGCATTTGGGTTCAGTCTTAGTTCTGTATATTCTCTGATTTTGGACATGTACACAGTGACAGGCAGCCACCATTAGATTATCATATAGAGTACTTAGCACACATTGAAGACATTCATATATCCTGAACATTTTCTGTGTTCTATCTAACTCTTTCCCTGCTGACCTTGGTAACCATGGAGTTTATCATTTATGTAGCTTTGTCTTCCTGGAATGTCATGCATCTGGTATAATATAATGTGTAACCCTTTCAGTGCATCTTCTTGCATGATAAATAAGCATTTAAGTTCCTCCTTCTCTTTCATGGCTAAATAGCTTGTTTAGTTTTTTTAGCAGTGAATACTATTCCATTGTCTAATGTACCACAGTCTTCTTTAGCCATTCTATCACTAATGGACATTTTGCTCATTTTCATGACTTGACAAGATGATTAATAAATCTTCTGTAAACTCGAATGCTCAACAGCTTCATGAACATCCAAGTCTCTAGCTCCTTTGAGCGAATACCATGCATAACAATTCTGTTTTTGTAAGAAACCACTGAACTGTTTTCCAAAGTAATATTTGGAATTCCTGTCAACAAAAATGGAAGCTCTTATTGCTCCACCTGCTTGTCAACACTTGATGATATCAGTATTTTGGATTTGTCTATTGGATTAGTGAGTTTCTCCTAGATTCAACAAATACCTGAAACCAACAACTTAAGAGGGGAAGAATTTATTTGGTTCACTGTTTTGGAGGTTTCAGTCCATTATGGGAGGGAAAGTATGGCAGAACAAGAGTGCCTTAAACCATGTTTACTTCTCTATGACATAACACCTTGTTAATCCACCTACCTTGGACACTGGGAGAAGACAGCTACCTTATCACCCAGAATCCTGATCATCAAATGTTGTTTAGAAAGTGAACTACTGAGCTATCTTCACAAGTGTGTATGGAGAAGGAGAGATTGTATTTGCCATAGTATGTTGGACCAGTGGAAGAATAATTTCACAAACATTCATTAGAGGGACTCTGAAATAGAATGAATAAAGCTGGACCTTGCACAGGAGAGTGGTCAATATTTAGTTGGAGAGAGAAAGAGAGAGAGGAAGAGAGAGAGGGAAAGAAAGAGAGAGAGAGAGAAAGGAATGAGTGAAGACAGGAAGGAGAAAAAGGAGAGAAAGGCAAAAAGGAAAGAAGGAGAGAAAGGAAAAAAGGAAGGAAGGAAGGAAGAAAGAAAAGAAAGAAGGAAGGAGAAATGAAAGAAAGGAGAAATGGAAGAAGAAAGAAAGAGAGAGAAAGAAAGAAAAAAAGGGGGAGAGAGAAAAAGAAAGAATAAAAGGCAGGCAGGAAAGAAGTGAGGAAGGAAGAAAGGAAGAAAGAGAAAAAGAAGGAGGGATAAGGGAGAAAGAGGGGAGGGAGGAAAATGAAAGGAAAAGAAAACAAAGGTAAGGTAAGAAAGGAAGTAACAAGGGAAAAAAGAGAAAAAAATATCTGACTACCCAGCACCAAAAGTGATTCTGTTGCAACCTTAATATTTGAGACCATTGGACAACTTCCTCTTTCAGTGACTTGATCCAACTTCTTTGAAGCATAGCCATGTAGAGGAAGTGATTAAAGATTAAGAAGAGAGGATCTGTGTGAGGACCACTGTCCTTTTCTATGGCTCAAGTACACAACCCTCAAAGGAAATCTAATCAGGGAGAGCTGGGTCAGCATCAATGATTTCATGTAATTGGCATTGAACATTAGCCTCACAGCTGCTGCACTGAGTTCTGGCAAAAAGTTTCCCCAGCATAGACATAAGCCTAGTCAAATAGCAAACTATCAGAATGGGAAGAGAGATAGCTGGAGATTTCTCTCTCTCTGTCTCTCTCCCTCTCTCTCTTTTTAATGTGCCTGTGACAGTGTTCTTATATAATTGCCAGCATGTTACATGATGAGGTAGATTAGTTAAGCACACCTTTGAGTGTCCATGAACATGTTTCTATAGATCATTAGATCATGAGGACTCTGACCTAATCAATAGTTTAATTTATTGTTGATCCATACTCTGAATGGACAATTTGGAGGTGGTAAAGCTGTGGGAGGTTGGGCCTGGTGTGAAAAGTAGTTTTCTGAGTAGTGTATCTAATCCTGACCCCTCTGCTTTCTTTCTGCCATAAACTGAGCAGCTCTGCATACTCATACCCTCGCCTCTCTGATAGAAGAGCCTGCAAAACATTAAGAAAAATAACTCTGCAAGGCGCCAATGGCTCATGCTTGTAATCCTAGCTACTCAGGAGGCTGAGATCTGAGGATCACGGTTCAAAGCCAGCCCGGGCAGGAAAGTCCATGAGACTTTTATCTCTAATAAACCACTAGAAAACCGGAAGTAGCCTTGTGGCTCAAGCGGTAGAGCTCTTACCATGAGCTGAAGAGCTGTGGGACAGCACCCAAGCCCAAAGTTCCAGTCCCACAACAGACAAAAAAAAAAAATCTTTCTTCCTTTTAAAGTTTTTTGTCAGACATTCTGTCACAGCTATGGGAAAGTAATGAACAGAAAGTTAATGCATCTTTCTAGATGGGGAAGTAGGAAAAAATAGAGCACCAAGGGCTTGCTAAAGAATCAGTTTTAAATGTGTCTTCTCTAAAGGGGAAAGAATTGAGAATTGTTAAAGGTGAAGAGACCAATTGAGAGGTCACCAAAATGTGGGTAAAGGATGGTACAATAAAGACTCTGGCACTGAAGAAGAGAGTATGATTGGATTGTGATGATGTTAAGAAGTTAGAATATGTGGAAATTGATCAAAAATTGTAAATAAGATACAAGGAAAGGATGAACTTGAAAATGACTGCAGGTTTTGTGAATGGATAACTGGAGAAATGATGGTGTTATTTGAATATATTTGAATAATATTTGAGAAATATTTATTAAGCATTCAATGTGTACTAGCTCATATATACTTTAGGAAAGAAAACTATATAATCATAAACTATGAATGGAAGCAGTATAACTGAACAAGATTCAAATCTCAGATTCATGTGTGACAATCAATTATTGCAATTTTAAGGATCATTTTACTTAAGTATAACCTAGACTATGTCTTGAGCATTTATCTGAAGGAATGTAATCATTGCACAAGAGAGATAGTCTGTACATCCATGTTTATGGCAGCATATCCAAGCTGTGAAATTAGCCAAGGGGCCCCATGACTCATGAGTGGAAGAAAATGTGGTATATATACATCCTGTAATACTACTTAAACATAAAATAAGTGAAATTTATGTCGTTTGCAAGAAAATGAATGAAACTGGAGATCATCATGTTGAGTAAGAAAAGCCAAGGATGATGATGATGATGCATCCATATAAAAGATAGACTCTTAGAGGGGACTCAGTAGAAAGGAGTAAAGGGAAAAGAAAGCATAGTTGGTGATAAAGAGGATTGAAGAGCATTACATATGTATGTTACCCACAAAACACTGTTTGAAAGAGCAGACAAAAGAAAAGGGGGCCATGAATTAAAAATAGAAAAGGGAAAGGAGAACATTGAAGATAATCCAGGTTACTAAAATAGGCAACTGGATAAAGGATGGCACTACTCAAAAAGAATAGAGAAAACAACAGAACATACTAGGGTAAACATGTTCAAATACACTACTCATCCATATAATTGTTACAATGACACACCCTTGTGCTATTGATGTATGCTAATTAAATGGTTAAACTGAAGTTTGGCAGTGCCTACTATAAGGAGTATAATGAGTTCATGGGCCTATCTATAGGCAGGCACATCCAGGATCTGCTCTCAGCTTTGAAGCTAAGCCCTTGTATGGCACAGACATAAGAACAGACATATGGATCAGTGAAATAGGACTAAGAATACATAAATAAGTCCTTACATTTATGATCAATTGATTTTTGACAAGAGTATAAGTAGTTCAAGAAGGAAAAGAACAGTCTGAAGCAGTACTGTGACAACTGGATTTCCATAAGCAAAAAAACACAAGATCATACCACCAACCATATGTGGAAATAAACTCAAAAGGGATCATAGGAGAAAGAATCTGGTGGCTCATGTCAGTAATCATAACTAAAGCTGAGATCTGAAGGCTGAGGTATGAAGCTAGGTCAGGCAGACAATCTGAGAGACTGGTAGAATGCCAGCCCTGAAAGAAAAGCTAAGCAAGAATGTGAAGCCCTAAGTTTAAGCCTCATTATTGACACATACACAAAAAGGGTCATGGGAGTACTAACTGTTTATAACTAATGCTAGACAACTCGAGAATATTTAGACGATCGCTTCTTAGATACAACGCCAAAAATCACAACAAAAGAAATGGGATTCATCAAATCTTGTAACTTTTATGTCAAAAGATAACATGGAAAACATGAAAAGATATCCCACACAAAAAAATAATGTGTTTAAAAATCATTGATCTGACATGGGACTTCTGCATAGACAATACAAGCATTCTCGTAACTAGAGAAATGTAAATCAAAACCACACCAACTAGTATAGCCATATTGAGAAAAGATGATGGCTATTGTGAAAGATGTAGAGATGCTGGAGCTTCACAATTTACTGGTAGGAATGCAAAATAATGTAACCACTTTGGAAAATAGTTTGGCACTTCATCAAAATATTAAACATAATGTTACCATACATTGTATGGTATGTTGAGTACATACCCAAGAGAAATGAAAATCTATGTCTATACAAAAACTTCTGCAAATGTTTGGTATGATCTTCATCAATTAATGAAAATAATACTGTGTATACATACAATAATATTTAATAACAATTTAAAAGAAAGTATTAATGTTTGCTAGCACTTGAGGAAATCTTGAAAATATTATTCTAACTGAAAGAACTCAATCACAAAAAAACTACATATGATTTCATTTATATAATTTTTTAGAGCAATCAATTCCATGGAGACAGAAACAGTTTTGTGACTAGCAGGAACTAGAAGGGAAGATAGTACAGAATCAATGGAGTGTTGAAAATATTCTACAACTAAATTGTGGTAATAATTGCATTATTCTGTGAATAATATCTGCTAAATTGTACACATTAAATAAGTAGACTGTAAGGTACAAGAATTGTACTTCAATAAAGCTGATTTTTTAAGCACTGAAAGGGTGAAAAAGTACAGCAGTGGAGAGCACTGGACATTGATGAAAGTGAACTATACAACTCATGGATGGAGATGGGAAGGAGAGAATGGTAGAGACTGAGGGAATAGATGATACCTATACCAAAGGAAATGTACATAATGGTGTATGTAATTGTAACCCCTCTGTATATCACCTCTATAATAACAATAAAGTAAATTAATTTTTTTAATGTAAGAGTGAAATGAGACTATAGCTTAGTATTAATGCACTTGTCTAATATGTGGAAGGCCCTGAGTTCAATCTCCAGTAATAGGGGAAATAAACGTCCCTACAAGTCCAACTCCCAGTGGAGCGTTGTGGCACACACCTATAATCCTACTCTTCAGGAAGAGGAAGTGGGAGGATCAACAGTTCAAGGACACTAGAATGTGAGATCTTGTATGTGGAAAAAAGAAGAAGTTTATGACTTATAAGAGGTCATAATGTATTTCCATGCACTTGAGATAAAAATAATTTAAACACTCTGCATGAATTTCTGAGGGCTACTATTACAAAAATGCAGAAAGCTGGTGGCTTAAAATAACAGAAATGCCTTGTCTCTACTTTTGGAGGCTGCAAGTTCAAAGTTATGCTACAGGCAGATTGTCTTCTGGGAATTCTAAGGGAGAATCTGACTCTCTCCTAGCTTCCATCGGTTCTTGGTAAGCCTTGGTATCATGTGTTTCACCAATATATACTTGTTCTCTATCTCCACCTTCACAGGATATTCTCCCCCTGTCTTCTCAGGACTATCTTTCTTCTGTCTCTCCCTCTTTTTTCCTCTCCTTCTAAGAATCCCAATGAAATCAGATTAACATCTATCCGGATGGAAGGAGAAAATGTAAACCTGGGTAGGAAGTAACCCAAAGAAAGTAACCCAAAAGACAACAGGGACAGAAGTTAAGTAGAAGAAAAGATTTATCACCAGCAGAGCTGACAAGACCAAGTTCTCATGAGCAAAGGGAGAAAATGGTGCCCTTCTAGCTCTTTGGAGACCCCTTTTATATTGGAGGCCGGAAGTGGGAGGTGCCTCACCTACTGCGCAGACGCTGCCATCAAGGGCGGAGGTGGGAGTTCCTTTCACTGCTAACCTTATTTTACATGATCTTATGTACAAAGATGCTATTTCCAAATAAGTTCACGTTTACAGATACTAGAATTAGGACAGAATCTTTTGGGGAAGATAGAGTCAAAGCATAACAGATTATGCATTATTTCAAGTGATTCTCTTACGTAGTTCTTTGTTCTGAACAAGTCCATGTTAAGAACAAAGTAGGGGGCTGGGTGTTTATGGCTTACATCTGTAATTCTAGCTACTCAGGAGACTGAGACCTGAGGATAACAATTCAAACTAGCCTAAGCAGGAAAGTCCTTGAGACTCGTATCTACAATTAACCACCAGAAAACTGGAAATGGAAGCTCTGGCTCAATGTGGTAGAGCACTAGCCTTGAGCAAAAGAGCTCAGGGAGGGCAAGTCCCAGGAGCAATAAAAGAAAAGAAAAAAAAAAGTAAGTGCTAAATAAACATTCACTGACTCTTAAATTATTCAATCTATATTGCTAACTTGTGTAATTTGAGAGATCTTTAGGAACCGTGACTGTAATCTTACTTGAATTCAAGTCTTAATGCTTAATTAAGAGTACTTTCTTCTAATCAAAGTCTTTGCATTTGCATTCTTTGTCAAAATAACTGGTTAATCGATTGTTTGCTGAATTGATCCAATCAGCCATTTAAGAGAAACCCTTTTGCCTGGTTAACTTAGTTTCAATGATTTTGAAGTTTGCCCTGTGGATTCAGCATCTTTGAAAACAACTTAAGCTTGTTTCCTCTTGCTTCCTCCTTTGAGCTCATGAAAATATTCTTCTTATAATAATCATTCATTGTTCTAACATCTGGGCCAAACAACCTCCGAATCTTTAATTCTATGTAAGCCATGCACACATTTTTAAGGCATCTCAGATGACAGAAAATATTTGTTATTTTTCATGTTAAAGATTTTAAAAAACCCTCAGTTGATGCTTTGGTTTCTTAAGACATAATCTTGCTATGAACATTGAACTTGGCTGGGGTCTCTTCAGTGATGAGCCTATAGGCATATGGCACCGTACCTGGCTAAAACACCTTTAATTTCTTAAATATATTTTTATAATCAGTATGTATTAGTTGTACAAGGGGGATTCATTGTGATAATTGCTTTCATGTATACAATGATCAAATTCACCCTTCCATCTCTCCCTTATCCTTTCTACCTCTTCTTAAAACAATTTCAACAGGTGTCATTGTTCTGTCTTAATACATGCATATGAAATACTTTGACCATACTGGCCCCCATTCACCCTCTCCTTTGCTCCCTCCCCTCCTCCCAGACCTGTTGGGCTTTCTAAGCAATCATTTAAAAAAATCTTTTTAATGTATATTAAATTGTATGCAGAGTTTTACCATATCATTTTACACATGTATGCAGTGCAATCAGATTCGCTTTCTTTATTACTCTCTTCCCCTGTCCCCCTCAGCTTTCAGTTTTAGCCAATGTGCCCAACATCTACTGAATGGATAAAGAAAATTTGGAACATATATACCATGAAATATTAGTCAGCCACAAAGAAAAATGAAGTTGTCATTTATAGGACTGGAAATTGAGCGAGGTTATGTTGAACAAGATCTGTTTAGCTCACAATGGCAAATGTTACGTATTTCTGTTCATTTGCAGAATCCAGACCTAAAAGATATACAGGTATGCATCTATGTATGTGTTTGTGTATGTGTACATGTATGTATAATGTGATTATGGCTATGGTGCTGTTTGTGGAGATGAGGGGGGAAATGGGTGAAAGAAAGAAAATGATGGAGATCTCTTCGTTGATATTGTCCTAGATATCTATCTCTTTAATTGTAAAAAAGAAAAATACTCAAGAATTTAGAGGTTTTCAAATATCTGTTGCACATTGAAAGGGCCATTAGCTTTTGCTATTCATTAAGCTACATCATGCAATGAACTCATAATTTAAATACCTTTTGTGGTTATAAAAAAAAAGCATAGTCATCTGCTATTGTTGAATAACATACCCCATTGCTAGGTGTGGTGGTGTATGGAGGATAGGTTTGAGAAAAAGGCCAGCCAGGTATGGTGATAGCAGTACAGACTATACTTGGGAGGCTAATGTAGGAGACTTGTGAGTTCACAATTGTATTTATATTTTATTTTTAAGGAATGTACAAAGAGATTACAATTCCACTTCTATTTATTTATTTATTTTTAATTTTTCTTTGGTTGGTCCTGAGGCTTGAACTCTGGGCCCAGGCGCTGTCCCCAGCTCTTCAGCTCAAGGGTAGTGCTCTACCACTTGAGCCACAGCGCCACTTCCAAGAAATTACAATTCCATGATTCAGGTTATGAGCACAATGCTGCTTGATCAGTTGCTCCTTCCATCATTCTCACCCATTTATCTCCCACCACAACCCTCAAGCTAATGTAAATTGGCTAATATTGGATTATATCACTGCATTTGCTCATTTTCCTCCCTCCTTTAATGACCCCACCTCGAAATTCTCTTCCCTCCTCCAAACATGTTTCCAAATCCTGGTATTCACTTTATTAACCAGTTCGTAAGCTGTAAAGAGGAGTCACATCTTTGAACTCCTCCTTCAACTATACCATCCTTCAGTCAGTTTATGTGCATATGCATAAAATCCTGCATGTGTGATCAGATATGTTTCTATTTTGAATCTAGTTTCCATGTGTGAGAGAAAAACCAAACAGAATAAAAATTTTGGTAAAGAACAAGGCATCTAACATTTTTGTTCATATTTGCTAAATTATGAAACAGCATTAGAAACTTGTTCCAAAGTCAGTCCCAGATGGCTCGTGCACATGTAGTGAACTCACGTCACTTTGTTGGTTGTCACAGTATTCTGATATTTATTTTGAGTTAGTTATATAGGCTAGCATGAAATAATTTTGAGTGTTTAGCATAGGTGTAAGTTGTTTGTTTTTTTAAGGTAGAGCCATTTTACTAAATATTCAGTTGTACATTCTGTTGATTCTAATTAATTTATAGAATAGGAAGGGTAAATGTAGCCCACCATTGTATGGGCTGTAAGTGGCTTTTTAGAGCATTCTAATGTATAGGACAATATCTAAGTGCATCTCATAATAATTCTGAGAAATATTTTATTTAATTTGGAGTAATCATAAGAAAGAATCAATGTTTCACTAAATAAAGAAGAAGGTATCCTTACAAGTGATTCAAAGAAAGGATTTATAATGATCTTTATTTTACTTCCAGTTTTGTGAATCAGGAATATTTCCTAGGCTTGGATATCCTTTGATGCTGTTTCAATTTCTGCTTCCTGGATTCTGTTCTTAGTCCATATCTATCTCTCCTTCTACAGTATTTCACAACTTAATTTTCTCCAACTGGATAATTAGAAGCTAATCTCAGCATTGTAGTTTACACTGAACAAAAGGCCATTTTCCCAGATTAAAATGAATATTATAGTTTGTTATTTATGAATTAACAGTCTAAGAAAATGCAGTATACAAAGTTCTATCTTTTACTGGGAAGTAGCCAGTAAAAGCATACTTTTTCTTTGACTATAAGCATTAAGTTGATTTTTTATGTGGATTGTTATCAGTAATGTCCATCCAAGATAAACTACTCTTTCAACAATAATAATAGCAACCAACACATCTGAGTATTGAGAAGTGCTTTTATAGAGACTCAGCAATCCAGCCAAGAATAAATCAAGACCTTCTATTGTCTATATTAGACATACTGTAAGGAGATCAACTGTGGCCTCAATGCCGAAAAATGTTCTTCAGAAGGAAAGATGTAATTCAGTAGTTCCTATTTTAGTTGCTTTTGCTTCTAGTTTTAATCTCATTAATTTGGAAGTAGAGAGACCTCAGAGTACTCTGGCTCCCCAAAGGTAATCATTATCATGAACTTAGTCTTTTCTTCTTCTCAATGAATGTATTTATCATATATTTCAAAAGAAATAGGATATAATTTTGTCCAAGTCTTTCCATTTCCTAACAAATGGGACAATGTCATTCCTTCTGATGGAGGCATAGAATTCCATTGTGTATATATACCACATTTTCTTGATCCATTCATCGACTGAGGGGCATCTGGGTTGGTAAATAATGCTGTAATAAACATAGTTGTGCTGGTAGCTTTAGTATGGTCTTGTTTGTGATCATTTGGGTAAATGCCCAAAAGTGGGATTGTTGGGTCATAGGGGAGCTCTATGTGGAGTCTTTTGAGGAACCTCCATACTACTTTCCAAAGTGGTTGAACAAGTTTACACTCCCACCAACAATACAGTAGGGTTCCCTTCTGTCCACTCCCCTCCAGCATCTGTTGTTATTAGAGTTCTTGATTATAGCCATTCTAACTGGGGTGAGGTGGAATCTCAATGTTGTTTTGATTTGCATTTTTTTTTATTGCTAGGGAAGTTGAGCCTTTCTTTATGTGTCTATTAGCCATTCTTATTTCCTCTTCAGAGAAGTTTCTCTGTAAGTCTTTAGCCCACTTATTTATTGGGTTGTTGTTTCTTTGAGACTTGTTGTTGGTGGATTTAATTTTTTGAGTTCCAGATATATTTTAGATATGAGACCCTTGTCTGTTGTATGGATAGTGAAGATCTTCTCCCAATCTGTGGGCTTTCTATTGATCTTGCTAGCTAGGTCCTTTGCCATGCAGAAATTCTGCAATTTCATGTAATCCCATTTGTCCAACCTTTCTTTGATTTGTTGTGCTTCTGGGTCTCTATTAAGAAAATTTCAGCCTATGCCAAGGAGACCTAATGTTTCTTCTGTTCCATTCTGTAATGGTTTCAGGGTGTCTGCTTTGACTCCGAGATCTTTGATCCATTTGGAGTTGATTCTGGTGCAGGGTGATTATATTAAGTGAAGTAAGCCAGGCCCAAAGAAACATAGGTCCCATGGTTTCCCTTATTTGCAATAACTAGTATATGTCTGCGACAAGCAGAAAAGGTCAGATAAGTTGATGTTAGGTGAAATGAACCCCAAGGTAAGGATTCAAATGTTTTTGCTTTCATGCAATTTTTATAACATATTTATAAGATGATTTCTTTGTTGCTTTGTATGCCCCTCCTGCATAGTATAACCCCTGTTTTCACTGTATTTGATGTTGGTATAATTTGTGGAGGGGAAGGGAAAAAACACATCATTTAAATAGGGATACAGGTGGACCCATTGCAACAATGAGATGTACAAATCCTTATGTCGAAAAACGAACTTTACAACTTTGGCTGGGGGTGGGGAGAGCAGGGGAGATGAGAAAGGGATGGGAAGGGGAAACAAAGGAGGAGGCAACAATGCTTTATAAGAATTGTACTTGCCCATGTAATTGTAACCCCTCTGTAGGGTATTTTCACAATTAAAAAAAAAATACAGGGGCTGGGAAGATGACTCAGTGGTAGAGTGCTTGCCTTGCATGCCTGAGGCCCTGGGTTTGATTCCTCAGCACCACATAAAGCAAAATGAAAAAAGCCAGAAGTGGCGCTGTGGCTCAAGTGGTAGAACGCTAGCCTTGAGCTGAAGAGCTGAGGGACAGCACCCAGGCCCAGAGTTCAGGCTCCACGACCGGACCCCCCCAAAAAAAATACATTAACCGCTTGCCTTGCATGCATGAGGACCTGGGTTCAATTCCTCAGCACCACATAAGCAGAAAAAAAAAAGCTGGAAGTGGAGCTGTGGCTCAAGTGGTAGAGCTCTAGTCTTGAAGTAAAGAGCTGAGGGACAGTGCCTAGGCCCTGAGTTCAGGCCCACGACCAGACCCCCGGCCCCCCCCAAAAAAAAGACCTTTAAAAAAATAAAATAAAAAGAAATAGGATAATTCTGATTAAGAAGCTTAGCAAGCTCTTAAACTTCAAGACAGTACAATGTGCAGTATAGATCAAAGATGAATATTGGCCTCTGTAATGATAGCCTGGGAAACTTATTTTCTTTTTTTCTTGTTTTTTTTTTTTTTTTGGTTGATCATGTGGGCTGAACTCTGGGTCTGTGCACTGTCCCTGACCTCTTCAGCTCAAGGCTAGCGCTCTACCATTTGAGCCACAGCACCACTTCTGGCTTTTTTCTGCTTATGTGGTGCTGAGGAATCAAACCCAGGGCCTCATGCATGCAAGGCAAGCTCTCTACCAATGAGCCACCTTCCCAGCCCTAACTTACTTATTTTCTATGACTGTTTTTTTTTACTATAAAATATGGATACATGATATGTAAATTGATATTTTCAAAGGTGAAAATAATACCCTCCTTGGTCACATGGGAAAAAAGAGAATCTCTTCTTCATTTTTTTGACTTGAAGATTAAATGAAGTAGTGCATTTTAAACTTTAGCATAGTAGGTACTATATAATATGTCCGGATATTAATTGTTATTAATCTATTACAATTAGCCATACAGATTCTTTTTAATTCAGGATAGAATCTTTGTCTCGTTTAATTCACTTAATATTTTCTTTGGAATGATACTGTGTCTCTTTCACCAGTATCATTTCACAATTTCATGATTGTGAATTTATTGAGTGGAAATTTTTAACCGATTAAAACAAGTCTTAGTTTTATAGTTAGTTTTGAGAGTCAGCATCCCAAATTTTGCCCATGTTGCTTATGGCAATAGTTGTAGAATCTTCTGTAGGTATAAGTTTGTTATTAGATCTCAATTATGTCTAACTCATGCAATCAATGTATCTCTGTAAAATTACCATGAATTAAACAATACATATTTTTTCTGCAGAAAAAGAATGCTAGCAAGTTTTAAAACTTCATACAAATATACACAATGGTATTCTATGCCTCCATCAGAAAGAATGACATTGCCCTATTTGTTAGGAAATGGAAAGACTTGGAAGAAATTATATTAAATGAGGTAAGCCAGGCCCAAAGAAACATAGGTCCCACAGTTTCCCTTATTTGCAATAACTAGTATATGACTGAGGCAAGCAGAAAAGGTCAGATAAGTTGATGTTAGGGAAATGAATCCTAAGATATTTATTCAAATATTTTTTTTTCTTTCATGTGATTGTTTCTAACACATTTATAAGATTATTTCTTTGTTGCTTTGTATGTCCCTCCCCCACGGTATAACCCGTGCTTTCACTGTATTTGATGTTGCTATAATTTGTGGAGGGGAAGGGGAAAAACTAGTCGTTTAAATAGGGATACAGGTGGACCCATTGCAACAATGAGATGTACAAGTCGTTATGTTGAAAACAAACTTTACAACTTTGGTGGGGAGGGAGGAGGAGGATTGGATGGGGGAGCGGGGGAAGGATGGGAAGGGATTGAAAGGGGAAACAAAGGAGGAGACTACAATGCTTGATTAAAAAAATGTACTCATTGGGGCTGGGAAGGTGGCTCAGTGGTAGAGCGCTTGCCTTGCATGCTAGAGGCCCTGGGTTCGATTCCTCAGCACCACATAAGCAAAAAGAAAATAGCTGGAAGTGGCACTGTGGCTCAAGTGGTAGAGCGCTAGCTTTGAGCTGAAGAGCTCAGGGACAGCGCCCAGGCCCAGAGTTCAGGCCCCACGACAGGACCCAAAAAAAAAAAAAAAAGTACTCATTATCTTGCCCATGTAATTGTAACCCCTCTGTACAGTATTCTCACAATTAAATAAATAAATAAATAAAACGTCATTCAGATATCACATAATAGGCAATATTTTTGTGATATTTGCTCAACATTACATAAAAAGTGATATATTCATATTGAAATGTTTCTAGCTCTTAACTGTACTTGACGAGTTCACAGCAACATTAAAAATGATATGTATACATCCAGTAATGTAGCTCATCTCTTAACATACCAATATTATATATTTCATTATTATGCATTTACTGATGAAGAATTTCAGAGATAAGCCTAAATTCATTCTGGAAGATATTAATACTGTTGAAATATCTTATTTTGGACTACTATTGTCAAAATATAGCTCCATCCCTGTATTTTTAATTTTTATGTCCCTCTTACTAGCTTGTTAAATTATCCTTTTATGCATAACACAATTTTAATCCTGTTTGATGCCAGAAGACTAAAAGGAACATTTAATTAATATGCCACATTTCAAGTTTTTGTTTTTATGTTGCTTCTTGGGCTTGAACTTGGGGCCTTGGCCCTGCCCATAGCTCTATATCCAGTTTCTTTTAGGGGAGTTGGGGCGGGTGATAGTTAGTTAAAGATAAAAATATCACAGACTTTCCGGCCTGGACAGTGTCAAACCACAGTCCTCAGATCTCAGCCTCCTGAATAGCTAAGATTACAAGGCATGAGCTCAGTTCATACTTCTTGTTTTGGTAAATAGGACCATATCTCTATCTTTTCTACTTTCCACTTTCTATTTACCAATCTCTGTTTTCTTTTTCTTACTTTCTTCTATATCTAGATTGATACTGCTTTTCTAACAGTATTTTTTTTTACTATACTGATTTGGAAGCTGTTGGGTTTTTTTGTTGTTGTTTGTTGGTTGTGGGGCTTGAACTCTGGGCCTGGGCGCTGTCCCTCAGCTCTTCAGCTCAAGGCAAGGGCTCTACCGCTTGAGCCACAGCACCACTTCCGGTTTTCTGGTAGTTTATTGGAGAGAAGAGTTTCATGGATTTTCCAGCCCGGGCTGGCTTTGAACCACAATCCTCAGATCTCAGCCTCCTGAGTAGCTAGGATTACAGGCATGAGCCACTGGCGCTCGGCTGCTGCTGGTTTTTTGAGGAGTTATTTTTAATCTTTGGAATAAAAAAACATTTCGTTTGAAATTCCATAGATAAAAAGATTAGCCAAAAGCACAAAGAAAATATTTTCAAAACACATATGAATCAGAGATTGTATTCAGATTGTACAAGTCACTTTTATTTGATCCTTTATTCTTTGGGGCGAGTCCTAGGGCTTGAACTCAGGACTTGCACACTGTTCTTGAATGTTTTTGTTGAAGTCTAGCACTCTGCTGCTAGAGCCACAGCTCTACTTTCAGTTTTGGGTATTTTTATTGGATAATAGAGTATCTCAGACTTTCCTAGCTGACTTAGAACTATGATTCTCACATTTCACATTCCTGAGTAGCTAGGATTACCAACATGAGCTACCAGATCCTGGAAACAAGTACCTTATAAAAGTCAAGTTTTAAATATCCATAATATTGGTAGGCAAAGTTTATACAATATAGAAATGTTTACTGTAATTATCTGCAATATATAAATTATATTTATATTAAGCATAGTTTTAATTTGCATAACTTTAAGGTAAAATATGATGAAAAGGCTTTGAACAGGTATTCTGCCAAAGAAGATGTGGTAAATGAGCATATAAGGAGAGACACACGATATGCAATTAGGGAAATACAAGTTAAAACAACTTTCATACTTAGAACAGCTAAGTACAACTGAGTAAAACTCAGAACACCCAATATCAAATGCTGACAAGGGATGCAAAACATTGAGAATTCACATTCATTGCTAGTAAGAATGCAAAATATTACAATTATTTTGGAAGAGAATGTTTTACAGAGCTGAACAGAGTCTACTTAACAACACATCAAGTCTGCTCCTAAATAATAAATCATAATGGATTGAAAAGTTATGCTTGCACCAAAACATGCAGATCACTGTTTAAAAGAAAAATGAGTAGAATCCAGACAAGAATACATTGTATGTGCCACAGAACTAAGAAAAATACAGGAAAGGATGTGTGGAAATGGGTGAAAATGTTGAAGGTATGCAACAGATTGACATGCATTGAATGTATAAGTTGCTTTGTTAATTGGCAAAAAAATTAATACATAACCTAAAAAGTGAGGGAAGAGATAGAGTGGAAGGGGGGGTGAGAATTGGGGTGACATTGATCAAGAGGCACTGTATCCATTAACTGCTCTGTTGAATGGCAACTCGTTTGTGCAACTACCTAAAGAAAAGAAAATAAAAAATAAATAAAGTAAAAAAGAAAAACCTTAGTCCTTACTTAGAAACATAAAAAATATTTAACTCCCAAAGGATTAGACATATAATTATGACTTTTAAAAACCTACAAAATTCCCGGAGGGAATCACACTGAAAAATCTTTATGACCCTGAGTTAAGTAATAATTCCTAAGCTTATGTGTGAAAAGTAAAAATCATCTAAAAAACTAAAAATTAGATTTCACTGAAATTTAAATCCTCTGATCTTCAAAATACCACATTAAAGGAATGAAGAGATCAACCATGAACTGGGATAAAATATTTGTAAAAACTGGTATCTTATTGAAGATTTCAATTTGGTATGTATGAGAAACTCTTTTTTTGGGGGGGGAGCGGGGGGGGGGTCCAGTCATGGGGCCTGAACTCAGGGCCTGGGCGCTGTCCCTCAGCTCTTCAGCTCAAGGCTAGCGCTCTACCACTTGAGCCACAGAGCCACTTCTGGCTTTTTTCTTTTTTTGCTTATGTGGTGCTGAGGAACCGAACCCAGGGCCTCCAGCATGCAAGGCAAGCGCTCTACCACTGAGCCTCCTTTCCAGCCCCAGTCTCTCTCTTTTTATTTTTGGTCGTGGGGCTTGAACTCTGGGCCTGAGCGCTATGAGTAACTCTTGTAATTCAATAAGTAAGCAATTTTTTTCTGTTCTCTCCTCCCCCTATCCCTAGACCATAACTTGAATTCAGGGTCTGACACTTTTGCTCTACCACTTGAGCCATGCTTTCTAATTATCAAAAGATTCAGGTATTCATTTGCAAAGAAATATGGGTAGCAATTACATACATAGAGTGACAAATTGCAAATTGCAGGAGTCCAAATTAAAACACAATGACACAATACCACATATATTTCAGAATGACAGTTTTTTTTAAATGGACAATACCAAATTAATCAAGGATGTGAAGCAACTCATATTTTTGCACATTATTCTTAGGAATTCAAAATGATATAGCTAGTTAAGAAAAAGTTTGGAAGTTTGGAAGAATTTTGGGAGAGTCTTACCAGACAGCTGAGCAATTACACTTCCAAGCATTTATCCAAAAGGAACGCTATACAAGTTCATCAGTTTTATTTCTAAGAGCCAAAATATGAGTAATAATCCAAATACACTAAAAATTGTAACATATATACCAATACAATGGAAACTAGTCCTTAATACTGTCCATTACTAACAGGCCAGTAGCTTCTGAGAGGTATAATTATGTGATAGAATTCTGGCAATGTGCCATATCTTCAGGGTAGTTCTTGTGATGTTCTGTATCACTGAATCATATGATCTGTACCTGTACTAGCTGAGGCACTAAGGGAGGAAAAGCAAACTCATACACAGAATATATGTCAAGACTGGCCAAAATGAATTGCTGCTCCTATCAAGGAAGAAAAAAGTCCTCTATAACCAACTTCCCTCCAAGTGGAAGGGTGGTCTCTTTAAAGGATAGTGCTGTAGCAGCCTTGATCACTGTTGGTGCGGATTGAACTTTGGACAGCAACTGAAACTAGATACAACTGGATGAGTGGGGCCCATTCCTCATGACCCATGCATAGATTCTATTCCTGTCATTGTGCTACTCCATTCACAAGCCCATTGTCCCTGCACTCGGTTAGACAATGACAACAGCTGGCTGAGATCAAATGGCACTGTTTTGTGTCTCTCTTCCACAGCAGATGCAATCTATCCCACACTAATTGTGACATAAAGATCTCATTCCAATTTCTACAAGCCAAGCCAGATTTCTCTCCTCCAAAATGTCTCAATCCTCTAATCTTTTCCCAGGGTTCTGACCAGCTAGCCAAATTATTCATCAATGCTCATAAGTTCATGTAACCCTTTATTGTGCTTCTTCACTGTCCCCATAAAAGAGCTATGAAAAGCACCACAGAAAGCTCTTATAGTTGGGAGGATTTCTCTTCACAGCTCTCCCTTGGGATTACTTCTGTATCAATCCATTTCCAAGTTCAGCCCACATAGCAAACCAGTTCATCTATAATCACAGTTAGCCTTTCTGATCTTTGTTTATTTGGTAATAGGAATATCTCTAGATAGCCACAGATGGTTGGTAAATGAAGGTCTGGAACACTTGCTTTTGTTGCTCTGTTGGAGCTTCTGGATCCAATCTTGAGTGTGAATGAATTTCAATGGGCCTTCCCAACATTATCATGCCATACCTATGGCAGAACAAAACTAAGGATGGCTCTGCACATGTGGTTATTTGAGTCACTATGATTCCTCTTTAGGAGGGTCTAGCTGACTGCCAGAGTCCATTTGTTTCCAGAATGAAGTATGGTTCTCTGCAGCAGAGGAAATGGTCTTACTCTACATTGTCAAAGCTACTTTTCAATTAACCTATTTTGGACTGCAATAAGTTCTAGTCTTTGTCCACCACAGATGGGGTGTGTGTGTGTGTGTGTGTGTATTTTGTGTGGTATATGTATGTGTATGTGGAGCCTGTGTGTGTGTGTGTGTGTGTGGTGTGTGGTATATGTAGGTGTATGTGGAGCATGTGTGGTGTGTGTGTGTGTGTGTGTGTGTGTGTGTGTGTGTGTGTGTTGATACTGGTGTTTGAACTCAGGGCCTCACACTCTTGCTTAGTTTTTTCCACTCAGGCTGGTGTTCTATCACTTGAGCCATGACTTCATTTCTGGAATTTTGTTAATGACTAATTGAAGATTAGCGCCTCTTGGATTTGGCTGCCCAGGCTGGTTCTAAAGCAAGAACCTCGGATCTTAGCCTCCAGAGTAGCTGGGATTATAGGCATGAGCCTATAATCTTTTTTTAAAATTTTTTTGTTATCTTTAAGTAGTTGTACAAAGGAGGTGCCATATAACAAAGAAGTTTATGAATACAGTGCATCTTGATTGTTGTCACCCCTTTCAACATTCTCATTGTACCTAAAAAGGTGTATGGATCAAGTGACAAGATTGTAAAATGAGCCGGGCGCTGGTGACTCTCACCGGTAATCCTAGCTACTCAGGAGGCTGAGATCTAAGGATTGCGGTTCAAAGCCAGCCGGGGCAGGAAAGTCCGTGAGACTATTATCTCAAATAGGACATCAGAAAAACTGGAAATGGTGCTGTGGCTCAAGTGGTAGAGTGCTAGCCTTGAGCTGAAGAGCTCAGCGACCACACCCAGGCCCAGAGTTCAAGCCCCACAACAACAAAAAAACCCTGCAAAGCGAGCAGCCTGGACTTGCTGCAACAGCTATGGAAATTTTCCCAAGAGATCAAAAATTATGCAATAGTTCCATTTGCTCAAGCACGTATCCCACTTTACCTGCCCAATGACTGGCCCTTCTTCTGTTTAAAATATACACAAAATATTTCTTATCCCTTACAGGTAGTATATTTATAGTTTATATTTCCACTCACTTATTTCTTGTATATACCTCATCCCTTCCTATTTAGCAGTTCTTTTGGTATCTGATGGTTGCTGTCTTACTTGATCTTGGTATGCACGAAATGTCTTGATTTTGACATCAGCATTACACAATTATTTAATTAGGTTTAAAATTCTAGATTGGCACTTATTTTCTTTTAACTGATTACATTGATAAATCTCTGCTATAGACTGTTTCTGAGGGTAAAAAAATGCTCACAGTCTAATTTTTCTTTTGCTTCTGCTGCAATGTTTGTTTTTCCTTCTGGCTGGAGCTGCTATTAAATGAACTGCCTGTCAGTGTTAGACCTTGTCAGGTTTTCCAAGTACCAGGAATGCTCTCACATATAAATATACATGTTTATGGGCTCCTCTGCTTATCTCTTATCTAGCAAATACCTTGTTCATATACCTTTTAATTTCACTAGCTATGTTATTCATATCTGAGATTTTTAGTTTATTTTACACTGCCAACGCACTCTTGTTTCATTTGGTCCTGCCATTTGCTTCATTAATTCTTTGTTCTTTATGGATAGTATTCGTTTGTTGATCCCTGGGGATATCCTAAAATATTTTTGTTTTGTTCTGCTAGGTGAACGTTTATGGGTCAAGTTCCTACCCAAGGTTTTTATGTTAATATCTACTTGTTTAGTATCAGCTTGGTTCTTTCTCATGAATGTAAGAATTATCTCCATGTACCTTTTTCTTTTTATTTCTTCAAATCTAGTTTTGTGATGCTTCTATTCCACCCCCCCCCCCACGTCCCTCATATCAGCCATGTCTTACATTGAAGAATTGATCTGAACATAACAGAGATGTCAGGAACTCCACAGCTCCTCTCACACAGCCAGAGCCTCTCACAAGGCTATGTGTGCTGCTTTATGTCTTCCATGACTTCATGTTTCTGTCCCCTTCATTGAGGGACTTCAGGTATCAAATAGGCTCTTTCCTCTCACCTCCCAGGAAACAATTTATCTCAGAAATCTGGACTGTGATATCTGTATCTATCAACCATTTCTGTTTTTTTTATTAGTTCCAAAGAGATGCTTGTATTGTTAGATATTATTGGTTTAGCACAGCTACATTTTTTTTCATTTTTGCCTTAGAAATAAAATATCTCAAAGCCAAGAAGAGTGGCATCTGCCTATTACCTCAGCTGCTTTGGGAGGTTGATAGAGGAAGGTCATGAGTTCAAGTTCAGCCTGGGCTCCATAATTCGAACCTGGGTTATACAAAATAAAAGATCTCACTGGCATACCCTGGAACAGACAACTGCTTCAACGTGCAAATATACGAGACTGCCTTGGATGCAACTCAACAAATATTTGTTTTCAAATGTTTGTGGAATAAATAAATGAAATCCTCTTTGCACTGCTAGGAGTTGCTGAGAGCTTTTGTGCTCTTCTCTCAAACTAGAATGAACTTTCCCTCTTTTCATTCTTATTCATTATTCAAATATTACCTCCCCATGAAGATGTTTTTCAAGTGGCCATATAGTTTATATAAATTTGTTTTCACAGCATAGGTCATAAGCATCTTTTATCGCCTATTTCATATTATATAGCAATTTTCTTTAGGTCTGCCACCCTGAGTATTTGTGAATCCCCATCTTGGTAGCTCTGCATTCTTGGTAAGTATGTTTGTGTGTTCTCAAATATTCATAAAGTGAATACCTCTAAGCCACAGACCAAGAGAGCATAGTAACTCAATCTCAAAACTTGCTGTAATATGCAATGTGCTCTAAGATGTAAAAATACTTTACATCAGTCAATGCCGGGGTCAGCCCATTTTATGTGTTACATAAATATTATGGAGAAGCCTTTCTGATGAACATTCTGCAATGACTGATACAACCTGTAAGATAATTCAAGTGGATGGCTGTTTTCATATAATAAATATCAGTTTCCTTTAGATTATTCCATGTGTACCAATAACATTGATAAAAAAAATATGATGCTTAAAATAAAACACCAGGAAGTGGGTACTTGAAAGGGGTGGAGTAGGATCAAGGGGAAAGGGTACATAAATAAAGAAGAGAGGAATGGGGGGAGGGATGCAGTCAAGATTCCAATGTATATCCTACAAAATTAAGAAGAGTTGGAGATGGGGTGGGAAGAGGAGGGATGGGTGAGAATGTTGAAGAGGAGTGATATTGATCAAGATATACTGTATTCATAAACTGCTCTGTTCAATGGTAACTCATTTGTGCAACTACTTAAAGACAAAAACAAATAAATACAAAACATGATACTTCATTTTAAAGTATCATCTTAGGGTAATATATCCAAAGTACCCTTCTACAGTAAAGATGAATTGGGAAAGAGATTTAAGAAAGAAAGATAAAAATTGGGAATTCCTTCAATGTGCAAAATCAGTTTTAACGTGGTCAGTTCTATCCCTGAGTATTGTTAATGTACTCATATGTAGGCAATTTCATGCCATAAAAATTAAGTAAATCTTTCCTGTACAATCTTAACAATGTTAGTTTAGGTTTCTGATGGAGAACTAAGAACTTAAAGTTTATACCCCAATGTCTGGAGTGACAACTAGCACTTTGTGAGTTTCCCATTGCTATGAAATACAATGCAAAAAAAAAATTCTCTGCTTATGATGACTACACATTGTTATGTGTATAGAGCCTACAGATCAATAATAGTAATTACTAATCATAGAGATTTTGCCATGT